>NC_089888.1:6326944-6629583 GCF_040182565.1 Anser cygnoides | reverse complement strand
CAGATTGTTTTAAATGGCAGAATTCCAAATAACAAAGTTCATTTAAGCATTAATGACAGCAACTTGGGATATTATCTGGGAATTATTTACTGGCTGAAAAAAAATGCTTCTGTTATGAAAATTTCTATTTATAATTACATTGTTTCAGGCCAAGTCCTATAGACCTTGTTCAGGAAAATTTCTATGAGCTACAAAAAAAAAAAAAAAATAAAAAATAAATAAAAGTTTGGTATAAATATGTTCTTCAGGACTTGAACTTTTTGGACAATAACCTTAGGGGTCATTTTCTTTTTTTAGTGCAGTGCTTATGAGCAAATGACATCAGCATAGCATACACCACCAGTTATTTATCCTTGTGTAAGCAAAGGAGTATCAGATATTTATATTTCAAAACACTGCAGCATTTTTAAATTGCATCCTGAGAGTTAAAAATCTGCATCTGAAACCTTTTGTCTCAAATGTCTTATTTGTAAAATGAGCTTAAAGCAATATTTACCTACTTAGTAGTTTTCTTTTTTTTAATTACTGCTGACTGTCCTTGACTGAAATATTCTCAATGGGTAAAATTCATCCCTGCTGCCTGGGGAAACAGGCAGCAAGTGTAAGGCTTAGGCACAATTTTTGGTCCCTGCAATCATTGCATCGTACACCCCAAAAAGTTCAGTCAGCTTCTTAGATGTATTACATCAACTGCAGTAATATGTTGTGATGGGAAATAGGTTCAATGCTAAAAAAAATCGTTTGCACAGAGTATCCATGCTCGCAAGAGTTAGAGCTTTCTTTAAAAAACGCTTTCCTTTCTTTGCTACCCCAAGAATAAAATGAAGAGTTCTACTTTTGGTACATTCCAATTGTGTACTGATCAGTAAAAGTGAAAAAAAAAAAAAAAAAAAAAAAAAACAATATTTGCATTTATTTGATAAGGAACCTTAAAGGCTGAGCATTTCAGCAGTCTGAACATTTCTTTCCAATCAGGAAAATAAATCTTGGTTCTGTTAATATCCACAGCAAAACTTCTGGTGAGTGAAGCAGGGAAGGATCTCTCCAAGAGCTTTTTGAGTCGGAGGACCTCAGCACTTTGTCAAAGGAGCCTGCAGTTTGAATTTGTTAATACATGCTTCTTTAAGGCAAGCAGCTTGAAATTTGTTTGTGGTTCTTCTGAGTCATCATTAGCAGCAACTTCTTAAGCACAGGAGTGAGTATTTTCTAAGAACACTTTCAGGCTTTGGTTGTTCTACAGCGAGTGCCCAACAGGTTCCCTTTTTAGACCCCATGTTTTTATTCTCTTTGTCTAACACACTCTTTTTCTTCTCATACAATCGGTGTTTGTATTTGAAAGGCATTAATTTGAACTAAAAGACCAGCATACATAGGTGACTTCAAAGCTTTTATGCAAAGGACACCTTAAAAGTGACCATAATTTTTATTTTTGCTGTGCCGTTCATTTATACAAAATACGCAGGGCCACTCTGCCTGTTGCCTGGCCTTCCAGCAGTTGAAATAAGAAAGAAATAGGAAAGCCAGAAAACAAAAGTTCAGCCATGGTCCTAGGATATATTTGTCCAGTTACGGAAGTTAACTTTTTTTTCCACCGAGTCTAGTGCTGGATAATCTCAGGTCTTTACACCTGTTTTTAGATTGAGGAAACTCTAGGAAATTTCTGGGTGTTGGGCAGAAATGTTTGTATTTCAAACTGAATTCTTGGAAAGCCCTTGTGAGGGCTGGTACACATGTAACACAGGTCCCTTTGGGAGCTCGAGTCAAATCAGTGACCTGTGCATATATGAGCTCCATTTCTTACAGTGTTTCTAAGGGCAGATTTGAATACACTGATCCACTGAGCAGGTGGAAAAAGTCAGAGTTTCCTATGTACATGGTCAGATCCCAGTGAACAGCTCTTTCCTCTGCCAGGTTTTTGCTGAGGACACTGAATGTCTAATATGAAATAAAGAAATTATCTTTCCTGTTCTCCCTGAAGTACCGTACACACCGTGTATCTCAAGGAAGTAAACTATCAAAAGAGATCTCTATTTCTGTAGCAAGCAGTTCCTACACAGCTGGGCTGTCACGACCCAAAAATCAGTACAGCATCTGACCCACAGCTTTGCTTCACACTACTGAATATTGAGACAAATTTTGCTAAGCAAAATTACATCATTATTAAGCTTTTGTATTTCATAATATGCCAAAAGTAAGCTTAGCACATTTTGTAGGGCAACAATTTACCCAGAGTTAAAAATACGATAGAACTTGTAGGAGTGCTTTGTATTAGTTTCCACAAACAGGAGGCTCACCCGAAACTTTGACTTTTATGACTGCAGGTTTGCAAGATAAAACTGTCAGCTGCTAAAGAAGGATTCCACAGAAATTATCCACAGGGAGATTTAGATCTTGTTGAGGTGTAGCAGCCGTTATTTTTTACAAATAAATACCATTAAAACTCAGTAATACAGTTGGCTATAAGTGACCTGAGAAGTCCAGACTTAGGCAAAATAAAATTTGGGAAGAAAAAAAAAAAAAAGGAATTAACAAGGGAATGAGGTCTATTTATTTTTACATATAAATCAGGAGGCCTCTGAAACTCACAGGAATGGAAGAAATAGCTTGTTTGAGAAAATTGAAACACGTCTCCTTTGTAAGCTCCCACTCCATAGGAAAGCTTCATGCTCTCTGAAGGGGCTAGAATCTCTTGCCAAGGAGGTACTTGGTCATTAATTTTTTAAATTAATGCTCCAGGATATTCACACAAAGACACAGATATCGACTACTGTGTAGAATATATTTTTAATTGGAAGAAGCCATGCCAGCTGAGCTATAAAACAAGTACAAGCTGTTAGATATAATATGAGAGAAAAAAGACTAGGGGAAAAAAAAAGTGAGTCATGAAAAGAAAAAAAAAGAGAGAGAGAGAGAAAACTATTTAGTTAAAAGAGACTTCCCAGGACTTCTGAGCTAAGGTAATGGTAGAAAAACATGAAACTTATCATGACCATCACGAATGCTGTTCAGGGATGCAGGGATCTTGATACCATGGAAATGACACTTGTATTCAGAATTATCTTACATGATTCACATATAAATGAAGATGGCTCAGATTTTTTCACAGTAATAGTACATCAAAAACTGCAAAGGTTGTTTACAGAGTACATATATGCACTGGATAGTGCATTGTGAGACAGAGATGCAAGAAATTAAAGAATTTAATTTTCCTCTTCCAGTCAAAAAGGACTGATCTAAGCTGCAGCTCTTCCTACATACAGATGTTATAGGTCCTGATATATAGAGATGCTACTGACTTAAGTGTCAACCAGGTGTCACTGTTCTGATGCTGACTTGAGAGCAATATAGCCATTTTAGAAAACAAACGTTTTCTCTAACATTAAATCCCTTTATTTGCTTCTGTAAATAATGTAAAATAAGTATCAGTTACTATTTTTGCTATTTATTTTTTTATTGCATTCCTTTAGCAGCTGCGAAACATGACTGCATGTTCTTAACTAGAAGCATAGAGCTGACAAAACTGCTGAGAAGCCAAAATGATGATTTTTTTTAATGCAGAATTGCCAGAGTTTACAGACACCAGTGACATCAGCGGTACAGGGGTGAGGGTGCTGCACTACTGTGCCTGCTGCAATGCAGTTCAGGCACCTGCTCCCTCACACAAAACATTTTCTATATATGATAAGTAGGTGCCTGAAAAATTATGTTCAGTGTATGAAACACACAGTCCGTTGAGCTCCTTCCTCAAAAACCTTTTTAGAAATCCCCTGAGATAAAGGGGATTAAATAACCCAGAGAACCTAAGCAGTGAGGCCCGTTGGCATTCACAGATGGTTGGCCTCCTCCAAGACACAGCTGGAGCAGTTGCATCTTTGCCCATCAGCACACTCGATAAACACCTGATACCTCCCGTTGACACCTGCATAGCACACCTTTTGGCCAGAACACCTTTAAGAGGCAGATTGTAGGGATTTGAATCCTTCAGTGCAGAATTCACTTCCTCAGTGATTACTCAAAGGAGAGGCTGGAACTAGGATTTTAAAAGTGCACTTGTGATCCCTGCTCAATTCTTTGAAACAGAATTTGTGTGCGCCTGCCCTCAGGAGCCAAGTTGGCTTCCAAATGGGAGCACCCGGTACCTAGCAAAGGGCAAGGGTACAGCTGCATCCTATTCCCTGTGCAGATGTATCATGGCTGATGTGAAATACAGCGATTGCCTTTGTATTCATGCCCACATTAACCACAGGAATGCTTTTCTGAATTTTTGCATACAGGTGTGCCACTAGTCATGGCACATCAGAAGCTGTTAAGCTCCCAGCACCTGCAGCCTGTGATGTCCTTGAAAATATTGAGGCCAAGACAAGAAAAAAACTGGGGATTCTTTTATATCCACTTTTCAGACCGTGTCAAAGCATGTCTACATTTCTGGTAGTTGTCTCTTACTGTCCGGCATGACCAGCACTGAAAATCTAAGCATGGTAGCACCTAACTGGAGGGTGCCCAGGCTCTTTACTGGAGGTGTCTCTGAACACCTAGGCACTCAGCAGTGGCCACACGTTGAACAGCAAATGAAATGCTGGATGTAGAGAAATTTTATATGGCAGTGGAGAGAAGGTTCTGATAATGTAATTTTTAGATTTAAGTGCATCTCAACTTTTCAGAGGGGTTAGCCCTAATTCCTTTTAGTATTGAAGCCAGGGACAGTGTTCAGCATTTCCTTCTACTGCACTTTCTATTAAAGCCCCAAAATTGTGAGACCCGGGCAGTCAGATCTAAAATAAGTCAAGGAGTACACTTTTTAATCAAACAACACTGTTTGTAAAAGCGGTACAGAAAATGTTAAATTTTATCAATGACCTTGTAGAACTGTGTTCTGCTTTCAGTGTTTAACACATCCATTTCTGTCTGCATTTATAATCTTCCTTTTCTTCTCATATTTTTAAGCTCGAAGTAATTATTCTAATTAAAAATATGGAAAAGCCAACAAATGCAAAAGTATTTTTGCTTTTGAAAACCATCGGTAATTGCTTCCAGTATCCATTACTTAGATGCCTCATGACATGTTTTTATTTCACTGCTCTGATATTGTTCTCTTCCTACCAATGCAAATTTCACATATTGATTGGCTTCTACAGTATTTTACCCGAATTCATTACATTAGCCAAAAAAAGCACTGCTTTATTGTACTACTGGGGAGGAAAAAGCACCCAACCAGACATTTTCACCATTAAATACTAAAGCTGCAATACTTTAATAGCTGAAGACAAACAAGAATTTTTGCTAAATGTTATCCACAGAGGAGACTAGCTCCCCATTTTATTGTAAAACTTGTGAAGTATTATTTAGAAAACTACAGCAAAAATAATTACAAATTAGATTACCATATATAAATTCATTCACTGAAAGTAATAATTAAATGTCAGAAGACTGGGTATCAAAGAAAAAGATGAAAAAGAAATTATAAAATGTCAAGAATGCCTCCTTTCTAAGTGTACAGGCATCTCAAGGTACAAAAGCACATACATGAGAAAAAATGAAGGAGAGTCTCATTAGTAATCTGTGATCCTACAGGTGAAATACCGCTTACAAAACTACACACTAGAAATTGAATACCTCTCAAAATCAAAATATATTGATGTACAGACTATATGGTATTTGCTCCATATTGGAAGGGCAACTTTCAAAACAATTAACTTAAACATTTCCTGGACTTCTCTTTCTCTCCCCTCTCTATAAGAATAAGGTTGTCCTTACTGCATGACTTCAGCACAGGCCTTCCTAAACTCACTAATGAATGAAGATATCCATCCAAATAGCTCCTGAGAGTCTAGGTCTTGTGGTTCCCCAAATTTTACCTGTAAATTTGAAAGAGAAACATATTTAACATTAATATTATCCAAATCAGCTTCTCCATGTCCAAGACCATAAAGAAATGAAAACAGCAAGAGAAAGGTTAAATGTCTACGTTATTATTATTTAGTAGAAAACTTAGACCTGTCTAAAAAATCCCTTAAACTGAGATCCAAAACTTCTCTAGCAAAAGTGGTCCCAGGAGCTGTCATTAAACTGCCTCAGTAGCCTGTTCCTGGCTTTCTGTACAACCCAGCTTCTCTGGCTGGACTACAGATCTCCAGCTGAAGAGGAGAAAATCAGTAAATCATGCAACTTCGTGACTTTGCAGTTTGTTAGTTGAATCCATTCATAAACGAAAGAGTACATTAGGGAAATATTTTATATTCCAGAGTGGACATAGTAGCAGTATATTCAAGCCAAAATGTTTTCATTTTCTGACATTTTATTTTGCAAATAAACAAAAATATTCACTTTGATGTGGGTATTTTTGAAAGAAAAAGTAATTTATCAGAGACACCTTTCCCTGCTCTCTTCTTCTTTCCACCTGAAAAAGTTGAATGGATTGAATTTTTTTCAAAAGCAGCCTGAACAATATTGGCATCATGTTTGCTCTACTGTAAAACGAGAGGTAAAAGGCAGTCATTCTACAAAGCTCAGTGCTAGGAGAGGGATTCCTGCATTAACTAAAATCACTTCCACATATGTTCTCCAGTTCCAGGACAGAAAAGGATTTTTAGTATTCAGTCTCTTGCTGAGGTTTAATTCAAGAGGTTTGCCATCATTTTCAATGATTCGTCCTTAATGATATCAATGAGTTAAAGAACATAAGGGCACCTAAAATAGCTTTCTAATTGAGCAGAAGAAATCTAGAGAACACGCTCCAAAGGCTTCAACAAAAGGTTTAAAAAGGCATCTTGTGTTGCTGCAAGTTCTTATCTTGCCTGTAATTGAGAGCTACTGTGTAATTGGGAGATACAACTCTCCCAAGACTGAATAGCAATGTAGTTGTATTTCAGTATCTCAAATTGCAACTGAAATGGAAAGGTTTGGACAGGTATCTGTCATTATCTAGACACATTCACCTGGACATCATCTAAGATGCTCTTAGAAGCATACCCTCTGCCTGGAACTCATAAATACAGTAAAAGAAACCGCTCACATATAATCCAGTCACAAAAACTTTAACATTAACCTGTGATACCTGATTAATACTTTTGCCTGTTGTGTTCCTAATTGCACCTCCTGGGTGCTCCAAGCCCTTGATCTTTGGCACACCTCGCCACTCACCTGTAGCATACCATCAGTTAAACAGTAATGAGAGAGACATTTCCTGGAGCTAATGACCATCTGTGAGAAGTTGATAGCCCACAGCTATACCACAGGCAGTTATCTACAATTTATTGTTAATTCCATAGAAGTGTCACATGCCAAGGTCATTAGTGATTTTATAAGCAGAATATAAAATCATAAAGGTAGGCCTGTGGATTTTTGTTTTATGAGCAACATGACTTCTGTGGCCAGCTCCAACATGTTTCTACATCAGATATCCCCCAGGTAAGCTGGACTATTCCTTCCTAGTGCTGTTCAGATGATAGCCTAGTCTTTGATCACCCATCCTATTTTATATTTGCTTTACGTTTTTGCTGCTTTATAAATATACAAAAAGATCTGCCTAGTAATAACAGTATTCAGAAGAAAAAAAAAATCTAAGTGAGAGAAACATATCAAAAGCCTAACTTTAGAGAATAAGGAAAAAGGGAGGCAAAAAGCAACCGGGTTAATACTTGAGGAAACTTCCAGCCATGTAAAAAATGAAATCCTGTTCAGATGCAAATAAGAGTCTCAGATGAGAGTTTCCATTCCAAGCAAGGAAAACAGAATCTCACAGATGATGCTGTGATACGGATTTACATGTTTAATGCCTCCTGGCTGAGTACGTCTGTGCAGGGAGAGTATGACAGGAGCATGGACGTGCAGGAGGACACATCCAGCACTCACTGGGCATGTCACAGCTCTGCAAGCAGGACCAGCCACATCATGCCAGCTCCTTCTGGAAACTGACTTCCAGGTAAAATGGTCAAAGTCTTCCATATCCTAGGCAAGCAGTGTCCCTAGATAGTTTTACAGCGTGAGTTTTCCTACTTTTAATGAATGCTTTTCAACCATTTTCATTCATCTAACTCAACTGCTAATTCTCTCATTTAGACTGTTTTTCCACCTATTGGGCACTGAGTTCTTTGCTTATGTGCTACCATATTATTATGGCTTGTTACACTATGCTGTGTCATTTTTGCCACTTGTTAAAGGCTGCAAGAGACACACACACACACAAAAAAAAAAGTAGTAAAATATTACTAATTAAATTTTCTTGGTCAAACCATGTCTCTAACCTTCAAGGTCTCTTCAAATAGGTCCCCAAAGGTCATCCTGGTGGCATCTTCTGGTTATATAATACATACATATAATCTGGCCTACAATAAAACCTCCCCATATTCTAATCCCCCTCCTGCCTCTCACCCCTTCACCCCCACCACACACACACCTCACACACCTAAATAAATAAATAAATAAATGTCTTACAGTTCATTCCAAATGCCAGGAAGCTTTTCTAGTTTCAGGGATTAGCTCTGCATTTCAGCAAAGCCATCCCTTTCTTTAAAACCTCCCAGTGTGACTATTCTGCTGGAGAATACTGTTACCATAGCAGAGGCCTCCCGAATTTCTCTGAGAACATTGTACTAAATGAGGAATCTTCACGCTATGTTGTTAAAAATTGCAGCATGGAGTTTATATCATTCCTTCTGGTGTGACCCTCTGACCCTAAAAACATTTCCTATTGTTTTGGACCTAGATGAGTTTCTTTTTTTCAGAGGAAAAATTGACTGAGAAAATTAGGTGCTTCTCCAGTGCAAGTGTGGGAGAATGTAATAGGAACAAGCAAGAACAGATAGTTTATCAGAAATCTTGTGCCCAAGGAGCTCCCTTTCTGCTCTGCTCATTTTTAGATCTGTGCTACTACCAACATCTCCATCTCTCTCTCCCTCAAATAATAGTAAGTAAATCAATGCCATGGACTGTAAGATTGTCACTAGAAAAAAGCCTTCAGCCCATGTAACAGAAGCTCTGCAGTTGTCTACCAGCAGAAGATACGACTTGTGCTAGACACCAGAAAACATGCTGTTTTCTGTAATATCTTGAAAACATTCAACCGTTAAACTGGTTGGATTTATAAAATTGCTGAACATCCACTTTTCTTTTTGATATTTGGGCCATAAACCCTCTTAAATGAGGGCTATAAGTCCTGAAGAAAAGTAAAAGCCGTATTTTCATTCAAAACATTCCGCCACTGTTAGATAGGATTATTTTTTTTTCCAGTTCCTGTGGACAGTATAACTATAAAGCATGTAGAAGCATGGGAACTTCTTACATCTGTTTCTTTTTTTCCTTAAGAAATGTAGATCTATTTTCATTGCACTTTAATACAATCCATACCAGTATATTGCTATAAAGCTTCTTCATTTCATCACATCTTTTTGACAGCTGGGATAGATCCCCTTCATATTTCTGAATTAAATCCTGTAATAAAAAAAAACTTCTTAATTTGATATAGGAGCATAGTATTACAGCACATATTAAACAGCAGTGAAAACAAGAGAATTCAAGTCAAAATTTTCATGTCACAAAAATTTCACATTTCACAAAAGATAAGTACACGTCAAGCACACACATTTCCTTGCAAGTATTAAGGCATGAAAGAAAAAAGTTAGAGAATTTATTAAAATATCATTTAATGTTACTACCCAAATCTATTAAAATTGACAGAACTGATAAGCATCATAAGGTCCTAACTTCCACTCACATTTGGCACAGTCTCTTTGCATGCAAAGCAAATATTTCCAGTTGCTAGTTCTTAAGGAGTCAAAAGCAAAGCCTTATTTTTTAAAACAAAATTTCTTGATCGTGGTCCTTCGCAGCCTATGCATTTAAGACAACTTAGTAATTATTCAAGAAGCGTACTGGCCTTCCCTACATGTGCTCAGCCACTTCTCATAATGTGCTCCAACCCATCCGGTTGTGCCATTAACATGGGCAGAATCATCTTAGATCAACCTATAATCACAATTTATTCAAGCTCTTGGATGATGTTTCTCTGTGCTATTTTCCCTGCTGTTTGAGGGCAGAGGGAGTTGTTACAAACTGAAAAAAAATGCTGTTATTCTGAAGTGTTTAATGTGGGTGACCATGGAACTATCTGTTCCTCATCCACTCCAGCCAGTTTGTGTGTGAAGCAAAAGCAAGAGATGTAGAACCTCTGAAAAGACCTTCCCATGCTGCTGTTTGTAGTATGAAACATTATCAGAGGAAAATAAAAGGCTTTCCTCAGATGCTCCTGACCCCCTTGCCAGGGTGGGATTCAGCAAAAACTAAGTAGATTGTTCATACTTTATCTCCAGTCCACAATAAGGTTATGATAATGTTACCTTTAGTTCCTTGCAGAACTGTATCTCCTGGGGTGTTGCCTTGATTGTCTTGGGTTTAATAAGCCTTCTGCACTGAATAACGTTTTCCAATTCTTTTTTTAAAACTAACAAAATAAAGAAAATGAGAAATTTCACTAGCATGCAGTTGTGTTCAAAGGAGTGCAAATATCTAATTTAGAACATATGGAAAAATTAGCAAATTATGGGTCTATAATACGTTCACCTAGGAATATTAACCTTCTGTTTTCAAAGAGAAATCCTAAAAGACGTCTGGGTCTTGTGGGGAAGAAATAGCATACAATCACACCACAAGCAACTGCAGAATAATGAAGAGGTCAATAGTACGGTTATGCTGCAGCTGTAAATCTGACCTTTCCTAGCTTTTGAGCACTGGAATTAGCAATGAAAATAACATTCTTCCAAACTACATCTTTGTGTAGAAAATTCAGGGTTCCATTAAAGATAAAAGAATAAAAATTCCGCTATTAGTAACAGTAAGAAATCTTGTCAGTAGGCAGTATGCCCTACACCAGCCTGCTATTGTGAGGGCTCTGTCTGTATGAAATGTGGGGAAAAGAACTGACCCACACTGCAGTCCAGTTTCTTTCTCCTCTTGTGCTCACTTGAGCACATGAGCCCCAGGATGTGCCTTGAACTACTTGGTGGGAAAGGCTGGTTCAGTGGCTTTTGGCCCATCCCTTTCCCTCTCTGCCCTGGAAAACAGTACTTAAAAAAGTGATCTACACCAGGAATACAGGAGGGAAGAGGCCAGTCAGTCTCCTCCAGGTCTCGTAATTCATCTCCTTTGATAGCTCCCAACAGTTTCTGATACCAAGGCTGTTCCACCACTTTAAGTATGACTTTACATATATGGCTTTAAAATATTTAGTTGTTTGGAATTGGTACCAACATTGTGCCTGACAAGTACAATTGATTGAAGGTAAATGATTTATATATATATATAAAGTATACATATGTATAAATATAAAAGTATATTTGCTTATACACTTAAATTTAGTTACTTGTGTCTCCTAAAACAATGGATTGGAAATTCTTGGAACAAAATAAAAACTCTTTGGCGGTGTCAAGCTACATGCCTGGCTGACTCCCAGAGCCCAGCAAAATAGGTGCAAGGGCTTTTCAAACCAAAAGCTGAGAACAAGTGGCATTCACATTTGTTATGAGAGGTTGAAATAGGATATATTAGTCGGTAGTGACATAGTCAACATCCATGCCACATTTTCAAAAGACAAATTTTTATAAATTTTCAACACAACACAAGTTTTTATCCACTTACATGCCTTCTCTATCAGCTCTTCATAGTTCCATTGACTGGTCACCTTACAGTAGTGTTCAAAGGTAAGTTGTGAATATCTTCCAAAGTCTGTCTTATGTTTGAGTGACTTTATTCTGTTCTCTCCTATTGACTTCACTAATGTTGGACTCCTTTCTAGAGATGGACACCAGTTTGGTTCAAAGAAATTCTTGAACTTCACTACTGAACTGTGCAAAGTTTTCTCCTGCTGCATTGCCTGCTCCCAGACACTCTGTTACGGCTGTAACTTTGACAGAGCTCTTGTATCGCTTAACATCTGTACTTTAAGATAAACTCTATTTCCCATGGGCAGTATATATATTTTTTTTATATTCCGAAAGCACCTGGACACACTTTAATATTTCTTTTTTAAAATTCTTCACAGTAACATGGCAGGTTAAATATCACCATAGCAACACTTTACCTCAATATTTTGAACCTTTACACCTCTTTACAAACTACAGAAGTGCAATGAAAACCTGTTCCAAATGACTGCACAAAGTATGAAAATCTTTCTCTGAATTCAGAAACCACATTTACATACCATCAACTTCAGCACTTAGGCCTTTCATGGAAGCTGGAAAAGAAGAGAGATGGAAAAACATGCTAATAATATCATTCATACTTTGAGATGGGGGTTTCCAGAAAAGTTGAGGGATTTCATTTTTTATCTGTTAATTTTATTTTATTTTTTTTTTGTTCCTCCACTTACCATCAGGAACAGCTTCAAATTCTGTCAGCTCCTGAGAAAATTTAGCCAAATCAGGCTCATGTAAGAAGATCTGTTCCACAAGGGCGTGAAGCAAGGTGAACGTCCTCTCCTTACCCCGCAACAGAGATAACTGCAAGTAGAATAGAGCAATAATTGACAGACTGAGTTATTATGCTAAAAAAAAAAAAAATTTGATAGCTCCTAGGTAAATTTGACAAGAATAGAAAACACAATGAAATTAAACCTCTCCTTTTCAATCTGCCATCTCTCAGACATTCTCAATTAAGATCAGCTTTACACTTTCATATCCATTGACCTTCCTTGCTTTTTTGTCTCTTCTTATTCAAAGAGGTCTTTTTTGACTTAAGGTATTCTAATTGATTGCATCTGATTTTGGACCTCCAAACAGAGTCATTATTCCTTTCCATTTAAAAGCTGTGTGCTGTGTTCATGAAGACAGTAAAGTTCCTTAATTGAATCTAGGAAGATGCTCTCTGGCAGAAAATGATTTTGTTGGCATTTTTCATTATGATAGATGTGATATTACAACTGTTATAAAAAAAATAAAAAATAAAAAAGTTGTATCTCAGAATTGCCACTAGAGTTATAAATCACTCATTCATATATTAAAGTCTCCAGATGTAAAGGATATATTACAAAAAAAAAAAAGGAAAACTATTTTCTTCTATTTACAGGTCAGTCCTAATATTACAATAGTGTTAAAGTTACAAGGCAGCTTAGGAAATTTGTATCTGTTTCTTAATTTTTAGGATAAAAAATGATGCCCTGCCTCTCTCAGGTAGAGGCAGGGGGGTGGGGACTGTATTCAGTGGTAGAATTTTCTGGTGGCAAATTGTGGTGAAAAGGGGAAAGCCGTTGCCTTAAAATTAATGGAAAGCTCAGCCTACTGTAATGCCAGTGCTAGGTGAGTGAAGAGACTGTTCAAGAACTAACAGGCAGATGATTTTTTTTTTTTTAGAGCCTATCTCTATCAGGAAAGGCAAAAGATCACAACAGCCACCTTCTTCCCCTATCCATTCAATGCAGAGCATTGATGGCGTGTATGTGGAGGTGTTAAAAACTTTAAACCATTGCAGGCAAAGTTCCCTCCCTTTGTATTTGTTCACTTATTTATACTTTACTTTTGAAACTTGACCTTGACGTTACACAGTACCACTTGTTGCAAAAGGCTCTTGCTTTAGAGTAAAATGAAGCACCACAAAGGAATTACTCCAGTGCCATAAAAGTGCTGCCCTGCAGAAGAAATGCTGGAGCTACAGCCCGTGACCAGAGTGAAATGAAACAGGTCCACATGACAGTGCTCTGCACAATGCAGCAAAACCCACTTTTATCTAAACTTGCATCTAGCCAGGGCCTGCAGCTCAGACGTCCCTTCCTGCCAGGGGATCTTAATATCAGGGACATCAGCATTTTGATGTTCTACCTCATTAGAAACATAGCACATTCAACACCACAGTGCCCCCATCTAGACAGTGCTGCTGTCTAATATGGGGAAATGCATCTTGTTATACTACACATTAAAGAATACATTATTAAACCAGATTTTGTTTCTAGTGTAACCAAGAGCAGATGTTAAAATGTTAGCTACTCATTAAAAATGATTGCCTTTCTCCACACTCAGGGCAAAATTGAGTTAATGTTAATGGCCAACATACATTATAATATGATGATTTTAATGAAAAGAAAAATATTTACTCACTTTGGTTAAAGATGACAATCGAAATCCTTTAGCCTTCTCTTTCCCAGCCTTTTCGTTTAAATGGTTTCCAATGGCTAAAATGTACTCCAAGACTGCAACAAATTTCTGGCTGGATTGCAGCTGCTTACTTGCTTGGATTTTCTGGTTTATTAGCTGAAACAAATCTTCTTTAAGTTCAAATTAAATGTGCAAGTAAAACAATGATGCTATACCTGTCCTTTGCCAAGGCTCATTGTCCCACCTGAATTCACACTTTAGCTGATATCTTCCCACTGAACTTTCTTTGGGGAACGAGCCAGGGGGCTTCAGGAAGGAGCAGTTAAATTCTCCCAAGATAAAGCTGGTGTTGGCACAGTTACCCTGCCTTAGATGGAGGTCAGGTCCTCTGTGGCTGCCAAACTAGCCCTGCTACAAGAAATTCAACCTCATCTCTTAAAATGCTTCTAAAGTAAAAGCCTTTTGCTGTTTGAATGCACCCGATTGCACCAAATGTCAGGCATCAGGGGAAGCAGATAGCCTGAAGCGCAGTACAAGATTCTCCATCCTTCACCTCTCTCCCTTCTGCTTATACCAGCTGAAGACTTATCAAAATTCTTGGTACGGTTTCCCCAGAAGGAAGAAGAATAATTTCCTGTAATCAAACTCAGTATCAATTTCTGTTTTCCCAGGGAAGACACCTCCCTTCTAGAGCAATAGACACAAGAGGTAAATTCATTTTGAAATTAGGAAACATATTTTTCTAGCACCACACCTCCCTTTGACTGTCACACAAATTTAAAAGTAGAGAAATGATGAAACATGAAGGAGCACTGAAAGCCCTTGTCAAAACTTTCAGAGCATAGCACAGGACCAGTGGGTGCTGAAAGACAATACAAAACTGTGCCATGGAATTTTAGTTGCATTCTACACATTATAAATGTGTTAGTATGTATAAGTAAGAAAAGAGGCAACTAGTCAGTTGTTCATTGAACAATAAATATCCTTCAAAGCAACCAGTATATAACAGCTTCCAAACATTCTAATATTTGGTTTCAGTGGAGGAGAGCAAAGGCGTAGCATGGTACCAGACAGGGTCAGGAATCTGTGCATCTCCCCAGTGTCCTCCATCTGTTCCTATTCTGAGTCTTATTTACTGTTACTATGGTTTTAACCACAGACAAATAAAAGAGAACTCTGACTTGCAGAACTTTAAAATTTTGTTTTCATTCCCATGTAGAATGAGAGCAAAACCTTTTAAACTTTTTCACTGAATCAAAGCATACACAAACCCTGACTTGCAGCAGGAAGATCCAGTCCATGAGACTTGAACACTTTATTTGCATACCCTCACCCCACCCCATCCTCTAGGTCATCCTGAAAAAGGCAGAGAGGGACTTGAAGCCTGGTTTGCAACACTGCACTTTAACGAGTGAGTAATCCTCAGGGTGGACATCCTCCTTCAACCTTCTGAAAATAGGAAATATCTATGAGATGCTGGTGCAATAAACTCACTCAAGTATCTATGTCATTAGACCAATTCTTTCAGTTGTTGAGGCAAGAATCTCCCCACACATGGAATTGAATTTAAAGGGTGAAATTCACCTCTGTCTTATCACTAGCCAAAGAAAGAAGAAAGTTTAAGAACCCCAAATAAAAAATTGAATATCTTTTACCAACCCATTAGTAGAATAAGGATGATATTAAATGTACATGCATGTATATACATGCATATCACAGCCCTCTATGTCTCCATCTATTTTTTGTTTTACTGTGTTTTGTTTTAAACCAGTACTGTAGAATAGTCTATCATTAACAAAACACAATAAAACGAGAACAATTCTGCTAGCTAATGTTAAAAAAAAAATCAATAAATAAAAAATACTGAATTTCCCATAGTACCCAGGGAAAGGGGTCATATTGGCTGATTCAAGCTCTGTTACGTGTTGCTTGCATTCTGCTTTCTGCAGGTGTCTATATCACCCAAGCTTCAGATTCCCAAAAACATTCCAAGTGTACCATCAGATAGTGGCATTGTATTTCAAATGCAGCATGTTTCTAACACTGTCGTGTTACTTGCAATTCCTTTGTTATCAAAGTCGTGCTCTATAAAGATTATTTATTTTTATTTTTGTAATCTTTTTGCTTATCATTTTTGATCAGTGAAATGAAATGATATTTTATACAAACGGCTTCTTGGATTACTACACTTTGTATTACCTACATTATGGACTGTGAAATATTTTGCTAAAGTGAAAAAAAAAATCGCAACTACACAGCTTTGAAATCTGCACGAAGCCCACTGCGGCCCCTGCTGTCTAACTGGTAGATTTTGATTACAAACAAATGATAAAGCAGTCATTTGCAAAAGCAGTCACTTTAAAGCAGTCACTCACAGGCTCCAAGTCTCTCATGCTCATAGGTAGTTCACGTATGGTAAGCAGGAGATCCAGCCTCTGGCCCAAGTGAGGGATTTTACACATCTGCATAGAAGTGAACATAAGAGGAAACAAAACCCATTGAGCAATTCATCTGCATCATAATTTTATTAATTTCTGTGCCCACTTATTAATTTTATTCTAGGCCTTAAGACTATAGATATACTCTGACAAATCAACCTGTGTGCATATGCCTGATTTGTATATGCATATCCAAGAATATGCTGTATGCTGGTAGGGCCAGACACTATTAAAGTCAATGGTGCTCATTTCTCGTGAACAAGAACAGTTAAACATATACAGTTTTACATTTAGAGATTTGGGAAATCTAGCTCAGAATAAATTAGCTCCTATTTTGGGGGAAGAAGAGGACATATTAATTGGAGATGCAAAAAATGGATCCATAAAGTTCTCTTCATAATTTTTACTGTCTCAACTCTTTATCAGATAAATCCTCTTACAATGATTCTGACTAAGGCTGTAAATTTAAGTTCCAACTAATAGCTTCTTGTAGTGGTTTTATCTAGAAGAAGGTGTCCTAGAAATAGTGTGTGTGGTGTGTTTTAATGCTGTGATTTCTTACCTCTAACATAAACTGATCAACCACATGCAGCTTTGAAGGAGACCCCTTGAATGACTGGTATCTTTCCGCATCTTTTGGTGTTAGCATGTATCTGTAAAACAACAAATGTAAGTCAGATGTCCTTTTCCTTGAATATTGTAAAACAGTCGTTCCATTCCATGCATCAGAATTCCTTACTGTTTATTGTTTTATATTTTGCATACTTACTCTTTAACCAATGGTACTTTTTGGACATTTGAGCGAATGGTGCAACAGAAAACAAAAATGATCTGCAGATAGATCTGCATATCTGAAAATATTTAGACATGTACAAAGCTTGAAAATAACAGTCAGTAGTAGTTCATCTGCAGACTTACAGACAATTTACAATGTCATGGGTTTTGGTAAAGGTAAAACTGTACCGTAAGGGAATGAATGTTATTCTTTCTAAAGTATTCATTAATTCTGCGCCTGATATATACATGCTTTGGTTTCATTTATTGGATGAACATATCTGACAACCTTTCAGCACCTAAAAACAACACAGAGTTTTTAAGCAGTTACGGACATGCTCATTCAGCTCATCTCCAGCAGTAACTTCTTCAAAAATTAGCACAAAAACAGAGCAGGCTCAGTTATGGTGTGATTAGTCAGTGGGCTCCACAGTCTGACCGACCTCTACATATCTAAAAATTTTTAATTGTCCATGGAACAAAAGTGGGTAATGGTGTTTCTGCTCTCTAAGCACTGCAACACATCCGAGATCTGTTTCTCATTTTTGTTGTGATAGCACATAATACGGACCTCAAACTTTCTTCCTTCTGAATAAGGTAACAGAATATCTTCCCACAGCACTCCAGAGCCACAGATTTTTAGAAAAACAAATGACATCTTTAAGCATTTCTGCACTTAGAAAAATAAACTCACAACACCACAGCTCCCATCCTTTGGAAATCTGCCTGCCTGATACACTATGGAAATTCATAGCACATCTAAAAGAAGAAAAATTGAATTGATGTTATATAGCTAACTTATTAGAAGGAGTGTTAAGAATCTTAAATATATATTCAGGTCTACTATCATCTCCTTTTTCTCTGTGAAAAAAAAATTTAAATTTACAACAAGTATGATTAAACAGTCATGATGATGAATATACATTTCCATTAAAAGTAAGGAAAATTATTCAAAGATGAAAAAATAAAGCTAAGATTTCAGCATTTTAAATACAGGACAAACAATAACCTTTTTTTCCTGTTGTCAGTTTTTTAATATGACACTTCAATTTAATAATTGCTGGGTATTGAATTATTATATCTATATTAAAGCAGATTAGAAAATATTCCATTCATCATAAAATATATATATATATCTCATTTTAAAATACCAGTTATCTGCTGGAAAATTAAGAGTTTTATTTATCATTAAAAACAGTTGGTTTAACTTCGAGCAAATTCAAAGAACATTAAAAAAAACTGACAGCAAATATCTTCATTTAATCAGAAATCTGACATACCTTTTTTTAATATATTATGTATATGAAATGAAACTAACAGGTTATCTAGTAGGTTTACAGCTTAAAGCATTAAGCAATGGAAGCCAGGGGAAAGGAAGCACAAGAATATATGAATGCATTCCTTAAATATCTTTTACATGAATGTGACTACAGTGGAATTTTTGTAACTTAAAATCTCACACTGTTCTGAAAAAAAAAAAAAAAAGTCTGTAGAGACAGAGTACCTTGTTATTTAAAGATGTCAGGATAAAGAATTCATTCAGACAACTATGGAAAGGTTTCTCTATTAAAATAAGTCCTGAAGTTTCTAATAATATTCCACTACTTCCGTTAAGCTTCATTGGATACATAAGTAGAGCATTTTGCTCACTGGTCACTCTTAAAAACGTAATCTTGTTCTTGGCTTTAAATATTTTTCATTTTGTGATAGTGGAATTTAGACTTCCTGCTGAGGCGCATATGACAGGTATAATATTCACGCAGAGGAGTTTTCCTGTCCCTGACTATCCTGTTTAAACTCCTGTCATAGCCACAGGTTCTCAACTAATTGGAGACCAGAGTTTTCAATGGTAAAATTTTACACCATGACTCCTAAAGGAAGTGAAAAGATCTTCAAAAATGCTAAACGTCCTGCTACTTGTATCATGGCAACTCCACTGCAGTGTATTTTACAAGAGAAACTTCTGATTGCTGACATTTTCAGGTAAATGTCTGCCATTTCAATAAGGTGTCTGAATGGCAGTTGTAAGACAATTAACTGTCTTGGAAATCCACCCCCAGTCAGAGAATGCATCTCTTCATATTTCAGTAACATTTTAAAAACTGTTGGGGTGAAAAAATAAGCTTCTTTTCACTACAAGATTTGTACACACTTTCCTAGATTTTGGCAATAAACAAGAATCCCAGGAACAGAATCCTTGATCCTATAGAACATACAGCAATACAGCAGCCAATGTCTCATACATGTTCCTTTGCTAGAAAAATTACCTCAGCATTATTGGTATCAAAGGAAGACTCTGAAATCTTCAAGGTAAAAATAAAATCTTTCAAGATTCTTTACCATCATCAGCATTATTATTGTTATTATTGTTTTCTGATGGCAAAGAGCCCAGATGCCATAAATCACTGATCTCAGTGGTGCTATACTAATTTCAAGAGCATGGAGATCCTCTACCGAATCTGCAGTGCTGTATTATGGCTTGAACAATGGCCTATGTTCGGTGTTTTCCTGCAAACCTAGGTATGAGTAGTGGCTGTCCTCAAGAAATAGACTGCTCAGACCCCGAGCACTCAATGTCCCAGTGCTACAGAACTGGGGCATTCCCTCGCTTCTGCCAGCTCCGTAATTACTTCTGTAATTGGAGAAAACACACAATGTTCCAGGTACTTCATCGCAATTACACCCTCACCAATTCCATCACTGCAATTAGAAAATGCAGTTATATTTAATATATAAATATATTTGTTTCTTTATATGAAACATTTACAGCCCGCTTTTGAAAAAAAAAATAGAGCTCTATTATAGTAGAGCTATACACATTTCACTAGTTCACAATCTGCTGTGCACCAGTGTGGGGTACAAATGTTAAAGCATGTAGGGAGCATGGAAACCTCCTCCAGAACACTTGCATATTTAAAACATTTAAATGCTCAGTGCCTTGTCCATGTCCCTTCGTACTTCAGGCAAGTTCTCTACAAGCCATCTCACCGACTGACATTAATTCCATGCATTTCACATCTGTTCTTCCTGTTCTCGTCACTTTCTAAGTGCAGACATGATTCTGCAAACTTTAAAATTACTGTATTGATTAGGACCAGGATTTTAAGACCAGAATTAAAATCACTGCACAAAAAGTAGGCACATTGGTAGCAATAAAAAGTTAGTTACTTCCTCACTTTTTTTGCTAGCATCATGCTAGCTTTTCCAAGCTCCCTTTTAACAAAACACTCAATTTTCTCATTTTGAAGCAAGAAGCAGTCTCAGTTTAAATTTTCATAACGATGTGTATAATAAAATGGCACTGGTACCACGTGCTTTGCATGGGGACTTGGATGTGTAGTGGATACTACTCTAGGACCCACTTTTTTCCTGTGTCTTGAACTATTCAGAGAGACAACCCAGTTCCTACAAATTTCACGTGCCTATAGTTTGCTTACACTCCTGAAATGTACTATTCTCAGTATAGTTTTTTTGTGGGTTTTTACTTTGTTTGTTTTTTAAGATACAAAAACTTGCGTTCTGTTTTAAACCCACAAATCTCTGCCACTCAGAAATACTGATATTCTCCTTTAACACTCGTCTGGCTTCCTATGTCCAAATCAGTTTTTAAACAGGGAACAGAATTCATTTTGTTTCTTTTGTTTCTGAGCCTACAATAGACAACAAGGCTGTAGTAAGAGATGCTGTGAAGTTTTCTGACTGCTACACCTGCTCACTGCAGGTGAGCTTACTCATTCTTTTACTAACTCTGCTCCTTGTAACCAGTTCGACAAAGTCCTGTCAGATTTGCTGTCATTTCCTGCAGTTCCCTTCCTACACAACATGGGGAAGAGTTATATTTTGGAAGTACATTCTACAATGTCTGTTGCAAGAACTGAGATTTCTGTGTGCAACTCTAACATTTTATCTATGGTCAGGATAGATTCAATGTCTCAGTAGCATTTTTCCTGAACTACCGATTATATGAAGAAAATTATGCCTTCTCCAAAACATAGAATCTTATAAATAAACAATTGAACCCCAAAGATTACCTTCGTAGTGCTGTAATCTGCTCATCTGTAAGTCCACCACTCTCTTCATGTATAATGTATAGTTTTTCTTTCAACTCACTTGGTTTTATATGAAAACTTTTAAGAAAAATGTCTGGGGAAAAACAATTCTTAAATTACTTGGAAGAAAATGCTCAGGGGAAGAAAAAAATCATCAAAACATTTCATATTTATTTTCCAGATTATAAAAAAAAATCACTTAGTAGCTGCTAATGCTAAAACAAAGACTCAGTCTTCATATTTCTTTTTAATATACATAGCAGTAGTCAAGCAAAAATATGTTTTATGTCAGAAGATAGTCAAAGCTTAAGACAGAACTATCAAGATACTGTTATCAGATGGCACTCAGATACTTATTATTATTATATATGTCTCTTGCACTCAGCTTAACATTCAAAATATTTTTTCTCTGAATAACACCACCACATACTGGCATACTGTAGTATTTTGAATGCTAAAGAAATTGAGTTTTTCATTTGTTTGGATTTTGTTTACTTGCTTTGTTTAATTTCTAGGGTTCAAAAGAAGGTAACTGGAGTCCATGCAACAAAAATTAATCCCAAAATGAAGGCAACATGGGAAACTTCTTCCCCACTGCCCAGTGAGTATGCTTTAATACTGTCCTTGTCAGACCTTCACTGACAGATACTCTTTGATAATATTCTAAAATCTGATTACATTTTTATAATGTTTAAGATGTGTGCTGACTTGGGGCTGGCTTATAATACACATTACAATAGGAAAATGGAAATAAGATATCTCTTCCGCATACAGGTGAAGAATCATTAGTAAGGCTGTTGCTCCCAAGAAGACTACTTTGCCTTACCAGTTGTTATTTTTTTAATTACTGCCTGTTTCCGTCATCATTACCAAAAGATGAGGAAGTAACTTCTGAAACACCACGGACGTGAACAGGAGGGCTAAACAGAGAAAGTGAGAAGCTTTAAAGGTAAGATGATATCCATGGCCAGTAACACAGTGAATAATTCATAGTAAAATATTGATTTTAAAATTTAACTGCTTCCTTTTCACAAACCACTCACAAAGCATTTAAGGTTTTCTTGAATATTTTCAGTGTTTGAAATTAGCAACTGAATAATTTCTAGTCACCAGACTTCACAAAAGAAATCAATTGCAAATAAAACTGAAGATGTTCTCTGTCACTCAAAGGTCATACAGGGTTGTTTCAGCTCCTTGTCATAGTTGCACTTGTACCGAGAATGGGATTTGTAATGAAAATATTTGTGGCACAGATTCAGAATTAGTTTTCTAATCTCATATACACATTCATAATTCACTGTGTCTGTAAATGTTACAGCTGTTGAACTCATTTTCCAGAATACCCATGAAAACCTGCACAAAGTGGATGAGCAGTGATTTATCTGAATATGGTGGTTTATCTTTAAAACAAAGAAAAGCCCTATTCTTTTATAACACACACCTTTAAAAAAAAAAAAAAGAGGTGAAGAGGTGAGTCCCTGCATCTTTTCTAAATTTTCTTTCATTCCAAAAAGTGATCAACAATTTTTTCTTCAAAATTAATATTAACTTATGTACTTCCTGCTCACTGTCTACCCGTTTCTTGAATTTTTTCTCAAAATTACCACATCATCTTAAGTTTCAAAATATTTTCCTAGGCAAAATAAGGATTTTACATATGGGAAGCTGGTTCTTATACAAAGAAACAGACATCAGCCAAGTCACAGGAACAGTTGTTTTCTATCCTAAGTCAGTTTTTCACCAATGAGATCACACATTCTTGGATTAACATACACCTCCCCGGATTCTTTCTTTGGTAAACTGAAGGTGTTTTTCTTGTTTCTCACTTTCTGACACTTTGTTCTTGTGTGGCAGAAGTTTATCTGACAAGAAGACACTAGATAACTTAGCTTTTATCTGCATTTTCTCATACATCAGACTTGAATTTACAGTATAGATCTTCTCTCAGAACTCTCAATATTCTCTCGTGTTTGGACATCCACTCAGATTCTCAAGAAATTTTAACCTACTGGCATTTTGGAGCTTCATCTTTTTATTCATTAATTTAAGGACTGTGGTTTGTAACACTTGCAGGAAGATTAATCAGAATTCTGAGGATCAAATTAACTTTTGATCTAAGTACTGTCCATTATAATAAGTACATGATGGGACTTTAAGGATAAGATTAAGAAACAGTCTTAGAATGTCTCAATGAAAAAAAAAGTTGTAAGAGGAATAGGATCAAAAGGAAGAATGGTGCTATTTGCCAACCAAAAGAAAGAATTTTCCTAAAAGAAACTGCAATAATTTAGCAGATAAAAGTGCTATTACAGGATTCTTTTTATCTACAGCCAGACTTTTGTATCACTCACTTCCTTTTAATCCTTCAAATTATTAGTCAATGGATGTAATAATTCCAACAAGTTATTTCTATTTACAGTTCTCAATTAAAACTTTACACAATCTCCAAAGTATATTCCTTCTTATCAATATTCATAAAGATGAAATCATTAAAACTTCAAAATTAACTGCCCTGAATTCTTTACACATGTAACATTTCTGAAAACAGTGCTAGGTTATAGAAATTTTTGGAAAGCCATCTCTGCAACAGAAACCAGTGTAGTCTTTGAAGAACAATTATTCTTGCTCCTTTAATATCCAATACTTCTCATTAGAGTACTTGAAAGACCTTTACATCATTTATTAGTAAAACTAGAACTACATGTTGAACTGCTTCATTAGCCGTGAAAGGCTGTTCTAGGTTAGGCCTTTGACATAATCATACCCAGGTTATGGGAGGGAAGGATCCAGTTCATGATCATTCAGGACAGTCATTCACAGTCTAGGTTTTCTGAGTCAGCTTGAGAAAGGTCAAGAGAGTTCCTACAACCTGGCTTGTAGCCATCTCAAAGGCTTCTTACCAACCCATTTCAACCTACATGAATATTTTTTAACTCAGTGTTGGAGAGAGACTGAACACAGCATCCAAAGTGCCAACTACCAACCTGCTTTCTGGTGACTTGTGTCACCTGGCCAGCCCACAGAATTTGGAAAGCCTTTGAAGTCTTAACATTGATTTCACAGGTGTCATATATGATTTTACATGTCTTTCCTAAGATAACAGCATCACAGCTTGAGGGCACATCCAGATATCTTGTACAGGAAGAGCAGTTTGGTGCTTCTATTCTACATCATTAAAGACCACATTTACAGCAATTGAGACTTTAGACCCAAGCTTGTCTCTTTTACGCACCAAATGGTAGAAATTACAAATAGAAAATTCATACAGTTCTCACCCCAGTTCTTCAGATAGGAGTACACAGTTCTTATTAATAAACTTACTGAAGTTATGTGCAACTTTTTGATCTAACAGGATGGGCTGATTGACTGGAGGTTCACTGCCTGGAAATACTGCCAAGTCCTGGATCTGGAACTGATCACAGAGTCTGGAAATGTCTATTTTTTTCTTGCGTGGGTCACATGATTCCCAGATGGATTTTTGAATCTAAAAACATAAGAGTGACAGGAAAGAGAAAAAGACAAAATAACAGTGCTACTTTGTTCTACCCAAACATACAGAAGTGCATCCTGGTTGTTTTGTGGCACAACTGTACTTTTATGATTATTATACAGATAATGCAAACTACTTTTTTCCTTTTTCTTTTCCCTCTCTTTAACAGCTACTATTAGTTTCATCCTCACCTTATCACAAGGAACAACATCCCAGTGAAAGGCTTTGGTTCTCTTTGTCAAGGGAGAAAGGCTGCTGGGCTGTGGGAACACAGGTGGGGCTGGTGGCACTTCTGCCTTACTTATGGGAAGAGGAGATGGTGATGCTAGGGCTGCTTCCCCCTCTGCAGGCTTTGTCCAGGAGTTTGAAGGCTTGTTCAGATCAGTTGTTGCAGAACTCAAACCCAAATAGAGGGCCTCCTCTTTCTGTTCATTCAGAGCTACAGTAACATTCTCGTAATCAGCTTCAGAGGAGGTGTCTCCTTCAGATCCCTCCTGAGAGAGAGAGGCACCCTTGCACAGCTGACAGTACCTTTCTATGAGAGACACCCATTCATTCTGGAGCTTGCTGACATCCTCTGTCCTGTTATTTTGGACAGTAAAGGGTATTCGAAACCTGAAATTTAAGAATGTCATATATGAATGTAAGGAAGTGTAAATAACATGCTGACTAATACAACCATAGATATTTCTTATTTAAGCAGAATGATGTTCAGCAGCTTTACTTGTCAAAGGAGCCTAGCGCTGCTGACTCTGACCTTTTCAGACAGAGTTAATTGCTTACGTGTCTAAGGTTAGAGAGCTGAAGCTTTGCCATATATTGACTTTGTGGTGCAGTTACCTCGTAATTCCTCTTCTCCACCTTGGGGGAAGGTGAACAATGTGCTAAGTCTTATGCACTTGGTGCACAAGCTGGTCAGAACCTCTTCACATATGTGTGCAATCAAGCCGATTTGGTATATCTCTTCATTAACTCCTGACATGAGGACTACACAAGTCTTTGTGTGAAGCATTTCAATGCACCTTCTCAATTCCACAATGTGGTACTTTTGATATCTTAAAACACTCATCAAATCACTGCATAGCTATGGGAGGGATTATCTACATAAATTTGATGGCCTCATTCCCCCGTTGCTGTATTTTCTTCTGGGACACTGAGATTCTCTACTGCTTGACCTTATTTTCAATTGTTCTGCTTTAACAAATTATTAATTACCAATTATACTTACAAATAATTGTGTCCTTTGGTCTGGACTGAAAAGGTACCGCATTCATTCTCTTTGCTGACACTCACATCACCACCTGACAAATTAATTGTATTCGTTACAGGGTGTGCATTCCTGCTCTCTCTTCCCAGACCTATGCAATACAAAGTCAATTCTCCTTCACGTAGTTGTACCAAGTACCTGAAGGGCAAGGAATAGAGATTCTGTTCATTCTTCATAGACTACTTATTTACACAGTCCTTGTCTTTGTTAAAGAATTTTCTACTGTCAATGAGTCACCACATTTTAATATCATCTTCCATGGAACAGTCAAAAAGTATCAACACTAAAGCACAAAATCTTTGAGATAAAGGCTTCTTACTCTCATCTGACACATAGTAAACAGTGACATAAAAGATGAGCTTCCTGACTGTGTCTGTGATCAAATTAGACAGAATTAAGAACAAGATCTGACTATTCACTAAAAATCACACACATCCTGTTAATTTGTTAGCCACAGTCTGTCTCTCCCACTCTTTTTATGCTTCTCATTGGCTTGTGATGGTAGTTCCTTAGGACTGGTAGCTTTTAACAGAATTTATTATGTGGCTGATCAGAGCATAATATGTTGACGCTTCAGTTTCTGGGTCTTCCAGGTTTTACTGCCACCAAGCTATAAACAAGCCACCGGGATATAAGTTAGTGCACAGCCTTATAGCCCAATAACTCTCCTACTTGGAAATGCCTCTGCGCATGCTCTCCCTCCATGAGGACTGATCCTGGTCCCCTTCATTCCCACGAATCATGTGGGAGAAGAGATCAAGTGTTCTCCACTCAAGGGCTTCCATCAGAAGTCACTGTGCCAAAGTGTGGGTATTACTGATTCAAATGATAAATTATTCCTGGCACAAATTGCCTCACCATAAAGTTTCTATTACAGTGAAATCTCCTGCTGCATTCTCTCCTCTAGGATTCTGCTCTGCTGCTTATAACAAAGGCCCCACATTCAACAAGTGCGGGGTTTTACTGTATGTGTTTTTTATTTTTATTTAAGCATTTGAATTCTCGTTTTTCCTGAGGGTTAATGCATTTCTTTATCATTCTGACAGTTCTATCAGACCTTTCTTTCCCTCCACTCTCTCTTCAAGGTGTGGCTAGTTGATTAAGGTGTTATATGAAGAATTTAAATAAGTTTTGCAGCACCAGAAGAATTAAACATAAAATATAAATTGCATCTATTCCCACATAAACAGTCAAAGTGATAAGAATTGCTTAATGGAGCTGGCAGTTATATTGATCTCTCCTTTCTTTAAAGCAGGGACTTATAGTTTAATCGGATCTCCAGATGTTTCCACCATTATTTACTTTGCCAAAAAAGAGAGGATTAATATCAAGTGGGAAGCAACAAGGGCTTTGCTTCACAAGATAAATAAAAATCAATTTTTGTTTGTTAACAAACTTGTTAAATGTTGCAAGGTAACAAATCCTGTGACACACTTGAGGATAGTGTTTACAAGACATACAACAGTAGCCTTTTAAAAACAATTAAAATCATTTTATGTGAACTGTGAAGTCTTTTGAGATAATTGCCCCATACAGATAATTACAATGTTAATTTTTTTCATTAGTTTTTGCTAGATGGATTTTTTTCCCCTCTTTTTCTCTCGTTTGATAGCATAAGCAATACCTGACCATGGGGGGGGGGGGGGGGGGGGGGGGGGGGCAGGGAAGGTATTTTAGAAGTTGGCTCAAGAGAAGAGTGGGCTCTCTGTAGGATGGGCAGCCATTCAGCCAATGCGAGTCAGCGTTCTCTAGCAAGACTCCTACACTCCTTATCTGCTTTCCCAGTCTTTCTTTCCTTTTTCTATGACTGCAAATTGAATAAAAAGTAAATAGGTAAGTATAAAGTGCCATCATTAAAATCACTGACAACCATCGTTGTTATATATTTGTGTTAGTAAAGCACACTAGGACTTCACCGTTTTGGGCACCACTGTTACACTAACAGTTAATTTCAATCTTTCCAGCTCATGCAGATTGGGCATCTAAGTTTTAACTTTAAAAATAAATTAAACAATTAACTTATTATCAACAAAATAAAATCTTAATGTATTTGCCAGACAATTTAACATAATCTACAACCCACAGGTCCACAAAGATATAGTTCGTACTTCACCCATTCAGTGGATATAAAACTGTTCTGCTGCAAATCCAGCAATCCTTCATGTATCACATCACATTCTGCAGATCTTCCAGAGCAGGCATCTTCTGGTCTTTTGTATGAGTTAGTCTGTATAACTCTGCTCAGAAGGTATATTATCTATATAAAAATTGTCAGAGAGAGAGTATATTTTCCATATTAATTCCGTTGAATCAGACACTAACAGGTGGATTTTTCAACTACAAAAACATTGTTTACACTATAAGAACTGGCCAAATAGGTAAAATATTTTTTTGTAGAATAAATAGGGTCTTTCTATGATGCTAAACTACTTAACTGCAATTTGTTATGTCCACAATCCTAAACCTGTCTGTATAAGGAGAATATACCCCTCTGCAAAAGATTTTCTTACTAACAGGTTGCTAAAGTCTAAACTCTTACTAAACTATCCCGTGTTTTTTAAGAGTCTATATCTCAGCCTGAATAGTGCATCCGACTTAAGTACTTCAGCAGTGGGAAGGCATGAATTCCAATACTTGACCCACCCCCAAACACGGTCAGTATCTGCATTCAGGTGAAAGGCTAATTTCACAATCTGAGTTTGTCAAATTTCAGTGTAGAGCCTAATTAGAAAAATTCCTTAGAATATTTGATTCAGCCTAGAACTCAAAAGGAGCTGAAACAGTTCATACAAAATCTTGCAAAAATTAATTGCACAAATACCTAGGCTGTCTTCCTCTGATAACTTTATAATTACAGTGTATTTCGATGGTGAAAGAGGAACCACTAGCTCTTCCCCCTCTCCCCACCCCATCCCCAGCATCAGGATGGCCTCATTTATTCTTAAGAGTATGTATTTTTATAAATGCATGCCTTGTATAAAGAAAACAATCTCTTAGGAAACTTCAATTAAAATCCAAATGTGTGTGGCACCAGTTTTGTTTGCTTGTTTTAATACAATGTCAGACCAACTGCATTCAAGTTCTTGTTGAAAAAATAATGCATGTATCTTCATGCTACATCCCGAGCTAGCTGTACATCTTCAGTCTTAGTGGCCAAACTTTATCCTGAACTCACATTCCTTTTGCTCTGTGTATCAGCATACACGGAATAAAGACATGCCTACTGCTTTGATTACACAATGCACAGCATAACAATTCCCATTTATGACTGGGACCTGCTGGGTCCATACCATAATATTAGCTGTTTTTTATAGCAATCTATCTGTGGCAGTATAAAAACTTACCTTCCTTTTATCATCAAGAGACACTGCTTCCAGCTCATAATCTTGTCGCCCATGAAACACAATGCTGAAGCGTCTTCTTTCAGTATCTTCACAGGCTTTGACTTGTGAGAAAGGGAACTGTTTCTTAATAATTCCTTTTTCAATGTTAAAAATTGTCTTTGTGTTGAAATCAATCTGGAACAGAAAGCTCTCATTACTTGATTCCGTCACTTCTCTTCATTGGAAGGGAAAGAGAGTGTCTCCAATATCACCATGCAAGGACATTTGGATAAAGGACCAGCTTAGAATACATATCTATTTTGCCAATGATTAGAATAAAAAATGGCATTCCATCATCGAGATGCTGTACTGTATTTGTTTTAGTTACAAAACAAACAGGGAGAACACAGTTACAATGACTATTTCTTTAGATGAATACGCATCAATTTATCATTCTGAAATATTAATTCTTTTGAAATTCTCCTTGTGTTATGAAACACAGTGCAAAAACTTCCCATTCAGCAGTAGTGGTAGCACAAACTAATGGCATGACCATCTCAGTGGAGATTCAATTACTAACTAGTTCAATCTAAAATGGAGTGAAGGTGCTTATTTTTGCAACAGCACCTTCCGTGTAAGGAAAGAGGATATTTGTAATCTACTGGTAGATTACTTTCTGACACAATCATTATTATGCTTTTAGATCTGATCTAACACAATTTTTTTGCCTGTATGTATATACATGGAGTGATATTAATAGCCAATAGTTATTTTTTTACTGCCTCCCAGCTGCAACAATTAAAAAGTGGTTGTTCCGAAATAAGATTGTGCAGTGGAATGATAATCTTATTTACAGTATTAAAAACTGGCACAGACAGATTCCAGTATCTGTTCTGCATGTCCATCCCTGCTGAGCAGAAACAGCTTTGCTGATACAATGAGATGTGAATATTTTCTGACTGTCCCGCATCAGTGAGTGTGGCCCACAGAGAAAACAAACTCAGATCTTGCCTGGGTTAGATATTTACTTCTGATCATAAATGATTCCTGACACCTTTCATTCATATAGTGCAGACTATGTTAACTGGATTTTAATACCATGGCCTTTGCCTCATTTCTGTTTATAGCAGGAAATCTCCAAAGCAGAATCATTTTCATTATTATCTGTGACTTCTGATAGCTACTGGTAACTAGAGGACTGCAATTGCTCCAAATTTCCAGAATGGTATGTTCCACTTCTATTGTAGCTTTCTCCATTTTTCCATCAGCTTTATGTCTAAACAAATGATCTTTTAATTCCAAACATTTGTGGATGTTGAGGGAAATAAGGCTGTTATGCTTTCTTCATTTGAGATGTAGTAAACAAAACCTACCCTTTAGTATGTACAGGTTGGACACGCTCCTTATCAGATTTTATCCAAACTTCAGGAGAAAAAAAAAATCAGTGAAATCCAGGTTCCCAAAAACAACAGGAGACCACTGCCTTCATGGAATATTGACAAACAGTTACTCTAATATCATGCAATAGTTGTCCCATTATGGTGTGGTAAGTCACTAAAACCTTAAGGGCTTATAATGTCAGAAAAAGAATTCACCAGACAGAGTAACCGGAGATGAAATGCATAGTCTGCAAACTGAAACTTTCCCTGTAAGAATGTCTTATCATGCTTCGTACAATCTCCGTGAAGCAATGAAAAAGAAAGTCTGCTTGGCAGAACCGTGGAAAGATAGTCATCAAAATTGAGTAAAACAAAACAAACAAACAACAAAAAAAATGATAACCTTATGAGCAGAGTAAGTCAATAAGGTATTTGCCTTAAAATCTACGTTTGCATTTTAGCAAATAGCCAGACATAGGAATGTAATGTTCCCCACAGAGCCCAATTTGTCAGCCCTGAAAACTGCATTTCTCTCTTTATACATTGGGGGGACACAGTTCTAGGATCAAAACTAAGTTTCCTTAAAACCGCTATCAGAATCTTTAAATATTGACCAGAAGATCCCCCTGTTTCTAGTCATGTCACATAGCTCTGCCAGAAGAGAAAGGTGCAATGTGTGAAGTACATGTACAATCTGTGATGAACAAGTATCTACACTAAATAAAGTGTTATTTTTAAATTAAAACCTTTTCACAATGCTTTGTATTCTCAACTGGAATTACGTTAACTGGAATGACTGCACTGAAGTCAATGAACCTCTTTCAATTTACACCTGCTGAGGCCCTGGCCCAGGAAATGAAAAATAAGATTGATGACATCTCTTTAGGAGATGCGGCACAGTTTGTTAATGTGATGGAGGGTTTGTGAACCTGTTGGGGAATCAAATTTAGCATTTGAAAAATAAATAAATGTTAGAAAACAACTTATTAAATCTTAAACACATTACTTGGAAATGAAAAATTTTCAGAAAGATTTGCGAAAATGTGTATTGTCATTGGGAATTCCTGAATTCCTCTTACTTTCAGTGGGGCCTGAGAATATCCCCAGGTACATTTCTTCCCAAGTGTGTGAGTAGGTTTTAGGGGTTGCAGTTGAAGTGGATAGAGAAATTAAATACTTCTACATCACTTGTATGCAATTACATTTGTAAAGTAACAAATAACAACATCTCCAAGGCAGAACCTATTATAATCAATTACCTTTGTGACAAATTCAGGTTTTTCTTAGAGGTGAAATAACCTCTTAGATCAAGATCACTCTACAGCCCTGTCTGAGGCTCAGTAAAAGGAGTTTCAGATATTATCCCCAGAAAAGTTTTGGTGTAAAAGGTAGAATATTTCTTCGATGTCTTGCACCCAGAACCACAGAACGTATAAAGCCATCTTGTAATATTTATTGAGCAACCTAAGCGTCTAATATTTTAAGCATCTAATATTCTTCAAAAGTAAGATTTTTTTTAATTACCTGCAGAATTCGTTTCTGCCACCGATAGTGCTTGTATTTGTAGATACTAAAGTTATATTGTGAGCCAGTTAGCAAATCTGGTGAATCCTAAAAAATAGAACAGAAATCAGCAATTTGTCCACACTGTGTGTGGTGGTGTTTTGTTGTTGTTGTAGTTTTGTTTTGCTCTTTTTTTTTTTTCATACACTCAAATACAATCATGTGCTCAGGTGAAATCACCCTCAGTAAACAGTGATCAAACCGTGCTGGGGGCTTTGTAGAAACACTCCACACGGAGATATGTGGAAGCACCCTCCTGGTCTGATTTTCACAAAATATCTGCAACTCCCGCTGAACAAATGGAGGGATCACAGATTTATTTGGAAAACAAAATAGAGAGCAGAAAACAGGAAGGAGAGGAAGAAAAGAACAGAGTGCATGCAATTTTACCAAGTACATTTCAAAATACATGAGTATAAGCCACTTATTAAAGGCACTAACTAGCAAACAAGGGCTGTTGGTGACTTTAAAGAAAAATATTTACAAGCCCTTGAATATGGTGCATTAAAATGGCAAATCTTTGTTCCTTGATATTAAGTGAGGGTTTACAATTTGCTATCTGATCTCTTACATCAGCTATATCGTTTGCATGGACAATGATTAATTTTACATCTTTGGGAAAATGCAGTAAAGGGAAGGTCATGATCCAGATATATTAAATTTCATTTATTTCTAATAATTAGCTATCACAAAATCTTTAATGTGGCAAAAGTAGAAAAGGAACCCATTCTTTTCTTACTCTGAGAATATATGTCCACATAGTCTTACACTGCTGAGTTTAATATTTTTGTTGTCTGCAGCGTTTCTGCAAAATTTATGCCACTTTTATTAGTACTTATTTTTGCTGCTTCTTCTACTTCTTTCCAGCCAAGAAGTTAATAAGCAGTTCAGAAAGATATTTTTTCAAATTCCAAAAGCACCAGGTTTGTCTCAAAATCACTATTAGTTCCTGCTGTGCAAGAAATTTTCAGATTGTGTCATTAGCACATCATAAGATTTCACTCTTTCCTGGAGATTCTCCCATAGGGAGGGTGGTTCAAAAACCCCAAACAGAAAGGGAACTAGCTAGTGAAAAGTTCTCCAAGGAATTCTCTGCTGGATGATAGAGAGAGAAAGCAATGAGGGAGATACTGGACTGGGAATAAGCAGAGGAATATAAGGCTGATGTATTAATGTAGACAAGTAACCTATTCAGGGAAGAAGGAGGTTTGTATGGACACATCCAATCTAAATTTAAAATACTTAATCCAGGTAATGACATGAATGTAGCCACAGCACTTACATGAGATATCCATTGAACAGGACAACCGTAGCAGCAGATTTTAGCCTTTAGTACCAGGCACATGCGGTTTGAGCTGGAATAAACTGGGAATGTATATGTTTGCACAAATTGGGGCTGCAGCTTTCAAAGCAGCACAGATATGCTCCTAACACTCAAACAGGCTTTCCAGAACATGCTTGTAGATTTGGATGTCTTGCAAAATAGATCAAACAGTGACCTTACCTTTTCAGCATACACCTCTTTCTGTGCCAAATGCAAAGCTCCTTCAATGCTCACTTCTTTATTTTTCACCATGTTCATAATTTTGAGGATTTTTTCCTGGCTTAACTGGAAAAAAAGTCAATCAAGTGTTTTTAGAGACTGTTTTTTCATCTGGCTATTGAGGATACTGACTACTTGTGACAGTTGCAGCTACAGTTTCTGCCATAAAATTACAATTTCACTCATATTTTATGTTCTATCGACAACCTGCCCAGCAAATATAATCTCCCTTTGAAACCTGGTGAGAGTCCACAAGATATCAAATATACAGGGGCTTTTACAATTTTAGAAGATGGGGTGGTAATATCTGGAGACAGAACTGCCAGGAGGAAATCTTTTTAGTTAGAAAATCTGGCAAGAAGTGAAAACATCAATTTTGCATGCTTGCCTGTGTCTTACCCGTAGTGCAAAGTACTGCATACAAACAACATGAAAGTAAAATCAGACCATTCTAAATTTTCAGGGTGAAGGGGAGAGAAATTGATGTCTGTCCCATCAGGTACAGCCTTCACTTGAACTTATCTAAATACGTTAACAAGCAGGCATTACACTTCCCCTTTCTTTTGCTCAGAAAAAAAAAAAAAAAAAAAAAAAGAGGTTGCACTGTCAATAAGCTTACACACATTAATTTGTGTTACTCTAAAATGAACTGGGTGGGGATTGCAATAACAAACCAGAATAAAGCAAGAGAAAAGGAAAGTGGAGCAACCAGGTGCCCAGAACTGCAGCCACTTACACTGTGGAAGCTCTTTCACAGCCCTTCATAGGAGGAATAAACAACAGCCCTCTGAGACAGGCCGAAGATTTCCCCAGTAAAATAGCCATTCTTGAACAGTAGCAGAACCAGGAATTTGGAACGAGCACGTACCAGAGCTCCAGACTTGGGCCAGGAGCTTGCTAACAGGCGGGAAGTCGCACACTCCCGAAGGAGTGCATTTTTTTTCTCTACAAAATATTCAACTCCTCGGTCTGCTTACTTTCACCAAATCTTTGCATCTATTGCTTGTTCCAGCAGATACCCTCGGGTTCAGCCCAGACACTTGTGGTTCTTTTATCCAGTGGATTAGCTACAATATTCAATTATTCAATTAGCTACAATGTAGGATGTTTCCTACCTCCCTGGAGAATGACCTCCCCACCAGGAGATAAGTTTCTGTGGTAAAATCTTTCTTGCAAATCATCCTTTTTAAACTCTTCCACGTGGGGCTCTCCCATAAGAGCCCTCCCCAGGAGCACTGCCCCGGCTGTGCAGGAGACCAACACATTCAGAGGAAGGTATCTCAGTATCACAAGCAAATCTGAATTTGGCTACCCCAAGGACGAAGCACTGAGACCTCAACTGGTTTTGCTGCTCCTGCAACAGGAAAAAGAAGGCAAAGAGCTAAAGCGAGGGATCGCTGGCGAGCGAGGGCTGCTGCCCAGCTGCTGCCCAGCTGCTGCCCAGGAGGGGACGGGTGGGCAGAGGTGGGGGCTCCCCCCCGCCAGCTTTACTACACAAAATGGTTATCACTGCCCCCATCAGCAGCCCCCAAGCAGCTGCCCAGACACCAGAGGCAGGCAGAGCAGGCAGCAGGGCTGCAGCTGCTTTGCCACCCCCAGCACCTTCCTCTCCCAAGCAGCCGCTTCCTTCGCCTATGCCCACAGCTCTCCACACCCACAGCAGCTTCTCTGCTCAGAGCCCCAGGAAAGCAGCCTTGCAGCCGAACAAGATGCTGCCCACCCATCCAAGCACTGCAGGCACTTAGCACGAGCCTGATGGGCAATGTAAAACAACCAGCTACACCCCAGAGGTCAGCAACTCGTAAATCCACAGGTTGTATCTTCTTCCCAGTCACGCCACACTGAGCACACTTTAGCTTTCCAGATTTCCAACGAAAGAACCCGTTTCTGATCAAGAGACATGCTGTACATTTTTGCAGCCCACAAATAAAACTAGGAGTAAAAGAAGAAGAAATATTTTGTTTTTAAAGTCTTGGAATTTTCAGTGCTAATATAAAGGTAACTTATAGCATAGCTCCCAGCTGCAAATAGCAATGTGAATGGTAAGGAAAGAATAAAAGCAGTCTGATAATTCATTCATACTTGCTGAGGCACATAACGTTTCTACAATGACCTCCACATTCTGTATTTGAATTTTAAATGGCAATATATTTACACCACACACACACACTGTATACGATTAGATCTTAACAAGATAATTCCCTACTGAACAGGCTCTGTGTAGGCAAACAAGAATACGGCTATATCTGAATTGAATAATATAGTTTCCTTAGGGCTAAATTCTGCCAGCTTTAAAGTGCAAGATCCTATTGCAGGATTGCAATTCTTGATAGGAAGTTGGGTAGTATTTTTTGGAACTGTTAGGCCCTTTTCTATGGTGAAGGGTTCAAAGATTTTGCACCAGGATGAAAATAACTTAAAGACAACATCATAGCCTTATGACAAAGACACAGTCTGATTCACATAAACAAGAGAAGGATTTATCTCCGTCGCTTCAGCACACACGTAATTTAATGTAGGAGCTCAAGTCTCATTTGAATTTCACGGTAGTGTTTGACAACACAACATATTGTGCACATCTGCAGGGGTGCTTCCTATGAACGGCCAAAAAATGGAGTTTCAGCTTCCAAAATATGAGACTTTGAAGTCTCTTTTTTTTTTTTCCCCCAGGATATCGGTGACTCGTCCACCATCTCTGTTCTTGTGCAACTCCATACTCTGCAGTGCGCCAAGCACTGGCTATTTTAAGGTCTGTCATTCCAGGCAAATATTCTATCCTGCACCAGGGAACCTCACCACAACATGTCCACCAAAACCAAGACCTTTTCTTGTAATTCATTGTGTTTCGGATTTGCATTGCTGAAGATTTTCAAAAGCTCTTTTTTCTTTTCTTTTGTACCAAATTTGTATTCATATATGATTCACAGAAGTTAATGCATTTTTTTTATCTACAAAATATTCAGCTCTTTGTTTTGCTTACTTTCACCAAAGTCATCTTTAGACCAGAATGAAATTCTGACTAAGACATGAAAACAACTGGAAACATCTCTTAATTTTCTCAATAATGTATGAAGACAAATGTTTGCAAAAGAGGAGCAAATCGTTTTCTATATTGCAAATTCAGGAAGGTTAGTTAGTAAGTTAGACTGCTGACAGTTAATGCATTCCCCAGAGAGTGCTCAAAAGCTGGTGCTTGGTACAGGTTATTTTTAACAGCACCTTGTTGTTTTAATGTCTCTGTTAGCTCTCTTTCTCTCTGCACATCTGTAAGCCGAGGGGGTGGGGGGAGGGTGGACACGACACATTTCAAAAGAGAGGCAAAAAAAAAAAGCACTTTTCAGCTTATGAGATCTGTCAAAATTATTTGTCAGAAGTCTATCTGTCTATCTGGCTTCGGTTTTTGACATATTAGCACGGTATTTTTACTTGCAAACAAGACTTGAGCAACAGATCCTGACCTTTATCATTTTGTATCTGTGGGGCTTTTCTTTCAGCACATCACAATTTTTGTAATGCTCATTTTTGTGTTTATTTTGGTTACATTTTTTTTCTTAAAAAGAAACAAGTTTTGTCAAATTATCCACCAAAATGCCACTAAGTCAGATCGTGTTGTATTGCCTAATAGAATGTGACTGGTGCAGCGAAACAGAACGTTTCTATACCAGGTTGAATAACAAGACTTAGAAAATACCTTTTTTTCTATTATAAAATATGCACATTAAGAAAATACATGAGATTCCATTAATAATGCATTCATTTACCTGCCAGGTTCAAGAAGTTTGTTAAATACGGATTAAATTTTCATCATCCACCCAAAATTCAGTGCAACCACTTAGCTGATCTTAAAGAAAAATCAGAGCTCACAGTTGAAGGAAGAGTGTGGGGCTTCAGGAATTCTCTATACATACATTACTCTACAGGATGAGGTGTTTGTATTTTTGGCCAAGATGCGGTATAAAATGTGTTTAGTGGCAAGATGAGAGATTTCTGGCTTATTCTTGGGCAGCTGCTAACGCAGTACTTTTCTTGACCCTTTACAGGACTTCCTGCCACTCTCTATCCATCCAGTACAGTCTCACAACAGGCCCTAAGAGGTATGGAAGGTTATACATGTAGTCCAAATGCAGTGGTAAATATCAGAAAAGGTCCCCAAATCTTCTGAGGATCAACCAAGAAAGCGGGCTTACAGCCACATCAGGAGGGTCATTTACAGCTGATTGAAGACAGCAGCAGAAGGCGTGCAGAGTGTGGGAAACAACTGAGGCATAAGACAGGCTAATGTCTTCCTGTGCCTGTTCCTTCCAACTCTCGTTCTGTAACGCCCACTGGCTCACATCCTCCAACCCACCACAGCATTATGGACTCCTGTAGAATCAGTGGAGATCCCTTAGGCCCTCTAGGTTGCAATTCAGCACATGTAAGACCTGTTTCTTTTTCTCTGTTACCTACAGAGGCATTTTAGCTATGTGATTTTTCTCAGCTTATTATTATTCCGTTGACCATCCTACCTGCATCATAATAATATGACAGTAATCTAAAGCAAAAAGATGCCTGGAATGTGTGCACATACACCCGTGGAAACGAAGAGCAAGAAATCTGGCTGTCAGTCAGCTATACACATGATCTCAATTATTGCAATACTGGAATGATTCAGTAAAACATTATTTCAGGTTCACTCAGGTGAAGATCAGAGCTAATATGCACCAAGCTCTATCATTTCCTGTGACAATAAAGCCAAGTCATGCAGAAATCCTGCTCCCTGTACAAATGAGGAAATATTTTCATTCAAATCTGGTCAAGCTTTTCATTGTTCTTGCTAAGCATTCCTTACATTGTCCTTATTAAACATTAACAGTGTTAAACATAGTCTGTTAGCTGCAAGGAGTAGGAGACAAACCAGCTTCTGGCTGCTGCAAGACCCAGAAGGGAAGGCTGGAGGAGGGCTTCCTCCTCCTCTGCACTCCACAGAAGCATCTTCCTTTTAGCACTGCTAAGATCAGTTCTCTAAGAGACAAGGGGGCTCAAACCAAGAGGGAAGAGCCAAGTAGTGACTATGCATTTCTTTACAGAGGTCTCATGAATTTCTTGGCATTAACCTGCCTGAATGCTGGTTGTCTCCACAACAATGAATATGCTGTTTTAAAATACATGCCTGATGCTTTTATTCATCCAGCATAGTGAAATATTTTCATTCATTTTGAAGTCCTTTTTAAAAAAAAATATATAGCTTTTAATAATAGATTTTGTTTTCTACCTAACAAAGGAGGATGAAGTGACTTAGAGGTAAAGCCTTCTGGGGATTTTCTGTTGACTCAGTGCCTTCCAACTGCAGTACACAACGCTTTCTGGAAAGCAAATACAGTGGAGAAACTTAAAAATAAGTGCCAGGATACAATGCGGCGATTGACCTCGGGTGAAATTTCAAGTAGCAACTTCCTTCTCCAAGCTGTGCTTTTAAAGAAAATGCCTTTTTTTTTTTTTTCTTTTCCTCCAAATCAAAGGCACTGGCTTAGTTTACTGTAGTTTACTGTGAGTATTTGCCTTCTTTACAGTATTATGTTGAACTCCACTCTGCCTGCATGTTGAACATGTCATCATTTAAATGATTTTCAAGACAGCAGACACAATCTTGGTTGCCTTAAAAGTTCCAGTTCTTATCAACTTTCATCTCCTAATGTATTCAGTTTCACCAGGCTTGAACTTGGCCCAAAGTGTACTGAGTGCTCCCATATATTTGTAGGGGAGTGGCTGTCTTCTATGTTTGGGGGTATCTGAAAAACCTTCACTTGTAATTTACATGAAATACCAATACAGATGACTGATGTGATATTTTTATGTGGCAATACCATCTTTTGTAGCCAGTCATAGAGATAGACTAATATTATTTGTCAAACAGTGCTGCTATTCATCAAGTAAATTATCCATCTGTAATAATGTTTTGCATTATTTGTTCAGATCTATATCTGGCTGAATAATATCTGTCAACATTTATTCAAAGAAGGTATTCATCAAACAGTAGCTTGATTTCCCTGAAAACACTGGAAATTCTACCACTTTCAGCAGGAGCTGAAGGAACCCAAAGATATTTTCATATAATTTATTACATTATTGTAAAAATTAAGTACTACATCAAAAAATCCTAAAGAGCTAGCCTCAAAAATATTTTGGAATCTGAATCATAAATTGGATCCTAGTGAAATGTATACAGCACGGTGTACAATACAAAGTGATTATTCTTTCTTCCAGTTCTGAAGATTTCTCCATATTGAAGAATCTCAATACCTAAACTTTTCCTGAAGTCCCCTCTGAAAACCTGACAATTTATAGGTCTAACATGAAGCAATTACATCAGCGTTTCCCTCAATCACCACTTAACAGGCCCTCACGTTCTCAGCAGGACCCTCGTTCAAATAGCACTTGGAACCTGTCAGAAAACCACACTCGGAAAGTAATTACCAGAGGTGAAAAACCAAAGGGTATATTGAGTGGTGGTGCACAGGAGACCGACTTCATTTTGTTCTATTCAATGTTTTCACTAACAATCTGGCGACAGAGATTTTGCTTATTAAATTCGCAGACACGAAGGTGGAAAGAACCACAGCGGGTTGCAACGGGTATTCAAATTCTAAACAAACTTGACAAATTAGAGAAGCACAATTCAACAAGTGGAAAAAAAATATCTTGAGAAAGTTCAGCAGAATTACCAGCTACACACAGGGTGGCTGAGGAACATATTTTCTTCAGAAAAAGACTCAGAAGTTATAGTAGGTTACAAACCAACACAAGTTAACAGCTTCATGCTGTTGCAATAAAACATCCCACTGGGAGGTTATAGACGGCATCATAGTCTGCAAAACACATTGTCATCTTTCCAGTACACAGCACTGATAAAGGCTTCTGCTGGAAGAGTGCGACGTTCTCCACATCTCCCAAAAAGAGGTGGATGGGTTGGAGGGAGACCAGATCAGGACAACACTCATGGTTAGAGCTTAAACAAGACGACACACAAACTAAAACAAACAAACAAAAACAAACAAACAAACAAAAAGACCCATGGAGATACCCATTGCAACAAGCTTCAGATCATGAGAAATACATTTTCCAATTTCTAACCTACATATCCTAGATCCTGTTTCAGCCAGGCCTGTACTAAAAGCCTGGGCAATCTGATGCAGGAAAGTGGGTGCCCTCAGTTGTGCAGAGCCAAGCCTACAGTGCTTTGGTTCTTCAGTAGTCATTGAGATGAAATAGGACCAGTATATCAATGGCTATTCTGCTTTCTGCCCCACACTAGATGCCAACTTTCAATCCAGTTTATTTAGTATTAACAACTAAAGCAAAAGTGGATGCTTCCAAGCAGCAATCTTGGAGTATAAAGACGCAGTCTTACAGATCTACAGCTCCAAATAAAAATTCACAGCAGTTCGAATAGTATTTTAGGAGTTTTTCCCTCACACCTTTTTTATATCTCAGTCCAGTTGCTTACAAAGAAATAAAAGAAAGAACCTTTGACTATTTAAAAGCATGATGTATTGCTAAAACTCATGGATTTTGTGATTTTGCTGCTTCACTTCACATTAAGTAGGTACAACTTTGAATTAATCAATCCTAACATGGTATTTTTGTTGAATTGCTACTGTTTTTCTTCAAATAGCTACCAAAATATCTTCACAAGCAGCACTCACAACAGAAATTGAGACTGCAGAATATTTAGGTAGGATAAGAAGTTTTCTGTGCCTGAAAGGTGCATGTTTGAAGTGCTGGTGTGCCTCCTGCCATACACTGACACACCACGAGATTCCTGGATGTGTGTGAAGTGTGTAGAGGGACAAACCACAGCATCTGCACCATGCAATGAACAGTGAAACCTTTCTGTTTCTCACATAGATTGCAGTGATTAAAAAGTCAACTGGCCCATTTATTTCATGTAAAAATACACTAAGAAATAATATTACTGTGAATAGGAGGGGGAAACATTTATGGAAAGCTTTACAATTGGTTTTACCAAGGCTACAGGCAGGCACACCAATGAAAATGCAGAAGTTTTCAGTGTGAAATAGTTTCCAGCTTGTGTGATAGATGGCCAACATGTTCCATGTTCAATACCAAGATATAGGTTCACTGGATTTTCATTTTTTCCTTCATGCTTAAGCCATTATTAAATGAAGTTTCTCTCTTACACTGTCACTGTTTTCCTCTAAAACATTGGTGGCCTCTAGAGACAAATTACATTAAAAATGTAAATAAAGTGAATCTTTTTTTTTTAAGTAATTTTTTAATGTGATAAGATATTTTTATTTCTTGCTGAACATTGTTGTCAGTACAAATGAATTAAGAGGATGCAACTGAATTAAGTAAATAGGTGCAGATTGCCTTTGAAGTAGCTACTGTGGGAATATTTTCCAAAGCATTCATTCAATTATAGTTTTATGCTAGGCACACTGAATACAGGAATGAAACTCCCATTGATTTCAGTTCCCTGCCACCACAGAAACATGCAGTACATGTCCTGAATACATTAAACGACACTTCATTTCAAAAACAATACTGAGTAAGCATGAACTTACTGTGTATTTTCTTCGTGTGTTAAGGTGCAACTTTAATGTTATGCTACAAAATGGACTAAAATAGAATAAAGGAGGTTCATATAGAAGTATTTCAGCTTGTTACTAAAATAATAATGTTCCATGCCTTTCGTTGTAGTAATTAAAATAATCCACAGTGATAAGAACTATCAAGGATTATCATATTTGCTTATTAACATGATGGTCCAATTAATCTTGCGATAAAACAAAGATTACCAGACTATTAAGCAGTGACATCTAATTATTTTGGAGAAAAGTATGCACTATTTCTCTTCACAGGCTCACAATCTGATCTTGTGCCCTAGCGTCTTGTAAAAGCATATCAAGCAAGAATTTGGCTGCTAAAATTATTAAAAGCTGAACAATACACGATTCATTATGCTTGAGGTTTATTAGATCACATTAGTTAACATGTGCTAAGCAACAAGTATGAAGTGCAAAACAGAGAAGGCAATACTGATTTCATGAATGTTTAAGTGAGTATTACGGGTCTCCATGAATTCTACATTGTTTGAAACGTTTAACGAATAAACTCTTTATTATGTTCCATTCAAAATAAGGTCTGAAACATGAGGAAAAAAAAAAAAAAGTATCTCTCTGCTGATGTCTGATTTCTTACCTAACCTCTGCCCGCCTCCCCCCCCCCCCCCCCCCCCCCATCCCAGGATTCTGGTTTGTTAATGAATCATCATAACAAAGTGTTGAGGTAAAAAGACGTTATTTCTCTTTGTCTCCCCCTCTCCTATAGTCTCCCCTTATACTCCAACAGATTTAGCAGAATATAATCCTTGTCTATATATACACACAACTTCAGCACATTCTTAAGGCTCCCTTACAAAAGCAGACTCCATTTTCCAAGGTCAACTTTCTCGGAATCAGCTCGTTGTACAACTATTTATGCTGCATCTTTAAGTATTTTCTTAAACTCAGGGAAAAAAATCCCTTCAAAAAGATCTTTGACTGCATGTATTGTGTTGCCATGTTCAGGAAGTTGTACCATATTGAGAATGAGACAAGACAGATAAAGGTCCGAAAGGCTCTGTAAAAAGAAATTTTACTGAGGGATGTCAGTACCTACTGCTGTAAGGATGATGAGGAAGACATACCTGAGGATGCACTTCAGCCCCTCTCCCACAGGCATTTCCCCTGTTCTTTGTTCAGTGGGCTACCTCCAACTGAGTAGAAAATGTAAGAGAACTCAGTGCAGTCTCCCTGGGTCTTTTGATCTTACCTTACACAAGAAAGGCATTCCCAAGTTTTGAGGATTTTTTAGATGGATCAAGGAAAAGTGAGCTCTGATTCCTACACAGAGTATTTCCATGTTGATGTTTAACTCTGCCTACAATTGATTCTGGTTTTAAATATAAATGCAGCCTCCACAAAGCATGCACTTACACAGCACATCTCATTCAGTAACCTACAAACATCTAGGTTCAAAACAAGAGCAGGACCAAGGAACCTGAACTGTCTCACAAGTCCTTTGCTCTGACCAACACTTGACATTAGCTGCAAGGAGCAGATTGCTCCAGGTCCATAACTGAGCTGGACTGACCACCCAATATGTACCCCAAGTCTTTAGAAGCCCCAGTAGGTCAGGAGAAAATTGGATTTCTTACTTATAGTCTCACGAAAATAGCCCATCTCCAAAGCTACAGAAGTTCCTCCTGAGGCTGGGTACATGTTCATGAATATATACGTCAGAAGATATGGAATCATTTGGCTTTATTTAAACGGAATTGATCCCTTGACATATATACACAGTGAAAATCTGCTCTAAGCTATCTTTGAAAAGACCGGGAAAAGAAAAGAATCACCTAAGAGAGGTGGCCTTTAACTAAAAGTCTAGCAAAAAATTGTATGGGAAAGCCATGGGGATAGAAGTACTTTAAAATGGTTGATTAAAGTAAAGCAGGCTGGAAAAGCAAAAGGGTTGACAACTGTTCCGCCTTACATCAGTCCTCAGAAGACTTAGATGAAAAGCATCAGAAAGACATGTAGTCAAATTTTAAAAGAAGTTCACAAAAAGTTTCAAACATTTTTCTCAGGCTCAATTTAGCTTTGCAAATCACTTGGTGAACATATAACCTGAGCTTTATGCACATGCTGCATTGCAGGCCTTGGGGAGTGAAAGAAAGGAAAAAGTAGCACCATCTGGTTACAGCTTCCTGTTTTCTGGTTCTCACTCATGTAAGCCCTTTCTGGTAGCAAGCATTTGATTATTTCCACATCTGTGCTGCCCCTGACCTCCCCAGCAGTACCTGCCAAAATAAGAGCAATGATTCATAAGCTGCACCTCAGGCCTGTGCGTCAGTGCTAGGCAATAAACACATGGGCTGTAGACAATAAAGAAAAAGAAAACACTTCCACTCTGAATTTGTGCCTTTTCAATGGCACTGTCATCAACAGCTTCTCCAAATAGATCCCAGCACTTCGTTACACTGAATAGTGCAGATGGGACCTGTAATTTTATTACATTTCAGGTGTCATCTCCTCAGGTGAAGCAATTAATATCTGCCAAGCTGACTCAGTCTTAGGATGACCTGTTATGCTGCCCTCAACAAACACGTCAAAGGCCATGCATGTTGATGTTGCATGGAGGGAACCAAATGCAAAAATATGTAACACGCCCTTCTTCCTCTTTGACAAACCAAAGATGTTGACAAACCAAAAGAGGCTTCATCCTCATTTGTGCTCTCACCCTGAGTTTGCCTAGAGCCACACCTAGCAAATCTTTCAGTGAACATCTCGTGCTTCTCAGTGGAAAAGTGGAATCATACCAACAGAGCAGACTTCTCCTCAGATCTTATATTCTTCTCAAAGCACGTAGTAGTTGCAAGCCAAGCCACTCTTGGTAGCTGCCCAGGGCCAACTTAGATCACTCCGTCACACCTCCAGCCTACACATAACACACCCCTTCCTTCTTCTAATTGCTCTTTACTCCAGGGACTCTCCACCAGTACAAGCTATCAGCTTTCCTAGCTAGAGGGAAATTTTCCATGGCTTAATTCTCCAGGTAGCAGACTTCCAAACATGCAAGTATTGCAAGTAGCAGAATGCTACAAAGACTATATATCTGTCAGGTGTTCTCAGACAAATGCAGTAGTGTTGCAAGCTGATGTATACTCAATTCTGACATATCAATCTTATCAAATACCAGTATGATTATCAAAAACTGCATTTGCCTATAATATAAAACACTATTTTCCCCCTCCAATTACCTTATGGAAATTTTTAGTGCAGATAATATATAGTATTAATAAATCCTCTCTAGCAGCAATAGAAAGACAGGTCTTCTCTCTTTTTCCCCTCCGTATCAGGAAAACCTTGCACATTTCAACTTTCTTAAGAATAAAGCACAGTACAGAAAAATATTGTTTCATAACCAACTTCTGCAAATAATTTCTGATATATTAAACCAGTCCACGCTCATATTATGTGCTAATGAATTTCATTAAACAATCTACTGCAAATTCCCTACCAATAAAACACAAAGTCATTTCAGCTTCTCTTATGCCATCTCTTCAGTTATGCACAACAAATAGCACTTTCACATAAGCCATAACAGTTTCTGTCTTTACCTGTGAAAAAGTGTCTTGTGTTCTTGTATTATCCATGTCTGTGAAAATTCTATTTGTTTCATCAGTATCCCATAGGGTTACAAACTATAGTTTATTCATGAATTACACCTGCTTTTCTACAGCACGGTTCTCGTTCTCTTCCTTTTTCTCTGCCTCTCTCTCTCTCAAGAAATCTTACAGCCAATGGCTTTTATTAAGTCTTACTTCCTTTTTTGCTGAGAACTGAAAGAAACAATAATGATGCTTTGCTTCCTTATGGCAGCTCTGTGAAAAGACAAAAAAGTAGAAGCTGTTTGCTTTTCTTGAACTGATATTTATGTTCCAGAGACTTCCTGAAGTCACTGAGCCATGAATGTTAAAATTATGATCTATTACTGCACATCGGATCTATCTGAACACCTAACATGTTAGTTAACAAAACAAATTCCATACTAAATGTAGCAAAGTTTGCCTGAGGAATTGCAAATACAATAGGCAATTTTCACAGCAATATTTTTATGCACGGCAGCTATCTTTAATGTATGTCTTCAAACTCTAGCACAAGTATGTGCATATTGGATCAAAGCATAAATGTACCTGCAGGTTATCTTACAAGATTTCTGTAAAAATCAACAGTATTTTAGACTCTGCCTTTGTAATCTGTATTTGAAGAAAGTCTAGTGATTAGAAGAGTGAATTAACAGTAAAACATTCTTGAAATCTAAACCCACATTTGACAAAAGCTTTTTAGCAGCTACAAACAAAATAAACCTTGGTTCCCCTTACTCTATATGATGACTTCTATTGACACAAAACCTTACGGGAATGAGATTAAAATTTCTGAACAGACGTGGCTGAAAGACTCTTCATATTTAGAAATTTCTTCTGCTGCAAATATAGGCAAAAAAAGAAAATCAAAAAACAGTTTCTCCCAAAAATTCAATTTTTAAAAACATGACAGGAATTGAAAAGCTTTGTTCTGATGATGGGTCTTATTTCAGCTTTTCTGTACTATACTAAAAGCAATCTTACAAGCACAGGGAAGTAAAGTTGAGATGTTCAGTTCAGAAGAGGTGTCAATGAACCACTTGGGAAGCACAGGCAGGGCAGCTCCCTGGCCCAGCCCCATGTACCCATGCATATAAGTCCCACCTGCTCTTTCAGAGGTCAGTTATGGACCTTTTGCTGAGGGCCCTGACTGATTTATCTGCCAAAAGGCAACACTGCAAAAGCAAGAGGCAAGTGCAGGCGTCCTTAGTGCTGCAGTCAAAGACAAGCTATGGTGAGCAATGGGATGGAGACTTGGCCAACCCACTCACATTGCAGGCAGGTCTTCAGATGCCAGAGAAAGATCTGAAACTTGCGCCTAAGACCAGGCTCTGACAGCCACACAGGATCAACGGCTTCATGAACAAGATCCCTTAAACTAACACTTGCTGTAAATTGTAGACAGACCCAGGGAGACCACAACAGCAAATGTGTGGGAGGGAAGGGATTAGAAATTAATTCTCCCAAGATTACTTAAGGCAATACAAATGGAAAGAAAGGTCAATATATGTTAATATAAACAATTTTTAATCATTTGAACTAATTAAAAAATATCTCCTACTCTTTGAAAGAATGTTAGCTTAACAAAGGTCAGTAACGTAACAAGGCCCAACTAAGTCAAGATCTTGTAAAGAAATATTTCTTGAAAGACTGTCTTTTAATGCTTCATGTTCTGACTGTTCTATGTCCAGCATGAGAGGATTGAAATTTTTCACAAAAATGGAAAACAAAATTACGGGAAGCATGTTTCTTTGACAGCTCTCCTAAGTCATTTGCTTAAAAAAAAATAGCAACTAATTCATCCAGAATCAAATTTGTAATATTGGCCTATTCCCCCTTTGAGTCTTCAGCCCTTGAGGAACTGATTTTCTTTTTAAAGGAAAGAATCAAGGAATGTTTTTGTATAATGTAATTACAGTACTGCAGAATATTTTAGAATGGGAAAATGACAGGTTTCTCTTATAAAGGTTCTACAGAGATATTAGACAGGCTTTTTTTCCCTCTGCTCTCTGCTGAACTGCATTTTCTGCAAGGCTACGAAGTATGTGAGAAAGTAGTTAATCAGAACAGAGCTCAATTGCTACTTTTAGAGCAAACATTTTCAATTAATCTGAAGTCGTTAATTACACCTTCCTTTATTAAAGGCTATGGTGTAATTTTCTTTTTTTCTTCCAAGTTAATTGATTCAAACATATGCCAGGATCATGCTTTGCAGCAACCACATGGGAAAATTCTGTACTTATATACACAGCCTCCAGTGAAGAAGAAAACAATGCAGAAAAGGGTTTTGAACTATCATGCAAGAAACAGAACACTGTGTGTTGTCTGACCGATACACAAAGTAAATGTGTTGTATCAAAACCACTTATTTTACTTCAGAGCAACATATACAACTCTGGCAATAGGAAAAAGCTGGTGTCAGAGATGATTTTGAAACCTCTTTTCCTTCTATTTTGGTACTTACACTAAGTGCATTTGTTGCCAAGCAGGTGCATCTTTTGCATGGAGAAGCATACCCTGCCTTGCCATGACCTTGCTGAAAGTGCTGTTGCCTATCTGACTTGCTGGCCACGATCACTGAGACTGGTCCCACTCCCTCCAGTGCAAACCTGTCATGCTTCATTAGGCTTTTTAGCCTAAAAAGACAATTAAGATGTCTCGGATTTACAGAGATTTTGAACGGCTTTTTCCTTGGTTTCCATATCCAACCTCAAATGTGAACCTCCTTGTCAGCCTCCTGGTTTGCTATCTTGCTTCTCCCATCCACCAGGGCCCTTGCAGGCATGACTTCACATGCCAAAAATCAGAGATTTTATTACCCACTTTTTAAAAATGCTAAATCCACGTGAGTTTTCCAATAGTATATTGTGGATAACACTGTGTAAACTTATTTTGTGTTTTTGTGGAACTTCAAAAAAAAGTTCTGAGACAAGTGCACTTCAGAAGCACCAAGCAATACGAGAAGAAATGGCCTTAAATTGCACCAGGGGAGGTTAGGTTGGATATTAGGAAAAATTTCTTCACTGAAAGAGTTTTGAAGTATCAGAACAGGTTGCCCAGAGAAGTAGTTGAGTCACCATCCCTGGAGATCTTCAAAAACCATGTAGACATAGTGCTTAGTGACATGGTTTAAGGGCAAACTTGGCAGCGATAGGTTAAAGGTTGCACTAGATGATCTTAGAGGACTTTTCCAACCTAAATGATTCTGATTGTATCAACCAGAAATATTTCTTTAATAAGAAAAAAAAAGTCAATTTTTTGTTTCATTAAAGAATTTTCTTAAACATTTCTATACCCAAGAAAAGGACATAATGAAATGAGTTGTTTCAGGCTGAAAAATTAGTCTTGTTTCAACACATTGAAATGATCCCTCCCCCCTTTTAAAAAAATAAATAAAGAAATAGATAAGAAAAATCATTAACTTCATTAAAAAATTTTTGTTTCTCTTTGAAGCACAAATATTTCAGCAAGGCTGGAATGCCCTCAAAAAATATTTTAGACTTGAGAAACAAAGCTGTTCCCTGGAAATTGTTTTACCTCAGAATTACTGCCTAAACCTATAAGTGGGCTCTTTCTATCTTTCCTCTGTGAAATGGTACTGAAAACGAGAGGAAGCTGCAACTCCTAATGACTCCATTGTGTAAGGTGAGGCTTGACCTAGTGCAACTGCGAGTGTACCAAGGGTGCTAATCAGCAGAAAGCGAAGTGAGGAGACGTGCCAATGGTAAATCAAGGAAAAAAAAAAAAAAACTTCGGGGCTGGGGAGGGTAGGGGAAAATGAGTAATTGAGGAGAGAACAGTTCACTTTTCTAATGGAAATATGAATAAAGGAGGAAAAGGCTGAAAGGACCAGAAGCAGAAGAATATCTCCTCCAAAGGAAGCATATCGCAATTACAAATACTGGTTTTAGCTAGGTTAATGGGTGCAGCAAGGAACTACGTGAGATACAGAAAAAGAAACACCCTGGCATTAAGGGCTGGCACCATAAAGCGCTTACATGCACTGCTCAGCAGCCAAAGGAGAAACGTTGCCTTGAACTTCAAACACAAAAGACAAAAACGGTCGTCAGTGAGAAGGGAGGGCAGGTCAAGAGACGCTCCTAGGTGCAGAGGAGACCCCCAGAAAAATACCTGACCCAGAGGTTGCTGGGCCTGTGTTTTACACCAAATGTCTGCAGCGATCAGCTGGCTGAGCACGGGCATCCTTCCTCCCACAACTCCTCCTGCCACAGAAGCTTCACGGTTTGGGGGTTTAATTATTCTGTCTCAGTTACTGTTTAAAAGCCACCAGTTTAGCAGCCCTGGGAGGCTGCCGCCTTCCCTTTACGACATGAGCAGCCCTGCCAACATGCTGCAGCCCACAGCTCGGACAATCTCAGCCAGATCCTCCAGGATAAAAGGGGAGGACAAAAGGAGTGGCCAGCCTGGTCCTCCTCACACCTTAAAGTGCTAATCCTCACACAGGCACCTTTGCTTTTACAGAGACAGAGGATGTCTGGGGCTATGCCGCAGGGGCAGTTTAAATTTTCACAGTGATTAGAGCCCCTTCTTTCCCTCTCCCCCATGTGATGGATGAGAACAGTAGAAGGCCACTGATAAATATTTCAAGTGTAAGTTCCTATAGACATCACACATATCTTTACAGCTTAAAAAAAAAAAAAAAAAAAAAAAAAAGCCAGGAGGGCTCTTTATGCCCTAGGATTTGGGAAGGGGTAATTCTCCCTCGATCTACTTGAGTCCAGCAAGAGAGCATGGAAAGCCCTGATAGAGGTAAGCCAGACATTTCAGTTCCCTATCGCAGGAAGCACAGGGACAGAAGCACAGCCCAGAGCCACCTCTGAGAGCACCTTGCTCCTAGAGGAGAGGCAGCAGGGTTCATCCCTGCTCCAGAGGGAAGCTGCTTCCCTGCCAGGAGGTGAAAGTCGGTTTTTCCTGCCTCTGTCACTATCTAAAAGGGCTCAGAGCCTGTTCGGTAAGCACTTTCTCCTGCTCTCATGGATACTTGCAGAGGGGCTGCACTGCAGGGAATAGGGCCACCATTGTCATCATCACCTTTTTCCTTTGGGCTGACCTGTCAGAGAAGCTCAAGAGGCAGCATATGACCAGGGAATGATGTGCTGACTCCTTTAAAGAGCTGAGTAAAAATCCCCATGAGAGCTGACAGATCTAGTGTCTAGCATGGCTTGTGAGTCTGCAGCAGCAGCAGGCACTGGGACTGCACCTTGCAGGTGTAACAGCAGCAGAAACAGAAGCAGTGGCCAGTCACTTGGCAGCGCGCTGGGCTGGCTACAAGGAAATAAAGGTATTTACCGAGAGAGAAATAAGGATTTGCAAGAAATAGAGGAAGTGAGGGAAGGGGATATTTTCCAAGTTTTCTGCCTCCACAGACACAGGTGAATAAAACCCAGATGAGATCTGCAAATTCCTTCAGAGTGCTTTGAATTCTCTGGAAACGTTTGGCTCAGTGGAGAAGCCAGGAAGTATCCAAATAGAAACCCTTAGCAATTTAAAAGAAAATGTTATTAAATTAAATCACATAAATCACCTAAATATCACCCTTGCTTTTTAACACACACAAAAATCCAGTACTTTGAAGCTAAGTGGATATTTTAGGCTGAAATGGACATTCTCATCCTCGTTACACATGATGGGTACAGTGACCATGCCAGCAAGTACTGAATGAAAACCAACCAAAAGTGAGAAGGAAACTCTCTTTTAGGGTTATTTGCCTTTCCTGTTTCCCCACTGAATATCTAGCACAGAAATTGATCATGTTGCAAGTTTTAGGTATTTCTTTTTGACCCGATTTTGATCCTGGTTTGAAGCAAGAAAAATATTTATGCACAACAGATTGTGCTACGCTGAACTGGAAGATCCCCTGTGCATTAAATGCAAGAAAATAAAGGAGGTGGGGAGTTGAATGAAAGATTAATAATTTAAAATGAAAACTTCTGACAAGCATGAGTCCATGAAGCTAAATTCAGGTTGAGAGTGACATCTAGTGATGCTCAGACACAATCCTCACACAACTGTTGCCAGTATTTGCAGGATTCTCCCCCATAAAATCTTCACAAGGCACACAAAGTCATAATGCTTAATTTCTTCTACATTTGTGTAAATTTCTTAAGCTGAAAGTGAAAATAACGTATTTTGATATGAAGAAGCAGCAGTTTATGTCCAACCTTTCCAGCTGAAATCAGACTAGGTCATGTCTGAATCCTGGCAGGTGGGAGCTCAGACTCCCCATCCTCCTGGCCGGGTCAGGAGAGAGCACATTCTGGAGCTGTGAGAGTCACAATTTCTCAACTTCATTTTAGTTTTCTTGTTCAGTTCATAGCTGTGATTTTGAATTAAGGACCAAGAAAAAGCTTGCTGGAAAAGTTGATTGAATTTACATGACAATCTCTGCAATTTTTCTGCCGGGGGGGTTATTTTCAATGCAGACGTAACTTGAGCTAGAACACGAGTCCTTCTCCTTCCTTGAAGCCTATCCACAAAGGAAAAAAAAAAAAAAAAAAAGGGATCAGAAATGTGCCAGGGCTTAGACAACACTCACCATGACAGCCAGATGGGGACAGCTGGGAGGGACGAGGCAGCTAGGCCAGGACTGCGAGGCCATGTGTCTGACCCTGCAGGGTGCTCAGACACCCAGGGGCTGCCAGCCTGCAAAGATGCCCCAGAGTTGGGCGGGGGAAGCTCACATCAGCCCCACTGGCTGGATGTGTGGCAAAGTTGAACGGCTTCTGTATGTTTCACCACAAACACAGCAAAAGAAATACTAAATACTTTCCTCTAGAATGTCGTTTTATTGCATTCTATTTTTTTTTCAGGTAATTTGGGTTAATTTTGTAATGAACCCAGTGTGCACATTTTGCATGAGTAGTGGAAGAACCCAGAAAAGTAAGTAAATAAATAAATAAATAAAATTACAGGAACTAGGAGACAGAGACTATATATCTATTCATTAAAATGGAAAAGTAAGTACATGCTGCCTAAATGATGAGGGCTTTTTTGGTTTTGTTTTCACTTCTTTTTTAAAAGAAAACATTCATTTTTCATTTTTTGCTGTTTTGTATAGCATGTTCTGCAAAGCACAGTGTCTGTTTGATATTTAAATAAAGCAAATCAGTAATTAGAAATAGAGCCATTAGTTATTCTTTTGTTAATTGGTAATGCACAAACTACTTAGTCACTGAATTTGAACAACAGAATTTTTCCCAGTCTTTGAGAGTGGATCCTTGTCACCATCAAGAAAAGAACAGAAACAACCCACACGTTGCTAAAAATAACAGATCTTCATCCACTCAAGCCATTTCCTGCAAGCTCCCCACTGCGTGCAACAAGCACTAATAAAGGAAACGTCAGAGCTGGGCTCCCCGGCGCATCCCCTGCCCTCCTGGCTGGTCACTAAGTGCCGGGGGGACCACACCAACCCCAGGCCCTGAAAAAAAGAAAAATCACTTGCCCAGAAGGTGTGATCTAGTCTGACCAGGATATCTGTAAAATTGTTCCTCTCTTGAGCCGAGCTGAAACTTAGCTGCCTTTAGCAGCGCTGCTCACGCCTGCTCGCCCTGCCACAGCCCGCGCTTTAGTCATGAAAGCTTCGCTGAAGTTGGCGACACTACGCAGAGCCCCATTTTAACCCATATTTCAACCTCTTACCAAGCATTTCATGCAGAATTCTACACACCTGCATGTCAGTCTCACCTTGTTAATACTGATGCTGCATCCGATGACAAACCCTAAAGCTAAGCAAGTTAACAACACGTGGTATTCCAAATATATAAAATATACCAAAAAAAAATTATAGGCAGCTCTATATATTTACTCCTCTGTGACACAAGATGGCACCAGACACTTCCCTAATCAAAGTCTGTTAAAAAAGTGGACCGGCAAAGCAGTTTAAACCAAAGGGCCGTATGTATGGGTTTAAGTGACAGGAGCCATAAGGCATTGGACTCTCCACCAGCTGTGTTCAAGATGTCCACCAGCCCCTGGGGGTGCCTGAGGATAGCAAGGATGAGTGTTAAATGCTGAAGGGTTTGAAATAGTAAAAAACTAACAGTGGAGTCTGAGAAAGACGTAAAGCAATCCTGGACCCACACTCCTGAAAGCCTCAGAGGCCAGCCTTCAGATCGCAGCTGTGCAAGCCGTGAAACACGACTGCTCTGCTGCTCTAACGAGATGCAGAGCGGGTCGAGGAGTCAGGATCTCCCATACTCCAGGGCAGCCTTTTTAGCCTGGAAAGAGCCCTGTGACAGAAGGATGCCTCTTCTCCTGTGACCTGTTTGAAATTTCAGCTTGTGATCTGTCAGAAAAGTTATCTGGTATTAACAAAAGCAAATATTGAACAAACATAGGAGATCACTGTTACCTCCTGACAGTCCTCCTATTTCATTCTGGCCCCTGCACCATATACTCAGACAACTCTAGTGTAGTTGCTTCCTCTGTTTTAAGTCTTGCCCAGCAAATTACAGGATAAGAATAAAGCAACAAGCATCCCTATACAATCGCTATGTCTTAGATAAGTTGACTGATGACATACTGATGGCTGAATCTGCACGTGCAGTTGACCATCCTTATTGTACACACAATTAATCCTGTTGCAGGCTTTAGACAGGAGTCTTGCAAACACCAAGCATTCACTAAAACCTTCACCCTTCTTTACACGTGCAGTGGTGTAATTTTAAGATCAAGAAAGGCAGTGAATCATGAACACTAGCACAGTCACAAGCCCAGCTTTTCTGAAGAATGAGCTATTACACGTCACCTAACTCAGTAAGCACAAGATAGATTCCTAGATCGGGGCTTTTAAAAATTGTAGTCAAAGTTGCTGTTCAAATAACAAAATTAATTGAAATTAATTTTGCCTTTGGGCAGCTCCTTTTGGCTCTGTCTCTGAAACAGAATCCACAAGAAAACAGGCCTGCAGGCATGGTCCTGGGCAGCAGTAGCAACAGAAAACCAAAATTGGCTAAATCAAACCCTGCCAATTTTCCCTCCAGAAATCATTCATCATTATCTTGTATTTTACAAGGTAAGGAGCACTCAGCTACATTCTTTTCTGTATTTTTAGCCATAGTTGTTATTTAGAAACCTTAGACACCAATGTTTGCCAGTGACAGGTGATTACTAAGAGCTTTTTGAAATTCCAACATCAGTGTCACTGAGTTTCTTACCATCAGAATATTTGCTGGGGAATGGAAAGAGCGAGGGGAAGTCTGCAGAAGTTGGTGGCATTCACACATCACTTCTCACTTAGTATGAGAAGTGAAGAAACAGATTCCAGGAAAAATACTTGCCCAGCTTCACACCACTAGGGGACTACAGAGGGGAAAACACAGAGCTCAGGCTCACGGCCCCAGTGTGTTTACCTCCCTGCTTTTCATGGATTGAGACCTCAATGAGAGGGAAAGTAGAACTACATTTGAAAAGAAGAATCTTGTGTTCAATAGACAGGAATTAGGTACTCTGGGTTTGAATCTCAGTCACATAATCTCATTATATCTCCACTGCAGAATGATAGGAGTATGTTATTCCCTTTCCTGCTTTGACATCTAATTAGCCAACAAAGGAAAGATAACCCAGTAGGCATAGGTGTGTGTCTACAGCGGTGACAGATCTCTGGACACCTTGTTAGCACATGGTTCTCCAGACAGTCCACAAAAGCCTGTCAAGCTAATATTGCTTGGAGAAAGAAAGGCATCATCAGATCACATAGAGAAAATCCTTAGTAAAATTAGGCATATATATTGTTAATATATTGTATGTATACATATGTTAATATTTTATATATATATTAATATTATATATGTGTGTGTATATATATATATGTGTGTGTATGTATATATATACACATATATAACTACCAGAGAAGAAAATAGAAGGGAGTCAGGAGGAAGCAGGAGGGGTTTGAAGATTCAGCCTGTCCACCTGAAAAGAATTTGCTGGGTAGTGATAACATTATCCTTCAGAAAACTACAAACGAGGGACATCCTGAGATCAGACTTCACTGGTTAAGGGTTATGTCACCTGCATCCTCTGAGACCAGGAGAGCAAGGTTGCAGAATGGTTCCAGAAGTTTCTAAGCTGTCAGCAAAAGCGTCCTTGGTGAATTCAGATGAAATCTAATTATTTCTGTCATCAGAAGTTAAGTAAGACTGAAGATGGATGTAACCTTTTCATGGCAATACCTTTTCTTGTCAAGAAAACATTCAGTACTAACAAAATGTCAGCTTTTCTTGTGTTAAATGGGAAAATGTGCTATTCAAAAACCCCTAACTATACATTATCATCAAATACAAAGAAAGATGTGTAAATAACCTTGAGTACTTGAAAAACCATGAAATGCAGTGAGTATAAATAGATGTCGCTTCAGTTTTCATTACCAAATGGGTACAAGGTTTCACAAATCACATTTGCTTTCTAAATGTATTTAGCTTTCCATATCAAGAAGATACTAACAGAAAATATTCTATATTTACACACTGTGGTTTGACATTACTAGCAAAAAAAAAAACAGAAAAAAAAAAAAAACATATTGCAAATTTCAGAATCCAGAAAAGGGAAGCACTCTAATCCTGAAGAGAGTTTAAATCTCATTTTACCCCGAAGGGCCAAATCCCTGGGAGCAGCAGTACGACTGTGCCTGTGTGGTTGGTTTAATAAACAGACCCAGGCCTTTGCTATTTGCAGTTACAGCTAAATCTAAGCAGTAACTAAAGATTGTCTCACTCTGTTCTAGAAGTTATTTACAAATAGTGATGCAGATAAAAACACTGAAGCTGAATTTCTTTTTACAGCTCTAGGATAGTATTAAGGTCACATCTGCCAAACACGAAAAGAACAGAATAGGAAAACCTTGGACCAAACTAGCAAGATAGAAGTTAGGCTTAACAGATAATTAAAATTAAGGGTTAGGTTCTAGAAGTTTTTATCACAGCAGTAAACACTCATGGGACTTTTTTTCCCCCACTTTCTTTTCCTTCTTTTTTCCTTTCTTCAAACCTACTCAGCCAAGGATGGTTTTTTTTGCAGTCTTCACATGAGGTCATGCACAAATAGGCAGAAATAAAAGCAGACATTTTAAACATCCTGAAACTGATACTTCTGCAGGTCTAGGACTGGCTGATGTCAGGTACAGCGCACAGTACATCTCTAGTACTTGAGGAGTAATAGTAACAGAAAAAAAGCCGTGATTTTCTGATTTTTGTTGCTGTCCTTCTTATATGTGTATTTTGTCTGCAAGGAAACAACACTGGACTCCAGGTACAGCAACAAACTGAGGTACTCTGAGCATCAACAGAAAATTCTCTCCCAATACCCATCCACCCACAGCACCTGACACCTCAGTAAAACCATCTTTGAACCTTGCCTGTCTCCAAAGCCTTGCATCCATCTGTAGTGCTGGGAAAGAGGTCAGTCAGCAGCACTAGGTTATTAGGCTTTAGACAGCCAAATGCACCTACAGCTCAGCCCCTGCGCCGCAGGGCAATGAGATTTGTGAAGACAAAGGCTGCAATATTTTCCAGAGACACAAGGAAAATACTCCGGGGATTCTTGGCACTGACAAAGCTGAACAGCAGAATGCAGCTGGCTCAATCATATCCGCTTGTCTTTCACCGTTTACGTGAGAGGACAAAACTGATACTCAGTGTTATTAGTCTAAAGCACTTAAAATCCATTGAATATGAGAGAGCACCTGCAGGTGCTGCTAAGTGTTTTGCAATCAGATCTGCTTTGTCTCCTTTTGAACTTGGATGAGAAAGAAAACTGTGTATCATGTCCAAAAGTTGAGTCTGGTTAAATTAACTTGTTAACAGGCTGAAATTATAGAAATATTCATCGAAAAGCCACTTTGTTGTAATCACTGCTAGATGTTCCTGTTCTTCTCTAATCACAAAGGTTGGCAGACCCTCTCTCCAATTGCAGTACTGGAGCTTTTTGCTGCAGCCACGGTTGAAAGGAAATTGAAAGAATCAACTCCGAAATGCTGGGAACTGCAAGCATTCTATTTCAATAGGGTTTCAGTTGGTTATATCAGGTGAAGATCTACTCTTCCGATTTGAAAATTTCTTCTAGTAATCTGATACAAATGTGTGCACCCTCTGTTCACCTCAGATTCACTCTTGCCTCAGATCATAGTGAGCCTCAGACTATAAAATAACTTTATTAGCTATGGACTTGATTGAAAAATGTATGAAATACAACTTCGTGGAGGAACACAATCGATATTTTTCCAGTATTGTATCTGATTATGCAGTCTATGAATGACAGTAGTAAGAATGCTTTTGCAAAGCTGTTACTCTAAAACTTTCATAAAAAATCACAGCATTTTAGTGGACAGCACTTAATCATCCAAGTACTTATGATGGTGTCATCACATGTCCTTTTTGCCAGATTATTGTGAGGTTCCTACTTCCATCTTGGTTGGGGTTTGATAACCTGAAAGCAAAGCAAAAGAGCCCAAACCAGATTTCCACTATTTTCAATAACTAGTGATATCTTCATGACTTCACTGAAAAAGACTAAATTATGTTTTTTTCTTGAACTAGGTCACTACTCAAGAGGTTTATAATCTCCAAATTATTTGGTGAATAAGATGTGAAGTTTAATTTATTGTATTTGTCAAGTATTCGATTACCAAACACTAAAATTCTATTGAGTCAACAGTTCAGCACAGAATAACCCTGTGTGTCAGTAAAGAGCTGAGTAAACACCATGAAGTGCCCAGGTCAAGAATTCAAGCACATGTTTAAAGATATTTCCAAATCAAGGCCTGTAACATAATGGGCACTCTAGAAAGGTGCACAGAATTCAAAACCAGTGTACTTTGCTTTTGCTTCACTAAGATAAAATATTTTTATTTTTATCTAAGTCTTCTATAAAGAGGAGAAATCTTCTAACTGAGGAGAAATCTTCAAAAGTATTTCAATCATTATTTTGGCTATTTGGAGCAGCAGGAAAAGAGTAATTACCTGTTGCATAGGAATAGCTGCCTGTTTATTATTCTATGACTTCCTTTAAATTTTCCAATTTGTTTGGGCACAAACTATTGTTGAAAAAGAGTGAAAATAAAATAAAATGATATGCATTTATCAACTGATACCAGATTGATTCTTGTGACAAATGTTAAACAAGGTTTTTCATTCAACAACATCACAAGAGAAATATGTTTAAAAACTCCATTATCCACACTTAGCAGTAAATGTTATTTTCTTTTTACCTTTCCCTGAGGATTATACAGTTTTTATAGTGAAGAAACAAGTGAGTAATAATAGCATGCAACCAAAAAAAAAAAAAAAGACATGACCAGTAACTATATCTCTGGAAAAGCAGCTGGAACTGACAGCTGAGGGGCGTCAACTTATATTAATATTTATAATAATATATTATTGCAAAATATATTGCAAAATTTCATTTCATGTAGGCTTTCCAATTCTGAGCAGAGCAATCCCTAACACCTTCTGAAAATAAGGCCTAAGGTGTCTTGTGCAAGCACAGCTTCTTCCCATTTCTGCAAAGACCTTAGAGATGGCTTGAGCTTGCAATCAGATACATGATGCTCAAGCCCACTATTTTTAGCACTTAATGGCAAAGCTAATAGTGCCATTAATCCACTCCGGTATATAACATTCAATTTCCACTTCAAATTGCATCTCAGTGCAAATGGTAGCTTGATTCCTGCTGTCAGATGCATTTGGAAAATCATGATGAAACATATTTAATGACTTCTGATTCTCAGATTCAGCTGACATATGGGAAAACCTGTAGCAGTCTTTTGGAACAGTGTAATGGAGAATTCCAGAGTTGATATTTACAGAACTGAAACCGAAAATAATTTTTTGGCCTGGGCTGAAGTAAAGAGAGACATTTCTTGTAAGCCATGTTCAGTCAACCTGGATGCTTCCTGTGTGCCTCAACCCCTCGTTCTGACTCTCCTGACTGGATGTGGCTAAGCCTCTTTGCTGTTTTGTTTCCTTTTACACCTTCTATATTCTTCCTACCACATGTAATTGAATTACTTTTAATCATATCTTGTTCCTTTTTTCTTTTCCTTTTTTTTTTTTTCTTTTAAAGGCAGGCGTTTCTAGAAGAAAGAAGCCATTGCCTTTATTATCCAAAAAATAATGCAAGGAAATTAATAGATTTCGTTTGAAAAAGGGAAGCTGCAAGTTCTGTTGTTGTTTGTTTTTTTGTCTTGAGTCATTTCTCCAGCTAATGGCTATTTAAAGATGAAATCATGATATCCAAAGCAATAAATCATATAAGATGATTCACTCGTGCTTTGTACTAATCATGACTCAATTCTGGTTTTGCATTTTAACTGAAGAGACACCTTTTCTATTCTGAAGAACTAATGAACATAGTACAGTACATTGCTGTGCCCAACCAGATGGGGAAGGGAGGACTGGAATTTAAATGGCAAAACACTCCTGGGAATTTGTTTGCATGGGGGTGCCTAAAACATCAGTGCCCCTCCATCAGCAGGTGGTCCAGAGCCAAGCCCAGAAGGATGCTGTACCTCAAGGGTGTATCTCAAGGGTGGGCACCCTTCTCCATGACTGGGAGCTCTGCCTTCCATCCTGCTCCCACCCACGAGAAAACAACCTCCACCTGCCACTGCACAATGCACAAGGAGGGAAGATCCTGCCCAGCCTTGGGCTCCTCCTCTGTTGAAAAGACAACGTTTATTAGGGCAGTGACAATCACTCTATCCAGAAATGACTATCTTCAGTGCACTCCAGCAGCTCGAGAGAGCTGGCAAGAAACAACTGAGGTTCAGTGCACAAAATAAAGACAGCTGCTCTAGGCATAAATCCATAACTGCTACACTCTAGAGGGGGCAATATCTTTTCCCTGTTATGGGATTAGAGGAATGGCAGAGATATTTTGTTGTTTTAAATTATCTGCTTTGAAACACATCACTGTGAATTTAGGGAGAGACTTTGAAAGACTAATTAAGTTCTTTAAAATGTTAACTGGACAAATTGTTGGGCAAGTCCCCAAGTTATTTTGCATATTAAAATTGCTGCAAAGGATGCCATCCTTGCACAGGTATCATCTGAAGTCTGAATCTGAGATTGAATTACTGGTGCATGTTAATGAAACTGTGGCTCAAAATGAAAATGAAAAAGATTTTTCACTTTCTGAGCTAACAAAGCTGTGATAGAAACTCCAAATATCAGTACCTGTGACACAGTATTGCTTTGATTCTAAAGAACTCCTGTGAAAACACCAGTCATGAAATACACAGACATCGGTTAGTACTTTGAAAAAAAATCAAATTAAAAAATTCACTACACAGCTATAGTGTGACTGAATAATGTGCAAGGAAAATCCGCCTTGTGCTCTCCACTCAATACATGGTAACTGGTCCCACACAGGCTTAAAATCAGTACAATTCCATGTAAGGGGTGGCCTCCCATGAGAAAAAGTGGCTACTGGGAGGAAGGTTTGCTTTTCAAAGAGTAAAGAAAGGTAAGGGTGCATGGAAATTTATTTCAAATCTCCAATAGAGATGACTAGCTGGGGATCATCGTTAGCTTAAGGGATGATAAAAAAGTTCAAGTGCAATTAGGTCAGAAGAAAAGATTACTTCGGGTCATTGGACAGGCTTCCAAGGAAAACAGACCAACACTAAATTTCCATTCTCATGAACTGAACAATAGTATAAATAATAATAATAATAATTGGGGACAAAAAAAAAAAAAAAGACAAATGAGGCAACTGAACTTGAAGAACCCTGTCCTTGAAGCCAAGTTAGCAGAGCTGGTTTGGAAAGTGTATTCATCTACAAATTCACTTCCATGTAACGCATTCAACAGCCAGCTGAGCGTCTGGGCCACGTGGGGTAACCCTTCACTGCCTATACAATATAGTCCACTTCTGAGGCAGGGGGAGAGGAAAAAATGTATGTATTGACTAGCAAGAGTTGGTTAAGCCTCTAGGCTGACTGAGATCCTTGAGCAGAGCTGGAGAGCCATGCCAGGGAGGATGCACAATGCAGAGAAGACATGCACCTGCAGTTTGCTTCACTTGTGAGCAAGGAATTTGGGAATCAAAATAAACAAACAACAAAGCCCAAACCCAAATCATTTGTGGGCAAGAAATGAAATCCCCGAGAGCTTGTCTCAGATGCAACCACCACTATCTAGCCTTCAGAGCATCTCAGCTAGAGCTCTGGCTCTGGGCAGGAGTGTAGAGCAATATAGTGCATGGGCACCCTACACACCTCTGAACACCCTCACCTTTTTTTTCTTTTTTTTTTTTTTTTCTTTTTCTCCACCAGATGAATTTTAGGGCAAATCTATCATATTTGTTATCTGCAGAGGGCGCCAGACAGTTTCAGATCCGCTGGTGGATCCAGCGAGGGGATGCTGTACCTGGTGGTTGCAGCTGTCACTCAGAAAGGTGCTCGCTCTCTAATGGCCACTGCTCTGCAAGGAGGATTTAGTAGGAGTTGTTTTTTACTTCATGCATGTATAAACCCCTTGGTTCCTTTTTTTTTTTTTTTTTTTTTTTTCACTTTTCTTGCCATTGAAATAGCAAGAGATGCTTCACAAGCTGCAATACACGAACCCACACTGGCTGGCCCCAGCCAGCTGACAGCAGCAGATGAGGAAACTGCCTGCTTTTAATCACCAGAATTAGAACCAGCAACGTGCTGCTGATGATTTTTCCCTTCAGAGAAAACTGTCTGATGCCTGATTTGAAGCTCACTTTCTTCTAAGGCAGAAGAGCAGCCTGTGACTGACACAAAACTCACTGTAAATGAGGATTTTTTTTTGTGTGTGTTTCTACTTGCAAAATCGATTAACAAAAACTCCTGCTTGATTCCATCCCATTTGCACAACAAAAACTTGGAAAGCTTTTTTTTTTCTTCTTTTTTTCTTTTCCTCCTTTTTTTCAACCTTTGCTCTGTCAGGTCTGTAATCCCTTGTGAATTCAAGTCCTTTGCTGACAATGAATACCACACACTTTGCCTTTTCATTTCAGCCTGTGCTGCTTAATGTCACCGAAGACTTCAATGACTCAATTCTCAACAACAGAAGCGGCGATGGATTTTGTGAGCAGGTCTTCATAAAAGCTGAGGTCTTCTTGACTTTAGGGATCATCAGCCTGCTGGAAAACATCCTTGTCATTCTTGCAGTGCTGAAGAATGGAAACCTGCATTCTCCCATGTATTTCTTCCTGTGTAGCTTGGCTGTGGCAGACATGTTAGTGAGCATGTCAAATGCCTTGGAGACCATCATGATTGCAATCCTGAGCAACGGCTATTTGATCATTGATGACCACTTTATTCAGCATATGGACAATGTGTTTGACTCAATGATATGTATTTCTTTGGTAGCCTCAATTTGCAACCTCTTGGTTATAGCCATTGACAGGTACATAACTATTTTCTATGCTCTCCGTTACCACAGTATCATGACAGTGAAGAAAGCTTTAACCCTGATTGTGGTCATTTGGATCGCTTGCATCGTCTGCGGCATCATATTCATTGCCTACTCAGAAAGCAAAACTGTCATTGTCTGTCTCATCACAATGTTCTTTACCATGCTCTTTCTCATGGCCTCCCTTTATGTTCACATGTTCTTGTTTGCACGCCTGCATGTTAAGCGGATCGCTGCCCTCCCTGTGGACGGGGTGCCCTACCAGCGTACTTGCATGAAAGGAGCTGTCACCATCACTATATTACTAGGTGTCTTCATTGTTTGCTGGGCACCTTTCTTCCTTCACCTCATTCTCATTATTTCTTGTCCAATGAATCCATACTGTGTCTGTTACACTTCACATTTCAATACCTATCTGGTCTTGATAATGTGCAACTCAGTAATTGATCCGCTTATTTATGCCTTCCGGAGTCTGGAGATGAGAAAGACTTTCAAAGAAATAGTGTGTTGCTGTTACGGCATGAGTGTGGGACAGTGCATGCTGTAAACATCTGGCTTTGTGTTGAAAATAGAGAGAGGATACATACAATAAGTGTATGAATATATACATGTATGCAGATACCTAGCAAGTCCACTTTAAAAGCCTTGCTTGAAGGAAGGGCACAGGGAAAAAGAAAAAAAAAGAAAAAAAATATTTAATGCCTTGATTTATACTTTTCAAAATGAGAAGGATTTAACTAAATGAAGTTATTTAAAGAGTTGTAACAAAATTAAATCCAAAGCAGTTTGCAAAATAGATCAAAAAACTTACTGGGGGGAAAAAAAAAAAAAAAAAAAAAAGGATCCTGAAAGTGAATGCTACCTTACAGAGAATGGAATAACATTGTGCCTCTACCCTTTATTTGTACCTGTTGCTTTATCTCTGTGCCTCTGTCAACAAAGTCAGTGTTTTCTAAGAGTCCATTAGCAACCTCTATAAAAAGCTATTCACTTGCAAGACAAATAAATCAAAGCAAATCAAACCACTGATAGGTAACAGCATGGCTGTACTGTAACTCTGATGTCTCTATCTTTTAATAAAGGATTAGATTGACATTTATGCTGCTTGCTATCAAGTCAACTGAGAAAAGTCTTAAAAGACTCAAAGTAAGCAGTTGCCTGGCACTGAAATATTCTTTCAGTAGAAGTCAGCTAAGTGAAAGTGAACAACTATTGTATAAGTGATAGTGTGATTTGAACAGCTGACTGATAGAAGTGACTCATTTAAGAAGGCATCTACATTGCTTATTGTAATATAGGAGTATTATATCCTCTAAAGTTAAAAAAAGTAATATGGAATGCACTGATCAATGCACTATTTGGTATGTTAATAAAATAAATCCTGGATATCTCCTTTTGATAAATAGTTACCAGTAAGATTCACCCCTTGAGAATTTTGAAGACCAGGGGTCTGAAGACAGAGCTGAATATAAGAAATAGCTAAAGTGCCAAATAGTTTGAATTTAGCTTTGTGTTAAAGCTGCATGAACTCTTCAGAAATAGCCATTTGGCTAATTTAGGTACCTTCAAGAAGTAAGATGTGTATGGCAGATACGACTTCTATGCACTGTGAAATATGTGTTGTGGGTCAAACTGATTTTACTTAAAGATCTTTAAACTGAGTTCAGTGGATGAACACTGCTGCATTGGAAATAAGAAAACATGGTCTTTGCAATCATTTTCATGTGCAAGTTTGTGCCATGTAAAGTATGCAATTTCAGCTACAACAATTTAGTCTTTTCCTCTGCTTCTGATAGGAACAAACCACATAAGTGGCCTTCATATAGCTTATTGTAACTGAGCAATGGCTGATGTGATTTGTATATAACACAATGTACAGGCAGTATCACTGTCATCACAGTGCCAGACTAAGAAAACTCTAAGCCATTCAGGTCTACTTGGCAACTTTCTGGTATCTTGCATTCAGTAAGGGCAGTTTGACTTGAGACTTGATTTTATTTTTTTTTTCAGTGGAACTGCTAAGCTTTTATTTCTGAGGCTCCCCTTACCAATATAGGAACAGTTACCCAGACCAGGGCCCCCCAGTCTCTTCCACCACCAGTTCTGCATCCACACAACAGTAGTCTGGCACAATCTCAGGGTGATGAGAGCTTCATGACCAAAGAAAGAAAGAAAAAGAAAGAAACCACCAAGATCCTTTGGGCACTGTGGAGCACATAGCAGAACTGGCATAAATGAAAATTCTCCCATGTTTCAGGTAGCGAACAGAGAAAATTCCATCAAGTGGCAAGCAAACTCAACCCAAATGCTTTCAACCTGTATCGGTGTCTCACAAATCACAGTTTCACAGTACTAAGATCTGTTTTGTCAACTCAGTCTGTCTTTTGCAATGCCAGATGTGGCACATTAAGATGAACTGAAATAAGTCATCATAGGAAACCCCACAACTGACTTGCTGTGGAAATACTGCACCTACTTATGAAAAAGCCCTACCCGCTGTCAGTGTTCTGTACATTTATACCATGGAGCATGGTTTGCCATGATATTCTGCCTCAGGTTATTGTGTATTTAGCTCTTATTGTACCTGATGTCCTACTTACTTCTCATTTTGAAAGTGATTTTAGATGAGACTTTGATTCATACTGTGCTGTGCCTTTAAGCAAAAAAAAAAAAAAAATAGATCTATTGAATAAAACAATCTGAAGGCATCACTTTGAATCTTGTTTGCTTCTCTCGGATCATGATGCCATGTCAAACTACAGTCCACGAAACTAGAAATAAAGTTTAACACTGGTCAAAAACTCCTCAATCTGCTGTCCACAGAGCTATGCAGAAATTAGCAAAAAAGCCAGACATCTCCATCCCACTTGCAAACATGATGGAAAGAGAACCCACAAAATCCCTCAAACATCTCTCACACCTCTAGCACCAGTGAGCAAAGGTGCAGTTCCTCCCCACAAATCATCCACAGAGACGGATGGTGTGTTTGTTGAGTCACATTTCCAAATTCCCAACTATAACTCACACTTTGGAAGCCCTTGGTGCAGTATCCTACATGGAGCCAGGATGGCAGCCATTGCTAGCCCATCTGCGATGGGAAACGAAAGAAAGTTTCCGTGGGATTGAACCCCAGAATGAAAGGTAGTGAATGAAAACTAACAGTTACAGCTCCAGATGTGAAGTAGAAGTGAATGGAAGAACAGGATTGCACTCAGAAAATACTACTGCAATCACTTCCTTTGGGTCAGCTCTTAACGCTTCACAGAGAAGGGAGTCAAAGAACTGGTGTTCAGCCACCCGCAGGGTCAGAGCTGAGGCTCAGGTCAGCACTTATCTAAGGGACAGACAAGGAATGGAGCATCAGCAGTGGTCCCCCAACACAGCATCATTTCCCAGCAGCGCACACTATAAATGTGTCTGTACAGCAGAACAGACATCACAGTAGCACATGCTTCTACAGGGCTGCAGCCCTTAACATCTGCTAAAAATTGGAGCAACACTTCATTCTGCCAAGAATCTGCCCTTGTTTATATTTGCAGTGAAACAGGAACATTTTCAGAGAAGCTACTGGTAAACATAATGTATGATATGCTGATGAGCAGAAGTGTTTCTTCCTTGGTAAAAGTGCTAGGCTTCAGAAGATAGATACTGTTTCCCCTTAAATAGGATGAGAAATGGCAGAGATAATATCCTTTCCATTTAAAGATGCCATTGGTATGGATTTATTGATTCAGTTTCTGTGCACAAAAATTAGTCAGTCCATGAGCACTGTATTTTCCATTTGAACTGTCATTTGCTCAGAGATTTGTTAAAAAACTCTCATATATTCAGACAAATACTTGAATTCTCAGGAGCACAAGAAATTCACTAAGCCAACTCAATACATCATGTTCTGCAAATTATAGCTAGCCTTGCCTTTGATGTAATATTAGCACTATGCATGCAATTTTCCTATCAAAAAGTGCCTAAATATTTTATAATTGAAACCATTTATCCTAATGGAAAAATAACAAGGTCCAGGAACAGAATCCTGCAGTAAACCAAGGTCATCAGTTAGGCCACTGGTACAAATACCTTGTCAGAGTTGAACCCCCTTCACTGAAATACAATGCTTGTAGCAGTTGAAGCCCAGACTGGGACCACAGCTAACTCTCTGGTTTGGTAGCTATACCTAAACCACTGAGGTCATTTTTAAGCTGCACACCTCTCAGTATGACAGAAACCTCTCAGCTAGTATGACCTGGACACTACGACAGTCAGCGTGGGTACAGCAAATGCATTTGTTCCAGAATAGCTTGTTCCTTCCTGGCTCCACTCTGCAAAAGTAGAGGCAAGCCACATTCAGGCTGATTGATACGAGACTATCCCTTCTGAACAAGGTATAGAAATTTGGAACACACCCTGTGGGCTACAGGGTGCAGGAGGGCTCCTACAGCTGGTGTTGGCAATCTGAAGGTTGGCTCCAAATGTCCCTGTAAACATTGCTACTGAGCAATTACAGGGCTCTTTGACATTCCCTCTTCAGAACAGCCCTGGGTACAGGCATGGATCTGATTCTTTATCACAGCTATAATGCAATGCCTGTATTCAACAGACTCTTAGGTGGAAGGCTGAGGAAGGATAAAGCTTTCAAGGAAAATGAAAAAAAAAAAAATACCACCCATATATCTCTGTGAAGAACATTCAGATATGCTGTTCTGCTCATTTCCAAACTTTAAAACTTAAAAGGTTAAAATACAATCCTGTTTTTAAGTGTTTCAATTAATAATAGACATTAAATGAATAGAGGCATGGACCAAGGAAGATAAAGCAGCTTCTTTAGGCTAGAGCTACAAGTGAAGCCCTTTTGCACAGGTTAAGCTCACTACACAGAGAGCAATGCGGCATCACAGCTGCACGTTTTATTGTGTTCTCGCTAGGCTGGAATAGATTAGGGTCACAGCTCAAGTCAGGCTTTACAGTGATGAATGAAAATAAGCTGTATTGGATTTTCTCCAAAGAAAAAACAGCTTTCGATCCTTTAAATCTGCTTGGAAAATAAGTTATTTTTATTCTTCTTCCATGTTTAAAACAATTTTTTTTCTTAGAAATAACAAGCACAGGAAAGGTTGCTTCAAATCCAATTTTCATAAGCATCCACCACCTTAGCAACCTCATAGCCATTATATATTTCATAGGCAATGTAAATTGTAGCTCACAACTATGCTTATTCATCACTCTCATAATATACACCCATTAGAGTCAATCACTCGGTAAGGTACCAACACAGGGCCTTTCTACTCGCACCACTGCAGGTTTGAGCAAAAGATGCATTTCTATCACACTCACAGATTCAAGTTGTGCACAGTAGACCTAAACTTGCATGAGATGTGGAGGTTTGTATATCATTAGTGGGATAGAAATGTCTCTGAAACAAAAGCCATAAAAATGGAACACAATTGATTTGGTTGTTTGTGCAACACTGTATTGGTCATTGGGGCAGAAAGCAAGTCCAGAAATGTATATATATTTTCAAGAAGACTTCTGACAAGGACTTTGAAGAATTAAGATAAATTTTTGTGATATTCACAGCATTCTGAAGACACTGATGAGAAAAGGAGATCTACTTACAGTTCTTACTCATTCGTATGACTTTGGCTGCACCAGAAGAGAACATGGAGGTATGTTCTGGAATGACAATGAAAGTATATTTAATATTTGCTATTATTGCTGGTATGAATGTTCATACTGCCAGAATTAACTGTCTTCTGTAAATGGTTCTGAAGTTCCAAGTTTTTTAACTACAAAATTTAAAACAATCTATGTAGAACACATTTGATTTCATTTCTTTGTTTACGAAAACCACACATTTTATTTTATTCAAGGATATTCCTTTCTCTTGTGATTAGAAACAAACAAGGCACTGGTGAAGCAAGATTTACTTAAAAGATCCTTAAATCCAAGACTGTACCATTTCAACTCTCTCCATTAATAAAAAACACAGTCAATACTCACCTTCAAGCATTAACTGATGCAATTTCAGGTTTGCTCTATACTGCATTATTGAGTCAAACTCAGCAATATTCCAGGAAGAGTAAAATATATAGAACAGTCCTCTTTCACTGTAACAAGTATAATAAGCAGCATGACACTTTCAACACATTATTGATATAATTGCCATAATTGTAAGGATGCACTCTGGGGGTAAGCAGCAACTGAACCACAAAGCCAGATGCCAAGCGTGATGGACTCAAGGCTGCTCTGTACTAACATATTAACTTGAATTAACATTTAAGCACACGTAAACCCACGTACATCATGAGGAATGTACATTTCTTTAGACTTATATATTCCTAAACATACAAGAAACTGTAGGTAAAGCAAAACAATTGCAGAACTCTGCCCTTGTGCACCTGCTATTGTATGCTTTTCCATTCAAACTAACTTACTCAACACAGTCCCATTTTGTACAAGCAATTGGATAGTAATTTCACTATCTCTCTACCTTCAAAAGCTGTACAACTGAAACAACCTACCCCCACAGGGGCCATTATACTGAGTGAGTTGATAATCAAAGCAGTGAAAAGGTGCAGCAGGGAGAATCAGTCTAAACAGTTATTTCCTGTGATGAGGAAAGGCGGTGAAGGCCTATTAGCACTCATTCCATTAGGGGTTCATGTTACACCTTAACAGAGTTTTCCATGAGTGTCATTGTATGTGACAAATGTGCTGGAGTGCATGCTGCGAGAAAAGCATCCAAGTGTGATGGAGAATAAGAGCATTAAGAAGCAGAGTGCTTCCTCTGCCATTAGCATACAGCTGTGAAGGTCATCTCAGGACTTCTTGAGCTATAAGTGGATTTAACTCCTTGTCTCTTTTTGTAGTATCTTATTGCATGATGGTGGGTATCCCTAAAAGCTAACGTCACAAGCAAGGCAGTTTCTCTTAGTCTCTTCAACAGTCACTAAAGAAGATGAGACTCTTCTGCTCACTTCCTAGAAGAGTCAAATTAGGATAGTTATTCATGACATCTGTGCCAGGAACAACTTTCTTCTTTGGCTACAAAGGGAGCTGACAGGGCCTGCTTAAAACTAACACTTAAATGTTTTTATCTAATTGTTAGTTTTGTCAAGGTAAGTGGTCACACAGTTCTATATTCAGGAAAAAAAATACAGAAGTAGTATTACTTTTGGAAATAACTTGTTTTTTCCTCTACCCCCAGTGAAATAAAGTGAATTTATAACCTACCCTGCAGACCCTGACCTTCCAAATCAGAAATGAACTACTGAAAAAGTTGCAGTGTACTTTTGTTTTTCCTGAAATATCTGTGTAATGGAAAGGGGCAGACAGAGGCATCTCTGTTTCTTCTAGTTATGCCATCACTTCTGAGATCATAAGAAAATCTGGTTCCAGAATTGCCCAAACAGTGGGAGACCTAGAGCTATAGCACTGCCTGCATGCAGGAGTCCCAGCATACAATGAGTTCATTCCATAAATCATCGCAGTTCAGCAACCCCTGAGACTTTCATCACCATCAGGCTCAACAGCCCTAAGAAAATATTAGGTAAAAAAGAGAGAGAAAAGAAGGCTGGATGGAAAATTGAAGACTGAACATCTGTTCAAACAGCTACTGGTGGCATGTAGCAAAGCTAAAAAACATGCGAGAAGACAAGATCTGACAATGGGTAAGTTTGGTGCTTGTGAGCAGACAAGGACTATTATCTGTGAAATACAAGCATCTGCAGCTAATTAGTACAGACCTTGTCTGAATCATTGTTAACCACCTTATTTCACAAAGGCTACGTGCTGCTCCTGTCTTCAGCCTTTAAGAACAAAGCAGCTCTTTACAAAATACTTGTCTTTCAAATCAATGCTGAACATATTCTTAATTTGGGCAGAACACCAGACCAATCCTTACAGCCTTTTATTGCTTACCTCTTCATCACAGACAATTATCTGATACCCATGAACCTATCTGACTTTAGTAATCTTAAAACTGTACACCACGTACTTGAAAATCAGCTCTAAATCAAGGACTCATAATTTGTAGTTCTTAAGTGGTGTGTGGATAGTAAACAAAGATATTCTTTCTTTTTCAGTCTTCTCTGCACAAAATCAACTGAGGTAGACTTGGAATTCAAAATTTCTGGTAAAAAGAATTTAGAAAGCAAAACCAGAAATGAAGCACGTGGTAAACTTATCCTCATAGATAGGAAAGTGATTCATGTGTTTGTTTATAAATCTGGACATGCAAAAAATTCAACCAAACATACTGCTGTCATAATGAAGTGTACTGCACTATATTTTTATGTAATATACCATGTATTCAACCAGAAAGGCATATTATATAACACAAAGACGGATCTCTACATATAAAAGATGCTCCTAAATTTAAAAGAAATCATTTTTATGTAGACCCCACTAATATATTTCCAGGTTTGCCGCCCAATATGAGGTGGGGAGCTTTATTTTTCTTGCCATTATGACTATGCAGCTTTTCTTTTGCTTCTGAGCCAAGGATGTGTAATCAGTAACTGTGATCATGTGTTCCGCAAAAGCTATCACAGGCACCATTAATCACCTTCATATCCCTCATTTGAGAAAACAGCTCTAACAATTCAAGTAACGAAAAACATTTGTATATGGTTATTTAAATCTAATGCTTAAATAAGCTTTATGGGATGTTAATCATTCAGATTTTATAAGAGATCATATGCAAAGTAAATGAATGTATGATTTAATTTATAATGATGAGCCATGTAAGTTGTATAAGTTTGGAGAGGGTGGAGGCAAAAAAGGAGATTCGAGTAGGTTTGGAGAAGCTTTTAAATGTCCAAACAGACTGTGTAAATTTAAATTAATTTCTTGGTTGTTTTTTGTTCGTTTGTTTGGTTTTTAATTCACAACTGAAAACTAGGAAAAGGCTGGAGGTTTCAAGAAAATAATTTTCAACCACCAGATTGGTCCTGGCATTTTCATTCAGGAGTCAGAGCATACTGTATCGATAATCCTGGGGCAGAGACCCAAGGGCTTGTCATTTTAAAATGTTACGCATGAGCCCAGCCTGTATCTTCTGAAAGACACAAGTGACTTTCTCAGCACTAAAATCATGAAAGGAGGTTCACCTTAGCAGCACAAAAACTAAGGAGAATGCCTACCTACTGCATCATGTAACGACCTGAGCATTCAGTTCCAGGAGAGGGGAGTAGCAAAGGAACGGCAATGTGTCCATCATCAGCAAATACAGAAGTAGTCTCAAGACATATTTTTAAGCAGAATCACCTAAAATTCTCTAAAAACAATGTTCTTCTCTCAAGCTGGTTTGAGGGGGTTTCCCACTGCTTTCTGTGACACATATTGCAGAAGGTAGTTACAAGCAAAATTTGAGTAGGAGATTCTCTTTTGGTCTCTTGGTCTGCTTTTCTGTCTCTCTTTGCCAGATATGCAACAGTATTTTCAACCCTATACTTTTCTATACATCAAGTGCAACCTCTCAGCTATTACCCTTCTCCTCTGTACTGATGGCCAGTTTTAATTAAATGATAGGGGAAAGATAAATAATTCACCCCATTTCCTGAGCAGAATTTGACACAACTTCCCTGTTTATTGTCACGTGTAGCAAATGGGAACTTCACAGGAAAAATTCTGAACAACAACAACAAAAACCAATAATCCATATATACAACTAATTCAAACCTGCCATTTCTATAAATATACCTACAACTGTGTTTCAGAAGTTCGTATACTGTTGTGCTATTGTTATTCATGCAAAAAAAATGTGTACAGGTATAACTGAAAAACTTCATATAGACTAATATACTTTACAGTGTACAGAACAACCATTTAAAATCAAGTTAGGTAAATGCAATTAAGAAAACACCAAATTGAATTATGTATGAAATCTAAGAAATTCCCATTGGTCGAAATCAGACTACATAAAGCAGAAAAAAACTGCATTATCAGTGTTAAATTTGGAAGCAGGAGTATATTTGTGTTCAAAGTGAGAGTTGCATATTTCAATTGCAAAAAGCTTTTACTAATGAATGATTGTTCTCTTATGATAACTTTGTATATATCAGAAAGCATCAGCCTTTTCCTTTCTACTAAGGAAGCTGAGTTGAAACAGAGCAAATGCAAGCAGTTGACATGTGGGTGTAATAACAATGCAAACATTGTTTCCGCAACTGATTTGTATATTTTAGCCTTATTATGGGTGATCTGGCATTCAATTTAATAATTCTATCATATTATTATTATCTAAAATGCATATATTCTTTTGCTTTTAAAAAAAGTAACTGAAAATTATAAGCCAGGTATGTCATAAATTCTGTTACAATGTTAATGACTATGAGAACCTAAATCTTAAATCAAAAGTTAGGTGAAATGGAATGGCATTGATAAGAAAAGCAAATTTTCATAGGGCAGTGATTTTCTCTTGAGAAAAAAGAATTTTTTATTTTTTATTTCTTCTCCTCAGTTTCTATGGGCAGATAGTAATTAGTCACAAAATCTGTTGAAATGGAATCATGCATGCGTGGAATCAGAGTGCACACATAAGTTACTAAATATTCTTTTTAAAAATGAATTCAAGTGGAAAAACATGATGTTCTCAGAGTTTCAATTTATCATTTTCTTCCTTCATCTCATATAATATTCATTTAAACAGGTTTAGGTTAGATTTCTACCTCCAGTTATTATACAGTGTCACTAGGAGCTGACATGTCATCGTGACTTCACAGTGCAAAGACCTTTTTTGTATTAAAATATCTTCTTTGCTGGCTGACAAAAAATAAAAATAAAAACTATGACAGATGTGCTTAGCAGACTCATATGTATTTCCAAAGGCAATCACATAAATGAGAGAAGAGAAATCTTGCCTCCAACCTGCTCCAACAAGAAATCATTGTACTATGTTGTCCAGGAACAACAGCTTCCAGTTGGCTTGATGGGAGTTAGTCCTAACCTCTGCTAACTCCCAAAGGGGCAGAAAGAAAACCTCCAAGGCATACTTGAAAATGTTGCCCTGTAGCTTTGGCCTCTATATTTAGGTATCTTTAATTTTCGTTAGTTTAAACATATTGTACTTGTAAGGGTTAAATGACAAGCCAGGAATATCCTTGAAACTTGAAACCTACAACATGCAGAATTTTAAGGCAAGAAAGGCCAAATAACAATGTTACTTAGAGTGAAATATTCACTAGCTAAATTCTGTATGATAATGCAAGTACAGTGAAAATCAATGTTCTCTCTGTTAATGAGACAGGGTAATCAAAAAGAAACTAATTATTGCTTAGATATGTAGGATTTTAAATATCATTTTTTGACCTAAGTGCAGCTTCTTACCAGAATCTAACAATAATGAAATTACTGACAGTCCAACTGTACAAGAAATATTCAAAGCCAGCCCAATTATTTTCTGAAAAACAATATGTGAAGAGGCAATCACTGTTGTACTCAACACTTTCCTTTTGCTTTGTTTAAGGAAAAAGAGCTAGAGTGTGAGGTTTTGTTTTTCTTGGGTTTGGCTTGCAGGCCAGAAAAACACTTAATTGGTACTGTGGGCAGAAGAATCTTTTGAGTACTTCCCTGCTGTTGCCCACTCCTAAGTGAATAGGATTTCTTCTTTAGCCACCAAAACATACTGATCACAAGTTTCCATCTTCCAGGGTTCTGTAAAGCTTAGGGAAGAGATAGGAAAAGATGTAGGGGACCATTTGTTAATTAATGTGAAATATTGAAGCTAGCAGAGTTGGCAGGAAGGATATTTTGTTCAGGGAAGAGAATTTTCCAGATACTAACAGGTCAGAGGCAGCTCAGGGAAAAAAAAAAAAAATCTAGGATAGCTGGAACTATGTTTTGTGTTTTGTTTTCTTAAATACACTCCCTGTGGAAGTTTTCCTTAATTAAAAATTATTCTGATATATTGAAGTAATACTTTACTTCTAATGTGACAGCTACTCCCAATTTGCTGCATAATTACTCATTAGGAAAGTCAAATATCTTCCTAGGCATATGCACAAATATTGCTATTTAGAAAATGATTTCACTAATACATTGCCCATTTTTTTGTTTTACTGGAATCTGGTAAGAGAACAACATGTAACACCAGCTTTTAACATTTCTTTTTCTGAAGAGATAAGTAATATAAGACAGCTCTGTAAACAGTAAGTGAAAGCTTTTCATGCTCAAAACCACCACTTCAAAGAACATTGAGAAATCAGATTTTCTGAATAAAGGAAAATATGGAATTAACATAACTAAGAATATACTTTCTACATTTATATAGCAACGAATACCAGATCATTAAGACATCTGCATAGTGAGCAAGCATATGCTTAAAATAAAAAAGTCTTTTCTTAGGGGGAAGAAGGTGTTGGAATTTGAACAAGCCTTATCTTAATGAGAAACTGTCATTACAAAATATGTTGTTGGTTTTTAATCATTTAATGAAGATATAGGATTATCTTAATGTTGTAACAATGTCATTTTCAAAGGTCTTTTTGTTCATATTGTAAATCCAACAGCATCTTGCCCATTGTGTCAGTACCTATGTAGTCAGACCCACACTAGCTGTATATATTCATGGTGTTTAAGTAGCTAAAACGTGCTCTTTCACATCCTACAATTAGTAATTTCCAGTTAAAAACGGCACTTTTTTAGGAACTTCCCTGTCATCATGAGTTATGTAATGTGTATAATATTTACATATGTCTGCCTTTATACACATACACATATAAGCCCATACACTTGTTTTCATCACGAAGGCATACTGTGAATCAGTCACTGACAATTCATAGAAAATCTGGAATTAACTGCTTTTTACACAGTCAAGTTTGTTCTTCGCAGGTATGAAAGTGTAATTTGTTTGTGTTCTTCTAGTAAGAATTTAAACATCCTCTGTTCTGCTGCCATCAGTTACGTCTAGCTAGTTTGAATTAAAATGTGAAAAACAAATGAGATCCACAGATTTACAATGTCATTTTAAGACAAAGTGGCACAAAGCAAACTACAATTCACTTAGATTAACACTACCTAGTGTTTGTGGAAGCTTAAATCTCAACTGTTCTTTTCTAGAGCCTCTGTTAATCCAACTGCTGCTTCAATTTTTATCATCTTATTTTGTGGATTTACAAAATACAACATCTCTAGTAGAGAAATTAGAATACCAAAGCAATCTCCTCTTTGATTTTTCTCCATTTTAGCCCCTCTGTGTATTTAAAGGCATATGAGGGCCAAATTTCTTCAGAGAGCTGGGATCACTGAGTCCTGAAAGAAATAGGAACCTGACCATGAGCAACACAAAATTTGAACTGCTGAGTATCCCCTGGGCAAACGCAGCCTGCTGTTTGATTGCAAGTCTAACCCAGCAGGTCAACATTTCTGAAGAGCTCAACATCCTATTTTGGAATAACAAAAAGAGTGGCAAGCCTTTCAAGCAGCCTGGCACAGCTCCACAGCAGAGCACAAACCTGCAGTTTAAGCTCTGCGAGGCTACTTGTGCAAGCGTGGCAAGTATGATGACTTACAATACACAGTGCGTACTTCGAAGGTTTGTGCTTGTTTCCCCCCAGATTGCCACAAATCAGGCCACTCACAGGTAGCCACCACAAGCACGCTGATGCTGCGAGCATCTTGCTGTGCCACACCACGGCAGGATCAGAAGCACTCAGCAAAAGTGCTGTCTTGCAGAAGTGTTGAACGCAAACAGATCTAATCAGCAGTGCAGACAGGGCTGCCTGCTCCACCTGGCCTGAAGTGTTTATAGACAAAAACAATATGCCAGAGTTCCCCTGACATTCATGCTAATAAACTGTGGAAGTAAATCAGCATTACAAAGCAAAACAACATGTAATTGCCATAGACATGTACTGCAAAACAACCAATTTGTCTGTGATTTAAATGAAAAATTACTATTACTCTGCCTTCATTTGCTATCTTCTGTATCAGAGCCTGTTATTAGTCATATTCCTGGTCCACAGTCCAGGAATAAAAGGGTTTAATACTGAGCAGGAAGTGGGTATGTTGACATAATAAACAAAGTGTGTATATTTTGGTTGGTTAATTACTTCTTTTCAAGAGAGGAAGGTTATGGAGCCATCATGCATCTAGCTTTGACAAAAAGCTCAGTTTTGGACAGTCAGACACCACCACGGGAAATGATAGCTCAAGTAGATAGGATAATCATTGGATGCAACACTGTACATTAAATTACAATTAGAGAAGTTTCTTATTAAAAAAAAAAATTAAAAAGAATCAATTACCTCTCACTGTCAAGCACATGGAAATTAAGGGTTTCTTGACACCATGCTGTGAAATACTGGCACGGTTTCTTCTATTCTGTATAAGCAAATATTTCAAGCCCTGACTCATTACACTGGCTAGCTTCAGACCTTCAAATACCTTTCAGTAACAGTACCTAAAATGCCTGAGAATGTCACTCAATCCCAATAGAATGAGTTATTAATGGAGGGGAAAATCCTGATCGCTAAAAAACCTCTGCTGAAAAATTGTCACAGTCTTGTGACAATTGTGCCCCACTGCCAGGGGCTCTCCACCCCATTGCCAAAAAATCTTGTTCAACAAGGAATTTCTGAAAACTCAGTTAGGTGCATATCAGCTGTACCTTTCCCGTACTTTCTTCAGGAAGCAAAGATTTGTGCATTTGTTGTCTCCTGACTGCTCTCATTTATAACATGCTGCCATAATTCCAGGTTCATGCTTTTAATTCTACTGTTCTTGTTAGAAAAGGTGTTACTTTTGGACATTAGATGATCATCTTCTCTCTGGGGCGCTTCTTCAAAGCAAAAAAAAAATAAAAATAAAACATATGCTGTGAGCCTCACAGTGTTTTTTCTGAACAACAGGAAGAGGTCATCCAAGCTCGCTCCAATTTATGCAGACTGTGCCAACCTAAAAACCTGCTCATCTCAGAGATGTTGTTGCTTAAGGCATGCCATCCTGCACTTGAAAGGATTTGTTTGTTTGTTCCAGATAACTAAAAGAAGACTAGGACGATACTGCCATCTCTGTAAACAAAAGCAGGCTTCCTACACTCTCAAAAATTTTATAACACTTTAAGAATTACTGCTACCAAACAGTAAAGTAACATCAGTACATAATGGGGAGATCAGCAGAACTGTCAAGTGAACGTGCAGGATCTAATCTGCAGGACATTCGGGACACTGCTAATTTGAAAGAAGAAGGACTGTGACATAAATGGTGAATGTTTCATTATGAATTTGTTGCAAGAGATCTGTTTTTCCCAGTATTTCAGAAAATCTCAATGTATCCCCAACATTTCAAAAACATTGGGGGGCAGTGTTTGTTTTGTGGGTTTGTTTGGGTTTTTTTGTAACACTCCTAGTGACATAGCTACACTGATCTGTTAAAGACCAGCACATATGCTTTCCTGCAGTAGCCTTCTTAATGCCTCCCTTTCTTCTCACTCCCTTTACTTCTCACCCAAGGGCTAAACTCAAATTTTTATGAAGATATTTCTGTGCTACAGGGATGAGGACATGACTCAGAGTGGCACAGTCAGAAAAGGCAAAAAATTCAAAGAACCATGCAGATCCACTTCCCTTCTCTTCTAAGACCTAATAAAGCAAAGCCCTGGAGTATGTGTTTGATTTTAACACATCTGCTATCAGTGGCAAGGATCTTTCTTCCAGAAGTTGTGGTGGTAGGAGGTAATTGGAGGACTTAGTATCAAGCAGTGTTTTCAAGGAAAACTTGTTTTCAGGGACTTGCTGAGCACCATGCACACACTCACTCTGGTTACGTTGAGGCACTCGGCCAAGCACAGACCTGAGGGTGATTTAATCATCTTGGAATATAATTCACTAACAAACATTTCTGGTTGCTGCAGTCCCAGAAAAAACTTGGTTTGGAGTGTCCACCTGGTGCCAGATTGCACAGCTCGTTACCAGCATGTAGGAAACAGAAACAAGCAATGAAAATCATTTGTGCAGATTGTTTTTCACTGTTGTGAAAGCAAAATTCTCCATTCAAGCTTCAAATCAAGCACTACTTCACTAATCATGGAAAAACTACAGATGGGTAAATATTTACAGCCATTGAGTTCTGTTGCACAACACAAGTAATTGCTCTCCACAACAAGAAAAAGAGAGTGGAAAGTGCAAAAGAAACCTACTGAAGAAGTTCCAGCCTGGCCTGCTCCAGGTGACCCTGTTCGTAGTGTGCCAGGGCTCCTTTTGGTGGGGCTTCGGAGCACGCCCAGAGCAATTCAGCAGGCTGTGTCTAAGCAGTCTGGGCACCAAAGAAAAGGAGAGATGGTTAGAGGCTTCCTATTGATGTGAAAAACGTTCAGCTTCGCTCACGTTGACAGAAGCCTTCCCTCAACAAGAAATCACCTTGTGGCCTTGTCACTTATGTGAGTCCCCTCCTTTGAGGACAGAGACCGGGAGCAAGGCGGAAGCCTTGTCCTTGTTCTCCTCCGGTACAAGACCCCGCACCATAAAGTGATACTATACTATACTATATCACACTACACTACACTGTATTGCAAAACAGTTAAAAAGTTAGCCACCAAAACTGAGGAATCCCCGTTACTTTGCTGCCTTTTACTCGCTAATCTACGCAAAGTATAGCTTTTCAAGGTCTTTCAAAATCACAAAAGCATTCTAAGAAAAAAACCTTTTTTCTATTTCATAGCATCCAAAGAGAAGTAATTTTTCATGTAAAAGTCAAGTGGTAGGCCTTCCTGATATCTTTTAGATGAATGGAAACGTTCCAGACAATAACATTTTTTGTTTCCTGTGCAGCTGACGTAGGAGATGTTATGGCAGACTACAATCTAAGCCACTTGCAGTAACCATTTAATTTTTTCCATTATATGTAATTTGGGACTCCTAGGCAGGGAAGCAGGGAGTGCATGGACAACTACACAGCTAAAAGCTTTGCAATTAGCCGAGTATGTAGTTCAGTGCAATTAACATTAGAATGTGTTTGGATTTATAGTTTTTTAAGCCAGCTCTGGAAGCAGCATGTACACTTTTACAGTAGTTTAAGCACTACAATACTCTCAAAACTCCTATTGCAATGGGGAAGCTCTGAGGTAGGTTTCTTGCCACCAGCACCGTTGCAATGATATTCACCCTGATGCTATCAAGCGTAGGGAGAAGAATGTGGATCTTTGATTTTCTGTCTTTATTTGAAACCAAGGGCATTTCTCCCTCTGAAAGCCTCATCCCTGAAGATGAGGAAGCTTTACTAGAGAAGCGATGCAATAAAGTGGTGACTTGTTAATCCTCAGTCCCACTACTCTGTGCCACACACACAGATAAAAGCCTTAAGAAAAAGCATTAATACATGTTGAAGTGGAACATATGTGCACATCTTCTGGGCATTTCTACCTGAAGTTTCCTTTGACGTGGCTCTGCACCCAGGATGCTGACCACTGCTGGCAAGATAACAAAAAGTCCTCGTACAACATGTAGGAAAATTAGGTCCCTAAACAGGAGTATCGATCCTTCAACAGGAGCACTTCAGTTTCTAGACTCATATAGAAATGATCAGACCATCCTTCTCTTACTGAGGCTAACCAGTCCTGTAAAGCAAAAAAAAGTTACAGCACAGCCTCTAAAGCAATGCTAAATACCATTTAAATATTTTGCATTACTAGTAAGGCAAAAATGACTTTCATAAGTGTCATAGCCCAGTTAGAAAAATGAAGCAATAGGCAAAGATACAACACACTGCCTGCAGCAACAGCTCAGAAGGAAATGCACGTTGTCTTAATTGTGAGCACAACATAGCACCCATGTACTTTTGTACAAACTACCACTTTGCCAGCTTTCCACAGTGTTTGTTATTCTTTTTGCAACAGAATTGATCATTTAGCTGCATCTGATGCTCTGCTTTTATGTGCTGTCCCCTGGCTGCCGCAGCCTTCTCTTTTCAACATTTTTCCCCACAGAGCATTCTTAATTAAATTATTCTGTCTTGTATACAGACTGCAAAGGGACGGGGAGCTAGAGCTAGCACACAGCTTGCATTCGAGCAAGGAGGAAGCCAGAAAACACTGGCTGGAGAATGGTGTAACCCCCATGCTGTAGGCACAGGTCTTCCTGTGGCAATAGAAAGCCTCCAAGCACAGAGTACCTGGCTACAACTAACCACTGACAACACTGGGAGCAGGATGGAGCTAGGGATATCCGGCCAAAAACAAAAACCACTTTGCTTATCTGAAGGTTTGATTTGGGTTTGGTTTGTTTCACATAGGTGCAATGCAGTGTTTCCATGTTTATTGGTTTATTTAACCCGTTATTGTTGCTGGTAGTTAACCTTTAATCTAGCAGTTCACCCAGAACAGAGAAGTTAATTGCTAAACACATTTCCCCTCTTTTTTTTTTTTCTTTTTTTTTCTTTTTTTTTCTGTTGGTAGTGCAAAGGTGAGACATGGAGTGTGGAAGGGCTAGTCAGTATAGCTGTGCTACTTTTCTGTAGTATGTTGCTAGTGTGGATGTTCTGGACAACACAGCCAGAGGAAAGAAAAAAAAAGGGGGGGTGGGGCTTTGGCAAAGCTCAGAAGCAATTAATAACGTTTGAGACATTGTGTTGGTGTTACAAAGCACAGCCACTGTCCATTATTCTACAGCCGTATCACAGGCAAACCACCCAGCACCACCTCTGCTAACCTGCCCCCAGATATAGCCCAGGAAGGTCTGCGTGGCCCAAGGAGCCGCTCCGCACAAGAGCTGTGTGCAGAGCTTTAGCTAATGAGCATGGTTATCGTACCGCAGCCTACCAGGGGGTGTGCAGCACGGGGAGGTGACTAGGTACACAAGTGGCAAAAGTGAGCTCTAATGCTCAGCCACAATTCCCGTGCTTCCTAAACTTTTCTTTGATTGTTGTGCGTCCGTTTTTATTATTACTTAGCAGACAAATTGTTAATGAGCCTTATAGATAGAGCTGGAAATGAAGAGCTGAGTCACTTCCTCAGACAAGACAAACGCACCGCGTCAGACTTCTGGCACTCAGCTTCATCCACTGCTCCCTGCCTGCCACACGAAGCCCTTGTTCTTGTGACGGGAGAGGACAAGAACTAGCTGGAGCACCTTGTCAGCCCTGCTGTTTCTGTGGCAAGACTCTGCCCCTGAGAGCTATAGTTGATTCTGAAAGAACTTGTGCAATCTTTCCCATTATTTAGGCGATGCCTAGTAAATACGTCAGGTGCCTCCTTTAGGAGAGGCAGCAGTTACTAGCAGAACATCAGTCTCAGGAAATGAAACATATAATGGAAAATAAAAATCCTTGGGGGGGAAAAAAAAAAATCCAGGCTTGCTAAGAACCTGCCAGAAGATGCAGCTAATCAGGGCAATTGTTAGCACGAGCAAGCTAAAGCCTGCTAGTTCAACCCATTTATTGGGCTTCTGAATGCGAAACTGAACTGATTTACATTAACTTAGACTTCTCAAGTAATTCCCAAATTGCTTCTGGAAGTCCAGTCTGATGACTTAAAACATCCTGACTTAAAATATCCTGTCCCATTCCCTTCCTCCTGCCAGTTTCCAACAATTTTGTCCTCATGAAGAATAGCATTGTATCACTTGAACCTTAGTGGGAAGTTTCTCACAGTGGGACAGCTTTGCATATTTATTTTTTTTTCCTGAATGAGATTAATCAGAATGAAGTAGATAAAGGGAGATAAATGAGAATGAACTCATCAGCTTAATCAAAATAATAATTTAGCCACATTACAGTTCAGACAGAAATAACACCCAATATGTGAAGCAGTGTATAATTAGACCTACTTTCAAATAATACTCATGTTTCTAACAATCTAGCTAACACAAGTGCTTAGTCATTGATTTATGCAAATATAATGATTCTATTCTCATTAATGAACGTTGAGAGGAAACGGCAAAATATGTTAAAATTAATGATATGCAAGGTAAAATATACAGCAGTGACTGCACTTTTACCAGCCTAAATCAGAGCAAACAGAATCAAGCAAGACCACTCCGCTCGGGCACACCTCAGCCACAGAGCTTTAGGACTCTTGTCTAACCTAGGAAAAATGAATGGGTTTGGCCCTCAGTTGCCCCGAGTGGAGTCTGATTCCCTCTCCCATCCCAACTGAGGGGAGTATGTGACCGTCTGTGTGGTGCTTAGCTGCCTGCCAGGTTAAACCACAACACACCTGTTGCAGGTCTTACTCTTTTCAGAGAACATGGGATTGGATCTACAGGATATGACGTTTACAAAGTGTGCTGTAAAAAGCAATAAAAGGAATCCAGCATATTTTTAAAAAACAGAGGAGAACAGATGTTCATCAGATCTAAGATAAATATACATAAAATATATTTCACAGTCTGATCATCACATAAGACTCATGAGAATGGAAAAAAAAATTAAGCCGATGTGCACATCAGATTCTGAATTAATCAATTTTGCTGGACTCAGCCTAGAATTGAAATGATCTTGTCTGTGTACGACTAAAGGTTACTGCTTTCACAATTCAAACAGAAAAATGTATTCATCAAAAACATATCTATTAGCTTCACAATAGTAAGCACTCTATGAATCCGAAGATGTTTCTTAGGAATAGGTAATATGGAACACTTACCTAGAAACTAGATAGCTGACAATTTTCAGAAACAATTACTCAATTTGCTAGCAAACATTTCTTCTTTCAGTGCTCTGGTAGGAGAAGCTGGCTGTACTTACACACCAATGTGTGTATTTTTGCAACGCTATATACTTAGGTATTTTTAATTTTCTGGTAACTTTTCTTTATATAATTTTAGATAATTCATTAAATCCATAACTATGTTATTTACATAGCCTTGTAAATCAGTCTCCAACATAATGTACTAGCATTTCATATAGATCTTTTTATTCAGCCCCAAAGCATTTCAATAAAGCAAGAGCAATGATAATGCACTGCGTTGTGCATCACCATGGTAATGTTTCAGAAAATAGCTTTGATTTGGGGTCAGAAACATCAAACATTCTAATAGATTGCAAGTACAGAGTTCGTCTTGATACAGCCTAAAACTATCATGCTCTAACTATCACACCCTCAGTTCTCAAGATTTGTGCAGAAGGCGATATTTAGACAAGAGTGCTGATAGATGCTGAGGGAATTTAGACCTTCAGGAGACAGGGAACACTCAGAAAGTCTGTGAGTAGGTTTAAGATCCAGTTTCCCAGACCAAAGCTTTTGAAGTTTGAGCCAATCTATATCAAAATGCAGAAATATACCTCAAAAGAAGAAATTCTCATGGATCATTTGCTTCATCTATCACTCAGTCCTTCATTTCACTTAATCCTTAAAATACCCAGCCGAACTACTGTAAGGCGTGGTAGTAAAACCTACCCTACAGTTAATTAAGGCTATTAAGTGTTGGTAATAAGTAGTATTACTATGGGAGGGGGCTGTGAAATTGTATTTGCTTTGGATGTGAATGTCATCTTCCTCCCTTAGAAAATAACGTTATATTTGAAACTCAATTCTGTTTTTTAAGGGAAAAAAAATAGGCATGTGTTTGTGCTCACAGTAAAACAAAGGGTTTCTCGAACTGGAACGTCTTGGTTTGCGCATCTGGCTTAGCATCCTCTCTCTTCTCAGTCGCACTGGTGAGCTTCTCCACCTGCTGGAAGAGAAGAGAGCGACGGCCGTATCTGGCTGCAGTTCGGGAAAGGGGCTCTTTCTTTCCAGCATTAAAGATTTTCCAGAGAACAGTTACACCATTATTACCGCACGTTGCTTATCTGGCTGCCTTGCAGATTGACAGAGGGAAACACAACGTAAAAGATTCGTGTCACTTGCAGACCCCTACGTTAAGGTACTAACTTAGTCTTGCTGCCCAACTCGCTATGCCATTATATGGCAATAGATTGTATCAGAGGATTGCAGAGTTGTTTGTATGACTGAAACGAGGTGATGCCCAGTGCCTTGTGCATCACGGAATCATTTAGCAGCTATGTTTTTCATCCCCTTCACCCACTCCTGTTACCACTTGGCTCAGTTGTCTTTGGATAGTCTCTGGATGCTGCCTACAGCCCTGGTGTGTCCTGGGCAGAGCCTGGACATGGTTTCCAGTCCCTCGGGTGCACTATTTTAAGCAGGTTCCTGTCTGAATGTTTGTGCGGTTCAGCCCTCCAAACTCCCAGACCCACCATGCATGGTTAATCTCAGCTCTAGGAAGGTGTAATGACAAGAAGGTGAGTGCTTAAGCAGAGGGAGTTTTGTTGTGTAGTTTTTGTTGTTGTTTTGTTTTTAAACACAGATAATTAAGAAAAGAAAAAAAAAAAAAACCCTGCTGAGGGGTCAGGGTCAGTGGGTTCCTTTTCTCCTTCTCTCATTTGGTACCTTCACCCCTTGAATCAAAAGAACAGTAATCATTTAAAGCTCAGCGAAAGTTCCTTCCTGCCTTCTCTCTCCATGGCCGTGGACTGGTCTCTCTTCATAGGAAGAGTCCCTCTTCAAAACCTCTTCTGATTCTTCCCTGCTGTGTCTAGGCACAGAACCTCAGTGTCCTCCAGCATCAAGAGGCTCTTGTGCTGTGCCGATGGGCTGGTAATCAAGGACTCAGTGGCATAACTTTCTCTCAAGTCAGTCACGCAAGTAATTGTTAAGCGCTTTTCCAAAGCAAGCAACATGCTGGGATCAGTTTTGTCATCACAGGGTACAAAAGTACAGGTAGAATACAAAATGGAAGAAAGGTACAAAAAAATGGATGTGGAGGAGGCAGGGAGTCATCATTTGACAGTTATGGCCCACTTGTCTGTTCTTTTATGTCTACTTGAAAAAAAAAAAAGCAAATATGTAAAGTAAGAAGAGTATTCTGCTTATGTTACTTTGGTAGAGGGGTAGGCACACTTTGAGAGCTACTGCAAGTTGTCATCAATGCAAGTACTACAGACAAAGAAACAAATGATCTGCAAGTGATACAGAGCATTCATCAGCAATATTTAACTTCAGATTGTGGGTGATTTAGATCCAGAATATGTAAAAGATAGATGTCAAGTTAATGGAAAAAATCATATTACAGTCATCACTGGTTTTTCCAAAAACAGATGTTTCTCATAAACATATACTTTTACAAATACAAAAATAATTGTGATGATAAAAATTACCTTCAGCAATATGCAAAGCAAGGAAATAGAAGTAGTTTTACTTTCCAGGCTACATTCTCATGCAGGTATATCAAGTGAGACATGAAACTTTTCATCCACTAACGTCAGCTCTGTAAGAGGAAGAGATGATTTATTCATTAATAGTCTGCAAGACTATGACATCTTCATGGAAAACCTGGGACTTAATATGAGCTTTGCTGTGAAGAGTTGCAGGATCAGACACTTGTTTCCTCCCTCAAGATATTTTGGGTGCATAGAATATCAATACATAAACCACTTTTTCACCTTACTTATTCCATTATTAAATGAGTGGCTGTCTGGTTTCTGATAGGATGGAAAAGCTGACAAATGCATTAAATAAAGCATTTTTATTTAAAGCCATAAGGGAAAGCAGCAAAAATCTTATTAGTAATAAATCCTTGAATATAAATGTCAAGGTCCCAAGCCACATAAAGTGTAGTGATTTCCAATTAAAGCTGTTGTACTGGTCCACAGATTTTCCTAACTATGTTCAGCACTCAGGCTACTAGCTTTCTCAGTTTCATGCTTTATTGAATTTTAAATACCAAGAGATTTTACAAAATTGAAGTTCCAATGAACATCAAAAGATGGTCCGTGTCATTTTATTCAGCATACAACTGATAAAACAGAAACTCTGGGGTACAACAAAATATCTACCTGAGAGCACACAGTAATCTTACTGTATGGCTTATGAAAGAAAGCAAATAATTCTGAATCCCTTTGGAATTAGAAGGGGACAAATCTGCTAATCAGACTTTTTCCCATAGTCATACTCACACGCACAAACCCCAGCATTCATTACAGACTATTCATCCGGTTTTCTTTTAAAGTTGCCTTAACCTTTGAACATGGAAATGTGCAACCTTTAAGTCCTTTCATATTAAGGCAGATATGGGGATGGTAATGCTACAAATTCAGTAATATTTATTAAATGAACAACTACATTTTAGAAGAGAAAAATATTTGGGTCTGGTCTGTGATCTTCAACAAATTCCCAGGAAGCCAAACATTTTCTCTGAAGGACATTATTGTGCCCTACTAATATACAAATGTTCCAACTACAGAAGAAAAACATAAATCTGGCACCTGGTAGCCAACAGCAGGAAAGAGCAAGTTGGACAAGGTTGTTTTCTCAATTATCATCAAGCAGTTTTCCTAATAGCAAAGGTTTCTTCCTTCATTTGGAGCTTTTCTAACTACAAAAATACAAGCCTACAATATGGGTCCTAATTTGTGACCACATACGGTTGCTGCTTCAGAAATGCTCCACATAATATAGGTTCCAGAGGAAATTATTCCAATTTTTATCTTCAGTCCCATTTAGAAGATTTCTGGAAGTAATTTTTAAGCATTTTTTTTTAGCTCCAGTGGCTTATGCAACAGCAGGTATTGTTAACCTAGATGGAAACCATTTTTCTACCTAGCATTTTACATCATTTAAAAGAATTGCCAAGCATGAATATACAGCTTAGAATTTCAATTTGATTGGAATTGTCCACTAAAGTACATTCTGTTAACTGATTATCTCCTCATTCCTCTATATAAAGACTTGAAAAGTCCCAAGGATGTTTTACACGTTTCTTGCAGCATATGCTCGGTTTGCCACAAGGTCAGGCCCTAATTGCACTGTTTGGCAACCTGTACTGAGGCAAATGCTGGCATGTGCTACCACCATCACTTTTTTATATCTGCTCCACACTAAACGGGAAAGTTTCTGAAATGAGTGAATTTTCCCTGTTGCAGTTCCACCATTCCAGATGGTGGTGATCTGTTCAGAGCCGTTCAAACGAGCACGCAGGAGATGCTGCCTGCGGGGCTGGAAGCGTGGAAGCCAGGCACAGCCAAAGCTGCACCTCTGCAGAGCCTGTCCTGGAAATGCATCCTCTGGCACCTAGTGTGAAGATCCTGTTCCAAGGGAAATTGCTCTAAGAGAATGGGTTATCATAAAGTCAAGACTACTTCTTTCCAATCTCACATGTGTAAAGTTGCTTATAGGTGGCTCAGAAAATGTATTAGATAAATTATTGATCTGGTGTCCATACACTCTGAAAAATTAATGTGTGACAATGATGTGTGAGAAAGTCTAGTTAGGTATCACAGCAGGGTAACACTGTCACTAATCGTAAAAGACAGCTGACCCAGTTCTTAATTAACATTCCTAGCTGCTATTAGTTTTATCATATTCAGCACTGATGATGGTATTCCAGCACTGAGCAACAGCGACCTGATTCAAAATGACACTCACAAGGCATTTTGCAGATCTTGTTGAATTCATCATTTATATTCGCTGTTAACCACTCTTCCCTGGCAGCCGGTAATGAGATTCTGGTTCTTGAATCAATTCTGCCCCCTGTTCCCATCCCCTTCTTTCTCTGCCTTGCACCTCATGGTTACCTGCTGTAAACGCGGAGTTACTCAGAGGCACTGCACAGGCTGGTTTTGTTCGTTATCGCTTTGCAAGCTGGTTTATTATTCTAGGGCATTTGTGAGTGCTGAATGCCCTGATTTATTACTCTGAGGATATGCCATCTCCTCAGAGCTGCAAAAAAAGACCAAAGTGTTTATCTGGTTTTCCTCCTAACTTCCTGACTTTATTCTGATAGCAAAAAAATAAGGAAATAATCTGAGAGGTTCACACGGCAAAGGACAGGACTATTGGCCAGAACCTTGTCTTAGAATACCTCCTTCTGAGACAAGATCAGAAATACATGGCCATCCTGTAGAGCCCAAAGACCGTTTCTGTTCTTATGTTCCCAAAATGACTGCGGGGCAGGTAGTGTCACCTTCTCTCCTGGCCTCAGACCCAGTGACCAGATGGAGGGGCTGACAGGGTCACTCTGGAGACCACCCCCCTTCCCAGGCTGTGCCTCAGGTAGCTCTCCATTTCTAACAGGTACCTGGGAAACATCCGTCCTCCAGGAGGTAACCGCCGAGAAGCATGGAGCGGGGCTGTGCAAGCCTGCATTTAGCTCAGCTGCCAGATGAAATGGAAAATAAAAGTAGCAGTTTTATCTGAATTGAAAATTAAAATGATTGTATTTTTCTTATGAAAAGGAGCTCAGGAAGTTTTATTTCACGCCAAATGCTGTGGACCCTGATTCCTGTTCTGCCGTTTACTAAACTCAACATCCAGGCCTGCAGTGCAGGCAAAGCAACTTGCTTTTCAAGGATCTGCATGTATTTTGCAATATTCCTATAAAGAAAAGAAAGAGAAACTCCTTTGGCACTGCCATTCTTGCTGCAGGATGAAGGCTTCCCTTTCTAACTCAGGTGTCTGTCTGAGCAGGGGGGCCTCAGCACCCGTCATTCAGCTCTCTCAGGATTGTGCAGATCCATTGCTTGTGTCCCAGTTCCCTGCAGTAGCTTGAGCCCTTCTTCTGCCTGCACCACTGTGCTGTGGAAGCATCTTTCCCCCGAGCACACTTAACTGGGTTAGCCTAGAAAGTTCCAGCTGACTTAAACACTCTGCTTTTAAAGAAAGACAACAGAGCAGCACAAAGCAAGTCAAATAAACAGAACTTGTCAGAGCCGAGCCATTTCCCTACATAGGTTGCAAGGCTGATGCCTAACGTCCTTCCATCTTCTATAAAATAAAAACAAAGAGGAGTCCACCAACATGCTACAAATCTAAGACAGATAATAAGGCAACCTAGGTGTCACAAAAACAATCAGACTTCTAACAGCAAATTATAAACTCTGATTAATTTTCTAAAAGGCTTTTGGATTTGGTGGACAGTATTAAGAGAACAGACCAATGTAAACTGCTCTTGTTTTCCCTTCCGGATGTGACAAAATGTTGTTCCTTTACATCCTACTCCAGTGACAAGAACAGGAGCCTTGGTTTTGAAGGGAAGAGAAGGAAGTTGATGATAGTATTTTTTTTAAACTCCCTCCCTTTGACTTCTATACATATTTTGCAAAAAGAACTTGTTCAAATTTTCAGTTAATAACTGAAGAAAAAGACAATAATGTTAATGCTATTAGATATTTAAAACTAATTTAAACATGAAGGTAAAAGACAAAACAAACCAAATAGAATAAATTCTGTCCTTTGAATGAACTGTTGTTTTTCAGTAAAATGATAATATCCACTACCATATTCATTTAAAAACAATTAGGAGGAGAAGGGGCAGTATTTCAGGACAAAATTGCTTCTGCTCCCTCTGACCTAAGCCCAAGCTTTTTCTGTTCATTGAGGATTAAATCCTAATATTAAATACAAGCGAGGAAAGGCTGCAGTGCTCATCAGTACAGTTCATGGGCACAGAGAGTGCATAGAGAGCAGAATTACAAATGCTCATACAACTTCTGTCTGCACAGTGGTTTTCTGTCCCAAGTACTTCATGCCTAACAAAAGGAGAATTAAACATCTTTGTGTATCATTTTGGCAGTGTGTGAACTGCTTCACACTAGCTTTTAACATCAGTTATTTTGGCATTATCAAAAAAATCCAAAAGATGTGTTTATTTCCCTTCCACTCTTTAAATAGCTTCTAATGCAATTCCCATGGAAACCGTGCTTACAACCACATGCCTAACGCTTGTGGGTTCAAGCATTATCCAGCAACAACTCCAGACTCAAAGGGCTGTACGAAACAGCCAAATTCACGTGGACCATGATCAGCAATTGATAAACGCTGATGTTTATTTACTTCATGAGTCAGTATAAAACAGAACTGCTTAACCTAGTGAAGTTTATAGCAGACAAAGTGTCCTGTTAGACCTTGTTCTCCAGTATCATTCCTCTGCCTGCAGTCCTGTCAGAGGCAGCTGAAGGTTTCTCAACTACATAGGCAAAATTAGATTTTGCAGCCCCAAAGATGAGAACAAAATATCTTATCTTCAGGTCAGCAAAATTCAGTTCTACTTTGGCAGCAGAGCATCTTCCCCTAAATCACCCTCTTTGGGTTATCTGTGGTGCACATCCATTAAAAATCGGACACTTCACAAACAACCAAGAACAAAGCAGGTAGCCCTGTGGGATGCCAGTCATTTCTGATTATTAGCAAAACCCTCAGATTATCAAGGGTTCAGAAATTCTGAACCCAATTAGAAACAAAATGGTCTACTAATTTATTATTTTTCTTAATTATCTTAAAAGTATTTCCAGAAGGCAAGTGAGCAGTCAGTATGTGGGAGGTGATGTGCCATGGAAATATCTGCGGCTTCCATAGGACTGAACCTGCTGTTATGGCAGACTGGTAGTTAAGGCATAGATCTCTGATTTACACCAGTTTTATACAATTGCATCACTATTAACTTCATTTAACTGCATACAGCTAAACAAAGAGTATTATCAGGTTGCATTTCTTTAGGAGCTTTAGGAATCAGCTTGTTTTTCAACGCTCATCCAGGCTGCTGAAACAAGATCTGTATCACAGGCAGCTTTTCTTCTGACCCCAATTTTATCTTTTTTTTCTGTTTCTTCTTTTCTTTGAATGCTTAGTAAACTTTGTACTAAATCAAAGATTCTTACTGTTTTCAATTCTGTCAGCTCTCCTTTCTGATTCCCCCTTTGTTCTCTCCCATTTTAGACACTAACTCTGGCTTTATGACAGTGTAATTGAGAATAACTTCCCTTAGTTCAATCAAGTGAGAAGTAGCCCAGAATAAACAGATAAACTTGTTAAATCCATGAATAATAAGTGAATTATCATGTACTATCCCAGAGGATAACAATAATGAAGAAACTGGGAAATAATGCAGCAAAATGGCTTTCCTCCTCCTTTTCCTAGCTCTGAGGTTACCTTCTGAGCCCTCCTTCCTCCAGACTTGCTCCTGTAGCAGATTTTACACTGTGGTTATTAAAAGTGCATTTTAGCAACTGGATGCACATCTGAAGGACATGGAAAGAACCTTGTGCAGCAGCAAAAAACCTTCAGCAATTGAGCTGGTATCTGTCCATATTCCCAGCAGATATGCTCACTTTTGGCAGCTGCTCCAAGTTTTAGTAGAAGCCACATGACCACATTAGCATGGTATCAGGCCTGAAATAATACAGCTTTTTTCTCAGCAGAGCTCATTAGCTCAGCACAATACAAAACAGCTACATGACTTCTGGTTATCCTGGAGCCCAAGCAGGTTGAGCTCCTATCAGTAAAATGTGCCGTAGGCCTTCTCAGTGAAAAAGAAAAACTCGCTCTCTTTTCTGTACCGACACAGAAAGAGGCACAGCCAGCCTTTTCCTAATGAGAACTAGGGAGCGATGCACGAGAACTGGCTGGAGACTCAGCTACATTTCTCTAACAGAGCTCCTCAATGGCCCACATCTGCCCCGTCTTCAATCCAGGGGAGTTAGCTGCATAACTCTTACTGAAATAACCACTTTGCGACAGCAACTTTTCATGGTTTAAACTGAACGATGAATCATAAATGCATTGCAGAAGCCGGTTCCCCAGACTAGCCCAGCTGTGAAAAGCCAGCAGTGCCATCCATTGACAAAACTTTGTAAAGCATGTGCTGGGCAGGGAAAAACATCTACCAGTGAATCATTCTGCCTCATTGCTCTTGCAGATAATTTGCCAAAGGAAGTCTTTCTGCATCAGACTCTGGTCCCAAACAAGTTCTTACAATGCCTGCTCTCAAGCAACAGCTGCCAGACGCGTTAAAAGACTTCACTCATATTGGCAGAATGTCTGCGTTCACACTTGTTGACTCATGACAGATGGGTGCTTGTGCCAGCTGTGTCTTCTAGTGTCACAGGAAGAACATGACAAGTCACAGGGTGATCACATGCCCAGAGCCCGAGAACAGGCTCCTTATTTTGTAGGGTCTCAAAGCTGACAGCCCTATACAGAATGACTCTTTTATAGTGGTCTCTTTACAAAACAGCACCTGAAAACATGACATAAATCTTTCATAAGTGATGGATTAGAGGCTTTAAAAGAATATTCCTCATTTTTAGGGATGCTAGAAAGACCAGCAGATCAGGAGGATGTTAACTACTGTGGTTTGTAACCTTTAATGCTCTTTAGCATGTATTATGAACTCCTCACATCTACTAAATGCTTGTATCAATGCAAGTAGTACCATTTTTCTTTAAGGTTTTGTCATTAAAAGTAGTTACAATTTTGGGTGTCACTCACTTTGAAAGGCTGTGTCCTAGAGCAGCAATATATAACCAGCTGAAAGATGGGGGAAGAATTTCCAATAACCTCATACAAATAAGGGCTAATGACTGTGTTTAGTAATTCGTATCAGCCTTTCCTGAGTACGCTGCAGATTGAATATTGCATTGCGCCGAGTTGTTTGGCCAGAATCTCATTACGGTATTACGAAGCGAGAGGTAGAAAAAAGGGTATCTGGCCTTGACTGTTACTTGTTTTGTCTAAATAAGCTGACAATTTGCTTTATAGCAATACTGGTGAGGAGCAAAGGGCAGGAAATCTGCACTTGAAAATCTAAATCATGGGCTGCAACAACAGAATGTTATCAACTATTTACAGAGCTTTTAAGCCTGAAGGGAAAGAGGACAACAGGCTTTTGTGTTTGCGAAAACACGTTGAAATCGCTGAACATTTAGTAAAACAAACTGAAAACACGTCTCTTGCCTATTTTTTCCTAAATTCTCATGTAGCTAAATTATGATCAGTTCATTTGTGAGTCAAATCCAAAAGTAAATCTACAGGAGCCCGTGCAAATTTGAGTGTCCATGGGAATCAGAGAGAAGAGCTGCAAAACAGCTTTGAGGAGGTCTGACACAGACAGCAAAACAGTTCAGACATTCAGCTTCCAAATCCGTCACCATACGGTTTGACATCACAAAATACCACTTAACCCATTATAATACAAGCAGACATTCAAAGAAATTCATCAATAAATAGCACCATTTTGCATCCCTCTCTGTGTTATATTCATAAATCAAAGAAGTGGAATTGTCACTGAATGATAAATTAAGTAGCCAGTGGAAATATTTTCCCAATACCAGACCCCAGGTTCCTGAACAGTTTGCACTTCACTGCAATGTAAACATCAGTCTAAGGGTGGAAGATGATAACTTCTCCACAAACTGCAAATTCTTCAGGAATAGAAACTTTGCCAAGTACAAAAATTAAATAAAAAAAAAAAAAAAAACTTAAATGAAAAAGTCTGTTTTCCCAACTGTGAATGGATATGTAAAAACACATCTCAAGGAACTAGCAGTGGGTACAGTAATTATTGCTGCATCAAGTCTAACCCACTTCTCTGACTTCTCTGAAGCAAGTTGTGTGTGTCCTTAATGGCAGCATTATTACATAGAGACAGGGCAAAAAGGCCAAGAGCTGTTTGGACAAGAAGACCGCGTTACCTTCCTCCTCAGGGTGAAACCCATCAGTGGGTGCCAAGGAGGCTGCCTGTGCTGCAATTCCCTGTAGTTTATCTGTTCTGTGTTTTTCACAGCAGGAAGCAGGAAGATTGTTTTTTACAATCTTCCTGCTTTGCTGGGGCTATCAATCCCTCACCTAGCAGGAGACATTGAATGTGATTTTCAGTCACACACATCCAAATGACTGCACATCACACCATCCAAATGAGAAAGTATCTCATCAGAACCTTACTGGATAGGACTCTTGTGGAGAGTAGAATTAATGCCACTGACCTGTTGTATCAACTAAGGCACAAAGGTCCCGAAAAAAAACTATGCTTCCTCCATGAGAAAGAGGGGGCTCTGCTACTCCACAGTGACAGCATCTGCTCACCCACATGCATGCTGCGGATGGGCACATGAAATCAGCAGCAGGTCACATAAATGCGAGCAAATTGGATGTTTTCACTTCTATTTTCATCTTACTGTATGTCCCTTTTTCTCAAGACAAGGGGGTAAGTGGGCAAAGAGCAAGATCTGCCTTGTACATGAAATTCATATTTGTGCAGAGGTTTCCACAAAAAAAAACACCACTTGGTCAGATTAGCTTTTAGAGGGATTTGGGTTGAAGTCACAGTTCCCTTTGCTTGGATAATCAATGTTCTGCAGTGCAAGGTCCCACATTTTTCCTGGGAACTGAAATGAAACAGAACCTTACAGCCACATTCTTCAAGGATTTGCAGATGAATTGGTTTTTCTTTGCTTTCCTGTTTGGAGATTTTCTCACCCCAAATTCCTGTCTCACAGATGAATATACCTGGACTGGCTTCCTTTGGCTTTAGCTACCCTAGCAGGATAGTGTTCTCCCATTTGAATAAAGGATAGCAAGTTTAATGATTTTCCACTGGTTTTACTTTAGAAAGAAGATGGCCTGTCCCTGAGAGCCAACTCTATGTACTGAGGTGTTCATGAAACAAGAAATTTCCTACTAAATATGTTTATAAACTATTTGGATTCATCAGATAGTATACAGGAACTGTGTTATATTTTTCACAGATCAAAATTTTTATTTTAATGAAACAATAAAAGTTTTACATGTATAATTTAATTGTAGGTTCATTTTATCAACTACCCACATTACCTCATTTTCATAATTTAAGCAACCTTGGAACATGATGTGGAGAAGCCAATGTATTAAAGAACTGAGCCTCTTAAAACTCTACTTCACATGCCATGCCCTTAATTTACTATAATATAAAAAAAATTACTTTAGCTTCTTTTCTGAATGAGGTTCGTGATCTGATCCCAACTTGTCTCATTATATTTATGGTACATGGCATTACTACATTTATAATAATACTAAATGATACAGCTTCCATCACGCATAAGCAATTGCCTCCCACTCTCACACAGGAACCAATTCCTACATGCCCATTAGAAGGCATTATATTTAGGAGCTATCACATTCACTATCCCTAGATTATTAAGAAATGGAAAGATTTGAAAAACGTACAACAAATTTGCTCTCATACAATTTATAAAACTTAGAAGACTTCTAAGGTTTCCTCATCACCAGAATATCATTGTAGTTTGATTGAGACATTATTAAAAGTTAGCAGTTCCTGAGTTATTAATCACATTTATCCTTACAAATGAACTTAACTCCTGAATAAGCTGATTGCAGGGTCCCACAAATATCAGTGGCATTACTTAGCTTGTGCTGTTGGCATACCGTAGACTGACCAATGGATTTGCAACATGGATTTTTTTTTTTCAGGGTGGATTTCCAGTTACAGAAATCGGATGTCATAGAATACTTCAATTCTGCCATTGTTTCCACAGAGCTGTAAAAGTGACAGGAGAAAATTTTCATTCAAAAAGTCAAATTATGGGAGGAAAAGTGTAAGGGCTCTATAATAGATATCTTGATAAAGGATATCTCTATGTTACTTCATTACAAATTTTCTGATAAAAGCATGACAAACAATTCTGAGACAAATTATATGAGGATGGTCATTACAGAAAAAGTTTGCCTCATTGAAATTGAAGTGCATCTTCTGCTTACATTTTAGATACTATCTATTTCGCAATCTCTTAGTTCCCTTTGTGCTTGCAAACTATGTTTATATTCAAGTATCTTAAGCCAGGGTGTTTGCTTGCTTTTCAATGAGCATCTATCATTTGATGTTTGTGGTATTGCTGCTTCCTGTTTCTAAGCAAAATCTCCCACTGAGATTTCTGAGACAGCCAGACAGAGTGTTTAAAACTGCCAGCTCTTCTGCTTTTATGCCTCATTAACTGACCTATTGCTCTTTTCTCCACTTTCCCAGGATTTCTAGATTTCCAGCTGCAGCATAAAACATATGCCACAGGAGAGTAGCTCTGTGTTATCTACCAGGCAATGCCTCTGAAGCATCTGCCAGACAGAGGGAAGTCTGCAGTGCATATGGACAGACCACCTCTACATCACTTGCACTGGCAATCCTGAATGAGTTGGACTATAACACCTGCATTTTGTTGCACCTGCTTACAAATTTCTTTTCGGAAAATCTCAGGCAGAAACACGGCTCTCAGTACTTTCTTCATCAAAACTTGCAGCTATGATTCCAAGTTCCTAGATCTGGTTTGTAAGGAACAGAAAGCTACTAAGCAAAGAGCCCAGCGGTAGTCCATGCCAGTGGAACTTAACTTGCATCTCCTATACTGAGTGACATTACTCACAGGATTTGATATAATTCAGGAAAAAAAAATTGCCCAAATTGTCGTGTGCTATGATTACAGCCCTGCCATGCTAATGTCATCTTTCTGCTTAGGTGGTGCTAGTGTATAGTCACTGAAAGCCCATTAGCAAACTGCTTTGGAACAGTAATAGAAAAACATAATAAATACATGAAATCGTGTTCTGAGAAATTATTCCTCTGCAAAGCATTCAGAGAGAGACTAGATTTATGAAGCAAGAACTAAAAAAAGCGTAAAACCCTAGAACTGGCAGTGCTCTTTGTTTTGCCCTGAACAGACTATTTTAATGCATGCAAAGCTCTCTCCCTCTCTTCCTGCGAGACACTCCTCGAAACCCATCTGTTCGGTGGTGCATCCTACTTAACAAGAGCCACGCACCATGCTGTTTCAGCATTGTGCCATTCAGTGCTGTCCTGTGCCGTTTCAGCTTGTGCTCCTAAACTGCAAGCTCTTCCGGAGGGAGAACTTCCTATTTATCTGACACAGTTCCCCTATTGTACTGCCCTATGTGCTTACACCACCATAAAAACAACTGGCCTGAAGAGGAAATGCTGAATAACTAGGGAAAAAAGCAGTATTTTATTGCCAGAGCTTAGCAGGCTGATGCATTGTGTCTGCACAGCAATACGGTTACACAATTTTTACCCTCCGCGAGTAGTGAGACGTTTCAGTCATGGCAAGGAGCCACCATTTGGGGAAACTGCGGTCAGTGGAGTTGTGAAATCCCTGGTATCGTGCGGGGTAGCGGTCAACAAGCAGGCATCAAGCCACGCTCACTAGCATAGAATCATAGAATACACCAAGTTGGAAGGGACCCACAAGAATCATCGAGTCCAACTCCTGACTCCACACAGCACCACACAAAAATCAGACCGTGTACCTGAGAGCGTTGTCCAAATGCTTCTTGAACTCTGACAGGCTTGGTGCTGTGACTGCTGCCCTAGGGAGCCTGTCCCAGTGCCTGACCACCTCTGGATGCAGAACCTTTCCCTAACCCCCAGCCTGACACTCCCCTGTCCCAGCTCCATGCCATTCCCTCGGGTCCTGTCGCTGTCCCCAGAGAGCAGAGCTCAGCGCCTGCCCCTCCGCTCCCCTCGTGAGGGAGCTGCAGGCCGCCATGAGGCCTCCCCTTAGTCGCCACTTCTCTAGGCCAAGTGTTCAAACCAAATGACTTCAGACACTCCTGAATATCTTCCCCTCTAGATCCTTTTTCTCTTGCATACCCTTCTTTGGACTCCTCTAATAGTTTTACCTCTTTCTTGTATTGTGTTGCCCAAAACTGCACACAGTGCTCGAGGTGAGGCTGCACCAGCACAGAGCACTGACTGTATGACAATGACAAGACAATCCCTTTCCTTGGCCGGCTAGCATTGCCTTACTGATGCACCCCAGGGTACATCCTGGGCCCTCCTGGAAGGTTAGATGGCTGAAACACCACAAACGCCACAAATGTGCAGAAATGACACTGCAAATATCCAGAAATGACACGACAAATGTCCAGGAATCACACCACAAGTGTCCAGGAATTGTCATGGGCCTGCCCCAGTCCGGCATGGATGGATTTTTCCCATCAAAGTTAAAAATGGATCTCACGGGGACACAGGAAGCCCCCTGCCAGGGCCACCTCCCCGCCACCTCCCACACTTGTCCCACAGGGGCTGTACTTTATTGGTGCCTTTAATTCTTATTTTGCACGTTAGGGTTGTGGTATGCCAACAATGCTTCACACGTGTGACCTCTGCCTGTCAGAAGGCTTCCTCTGTCCCCCGGGGTGCCACGACACCCCTCAGGACATCGACACCCCTACACTCGCACCCTGCCCCGTCCCACCTCAGGGCCTCGCCCGCCTCAGCGGGCACCCCCCACGCTCCCCCCCCCGCCCTCCCCTCCCCGCGCGGGCGCTGCCCCTTTAAGAAGGAGGCCGCCCGCCGCCGCCCGCCCCGCTGTCAGCTCCGGGCTCCCGCCCGCCCGCGCCGCCGCCGGCTGCGGCGTTTCTCAGGTTTGAGCGCCCGCCCGCACGCGCCGGGCGCTGCCATGTTCCGCCTGCTGCTGCGCACGGGCCCGCCGCCGCCCCGCGGGCCCCCCCTCGCCGCCGCCGCCCGCCGCCGCCGCCGCTGCTGCCCCCCGCCCCCGGGCCGGGCTCCCCTCAGCCCGCCGGCCCCTCTCCTAGCGCTGCGGGCCGCCGCCGGCAGCTCGGCCAAGGTAGGCGGTAGGGGCGGCCCCTCCGCGCTGTGCTCGCCGCTGGAGGTGGCGCCGCGGGGAGCTGGGGGGGGGGGGGGGCAGCCTCGCGTGGCCGGGAGGCGTTGTGTGGTGGTTGGGGGCTGTTCTGGGGGCAGAAGGTGGGGTTCGGGGTGATGGGGGTGGAGCGGACCGGTGGTGGGGTTGTGTGGCTGGTGGGCTGCTTTCCTCGCCCAGCCGGACGGGGCCGTACTGGGCGGTCCAGTGATCACTGTGCTTACTAAGCATCCTGCCTCGACACCGTCCAGAAGCTGCCTGGCATGCGGCCCTCAGAGCAGGGGTGAACGGAGAAGGAGCTGGGTTTCGGTGCTCACGAGCCGTTTTGCAAACATGTCTGTGGGGCACCGGCCCGGGGGATCCTCTGAGGCACACCTGTCTCCGTGGGCAGTCGGCTCCTCTTTTCGTGGCACCTGAAATGAAATGTTTTACTCTGAAATCAACCCTCGTATTCGGCTCCTTAAATAGATCGTTCTCATCGTTCTTTGGATGACAAAATCACTGTATGAAAAGCTCAAATACCATTCAAACCATGCCTGGCTTTTAGGAAAATCGCACTGTTGAATAAAATGAGTGTGCTTGGCTAAGCATGTGGTGCCGGTTTTGGCAGTAGGGGTTATGAGACCGTTCTGCTTGGTTAATTCAAGTAGTCCCAGTCAGTAACTTGGTATCTAAATTTTATGGAATGGAATTTAAAACCAGAATTCTTTCTCCTTCCCTTTAATAAAACTGAAGACTGAGAATGACTTCAGAAACACTGCTGTACGTGGTGAAGTAGCAGCCGTGTAGTACAGCCACAGTGTTATGTGGCTGGAAATACTTAGGTTATCTACCTGTGAACCTTGTCTTTTGCTTAATGAGCTTGTTTTAAAAACAAGTATTTGAACATTGTTTCTTCATTTACCTTCTAGTATTAAATCTGGCTTAAGCAAAAAAGGGGTTGGGTGAGTTAGGTTTTTTGTTGGTAGTTTTTGTTGTGTTTTTTTTTTTCTTTCTTTCTGGACATTTTTCTTTCTTAGTCAAGTTTCAGTTCTATTCACATACTGTCTTGGTTCATGAGCCAAAGTAAAAGAATAAAAATAAAAAAAATTAACATTATTCATTATGTTTGAAAACTTTAAAAATACAAGAATCAGAATAAATCCTAGCTGACAATCTTGCCAAGTCCAAGAATGAACCCAAAGCAGTAGCGCTCCCCTGGTTCTTCCTTTTGTCAGCAGACCTACAGAGGGTTCTTTGTAGGAGCCTGAATACTGGACCTCTTCTATCAGTAAGTTGTTAGCACGCTGGAATCAGTGTAGTATCGTGTAGGCTTCCAGTGCCATCAATTGCCTAGCCGTGTTACAAGAATTCACTGTACAAAGCTGAGCTTGGTATAAGCAGAAATCTCGTTGGCACCTCAATCTCACCTCTCAAAAGCTGCATGAGTGTGCCATGGCACCCGTTTGGATCAGATGGAAGGCTGGGACCATAACACTTCTTTTTAATGATGGAACCTGCATTATGTAAGAACTTGCACCAAGCTCAGTGCACCTGTTTGATGTGAATAGTTGGAAAATGGGAACTTGTATGGACTCTGCCTACAGGCATCAGCTATCCTGAAATGAAAAAGCAAAAGCACGTTACAAGCTTTCCCAAAGCCTTCCAAGCAGCACTGTACACAAGCCAATTGCTTATTCTTTCAAGTCTATTCAACTGGCTAGAATATAATATTGTGCTTAATGCAAATTAATATTTTGTTTTCTCTTTAGGATGTGGGTGGATCCCCTGAAAAGGCAGCCACAGATCTCAGCAGTGAAAACAAGAAACTCAATAAATCCCAGCAACTGAAAAAAGTTTTCAAAGAATATGGTGCTGTAGGGGTTTCATTCCATGTTGGAATTTCATTAGTGTCTCTAGGAATCTTCTACCTGGCTGTGTCAAGGTATGGTTTGACTGTATAGCCTCTAGGTAATGGGTTAGACAAGAAAAATATTCTACCATTGTGCCTATTTCTGGAAAGAGATTTGCTCTGTGCTTGTTTGAGCTATATACAGGAATCTTCTGAATTTTGAGTATTGATTGATCCATAAATGTATCTAGTCTCCGGTCAGGTATGAGTGAATATAAACTTGCTTGGTCATTCTGTGAAAGTTCATGGTCTGTGGTGGGCTGGTGAAAACAACAGAGTAGAGACTGTGCCAGAGTAACTAAAGAAGAATTTATTTGGTTCTGCAGAGATATCTTTTGTTCTCAAACAGTGGTATGGCCTGTAGAGATAGAGCCATATGAAAGTGCTGGAGCTTAGAGATAAATTTATTTTTCTGGGTGCTGAACTCCGTTCAAACTGCGGAAGGCAACAGCCACTAAAACAGAGGATCAGGTTAAAAAAGAAAATGCCAGATAACAGAGACAGGTAGGAAATGCTGAGGGTGGTGCTGAATATTCTCCATGCTGTAGCTGCACAGGTGTATAGCTAAGAAGATACTTGACTTCATAGGGACCTTGGCTGTTACTGCTGGAAGAATTTGTTTTTTATTATTTAATATTTAAAATTAAACAAATTCCAGAGTTGAAAGTATGCCATGTTAAATTCCCTGAGTAAACAATACTCTTAATTTATATTCTTCATTGTGCAGTTTTAAAATAAGCTAAGAAGTCTTATTTTCTTTTTCCACAGTGGTGTGGATATGACTGCAGTTCTCTTCAAACTTGGTTTCAGTGAATCATCGCTGCAATCTAAAATGGCTGCTGGTACAAGCACATTTGTGTTGGCATATGCTATTCACAAATTGTTTGCTCCAGTACGAATCAGCATTACTATAGTTTCTGTGCCATTTATTGTCCGATACTGCCGGAAGATTGGTTTCTTCAAACCTCCTACCCCAAATCCATGATAACTTCTTATTGTTTTTTACTCTTTTTTTGTTTTTTAATGTTCAATATTCATGTAGCTTTTCAGATGGATAAATTTCTTTAAAATACTTATTTGGATTCATGTTAATGCTGACCTTCTCGTGCATTTCTCACTTGTTCTTTCAGGTAAATGTAATGCAGTGAAAAGTGCTCTCCTTATCTTTTTTCCCTTTGCCACCTCTTTTTTTTTTTTTTTTTTTTTTTTTTTCAGAAATAGCTGTTAAAATATCTGTCTTCCACTGCAAGTGGTAATATAAATGCTTGACAATGAGCAGTCTTTCGAACACGCAGTTCTGGGTCTTTATAATCTAGTTTTTTGGACTATAACTTTTTTCATATCAAAATACAGCTGCAGCAGTAGTTTATTACTGTGTACTTATTACTAGGAAATAAATTAAGGTTCTTTTCCTAATAGTCTGTGGAATAAACAATATCCTACTATATGAATAGGTCTTTTGGTAAGCAAATATATATTGGGATCTAAGGCGGTATGTGGGAGTTTATTTTTTTATAAAAGACATGTTATGATCCCAGTCTTCCAATCCAACACCCATGCCAGGCTAACTTTAGTGAGTGTACCCATATGCTTAATTATTGCACAGTGATAATTGCTTTAGCTAGAATTGGTAATGTACTTCATGTACTTCTCTGAAACTACAGTTCCTTTGTGTTGCTTCCATGTTTCAAGACTTTGTTGTTTGAAAATGTGCTTTTCTGTCCTTCCTAAGGTTGGTGGGGTTTGTTTTTGTTGGTTTTTGGTTTTTTTTTAATGCTATAAACTAAGAAATCCTGAGTTTAGCGAAATCAGTGTAACCAGAATTACCTCCTGTGTGAACATATTCCAAAGACCAAGTCAGATGCAAAGTATCTATGGGTTTTTCATGTACTGAGGTCTAACTTTTGTATTGGGGACATTTTTTATTATTTTTTTTTTCTGAAAACGGACCACAGCTGCTTTCTGCTCCTGTGGATGAATCTCAGATCTGCAACTGAAGTCCGGACATCACAATTCAGAGATTATCAAGAGTAATTTTTATGCTTTTGTCTGACAGACAGTTGAATGTACCAATTAGAGGTGTAATACATGCTACTCAGTTAACCTAAGACTGGATCTCAAAACTAGGTATTTGGCTTAACATTCCATGGTAAACCTGAGTTTTAGACTTAGGAGTATGCTTCTGTGAGATGACTGAAGCCAGATCCAAGAGTCTTTTAGATCTCTTCTAGGTCTGTTCTTTTTACGTTGTCTGTCTCCGTCTTTATGCTCGTCACTTGTACCAAAGTGGCTCTGGCACAGAGCTCTTTGTACAGGAACCTGACAGAACTAAAACAGTAGAAAACTACCTTGGCCATCGAAGTTGTTTGTTTCTTGCCATGTTAGTGAATTGTGAAGAAGGAATAGTGCTAAGTCCCTAGAGAAGGAAGAGCAAGTCATTTCTCTTTGTTTTGTCAGCAAGCTGTTAATGCAGCTCAGACATGTTAAATTGCACTCTGACACCTTTACCATTCAGAAAGTCCAACCCAGAGACTGCTTGGGTGCTCTGAGGATTCTTGAGATCACAAGTGAACAAGCAGAGGTCATGCTCTAGAAAGATAAATTGCAGCTACATATGTACTTGCACCTCTGTACTATTGCTACCCCTTGGTTCATCAGAGAACAGGGAAATTGGAAGAGACATTTCCTTCCTTTGTCCTGTGGAAGCAAGCTGTTATTAGAGCCTACCTCCTGAAAACTTTGACAATGGCTTTGTCACAGATAGGGTGTGTTGTTAGTCCATTGTCTTAAAATCAAAGCAGCTGCCAGTGAGCATGTACACCAACTTGATCTATAATGTGTAGCATACACATAAAGACATGTTACATAGGCAAACACTTCTCAAAATACTAATCTTTGGCAGGACATACTGAGAGTCAGCCTTGCGGTATGGCCTGCTTCCCTGGGAGCTATATGCTCAATCCTCTGACACAGCTTGTTGTGCCCAGCTGCTTGTTAGGATACAGAGCCAATGCTCCACTGTTCTGTGTGTAGGAGTAGCAGCAATCAGGTCCATTTTGACTAACTTATTTAAAAAACTAAAAAGACAGGATTTGTCCCATTCTATGCCTGCTTTGCTGTATAGCTGCTGAAGCTGACAGCTTGTAGAGGGTGCTAACCGCCTTGCTGCTATCTAAACAATAATCAGAGTTTATTAGAGTTTAGGTTTCATCTCAGCTTGTCCTTCAAGAAAGCTCTGCCTTCTACCCTTGATAAATCAAGATATTATATTGTTACTTAGATGAAAGTTTATTGCTGGGTGTTTAGTGAGTAAAAACCTGAAGTATCTACACAGACAGCAAGTGAAGGGTTACTGTGTTGTTACACGCAACCAACAATTCCTTAGCTTTCCAAGATCTACTGCATTCTGGACTGAGTGGAGACACCAAGTTTCAAGTCAACAGATAGTGTATCTTAAGTTTAACTTGAGCTCTGTTGCCCCTGATCTGAGAATCATGTTTTTTTCTACATGTCCTCTAGCTGTTCAGGTCACTGTTCTCTTATCCAAGAGTAACAAAAGGATTCCAGAATAATCAAATGATGAGATCCTTGTTCTTTATCTGATCATTATTTTTTTTAAAAAATGTGTTTTGTCCTAAAGTTAATAGAGAAGTAGGATGCAGGCTTCTTTTCATTTTCCAAAAGTATTTCTCTAAAACAGGACTTGTTTAAAGCAAACGCACCTAGAAGTTATTAAAAATGCATCACTAGAGCTTTTCTTTCAGTAAAGAAACAGGGCTTCACTAAGTTGTGACCAGACTTCAGCTTACCTATTAATAAGCTAAATAGGGTTGTATAAACTGACAATTTGCTATGTCTGCAAAGTGTATTTTAAATTAATTTGAGAATATATTTTAAAATCTAGAATCCTTGCTTGTAAAGAATCATTTTTAAGTGGTTTGTAAAATAGTGAAAGAGGCCTTAAGGTCTTATGTTAATAAAAATACAATAAATTGCTTTCTCATAGCATTTGCTTGAAGTGTTTTACTGGAGAACAGGTGGTTTGCATGTTTTGTTTCTCAGTCTTTCCTTGCCTACAAGAACAGGTTTCACCACAATTTGAGTCAGTTTCTTTTAATCTATTTCTTTTCAAAATTGCAAAGATCTTTGTTAGTGAAGGTCTTATGAGTGGTACTAGAACAAAGCTTCTTAATGCTGTGCCATTTATTTCCTACCTTTTAATACTGTGTTGTGATTGAAGAATAGAATTCAAGAATATCAGCACTTTGAGCAAGCACATGATATCAGCTCACTTTTCAACCTAGAAAAAAACCTTGCTCTATAATCATGGATGTGAAGCCAAGCTGTACTATAGTATGACAGTAAAGACAAGTGGTTTAGAGGGAGGCAGCAGAAACGATAAGAGTACCATGCTGGTAACAATATATAACAAGTCTTTATTTTAAGAGTTGAGTGCTCACATTTAAGACAAAATTAGAGACAAAATGCATACATCATTTAGGACACAAATGCATTCACCTGACTCAGTTTCAGATTACACCACAGGTATGATACCCTTAGCAGCCCAATGAGTTCATAGGCAGGCATCTCTGGGATATTGCACTGTTCAATAAGACAGAACCACAACTGCCTCTTGGTATTGGAACAATGATCTATAACCATGACAAACGACATCATAAAGGCCTTGAACAGCATAATACTTAAACCTGGCCCACGTGTAGTTATATTTCAAGTATATTAAGTATTCCACAACCTCCAGCTAAAAGTCAAATAGATTTACACTGCAATTTGAGTTCAAGATGACAACCAACCTAAAGACTTGTGTTCCTTATTGCCACTGGATTCCAAGACCTGCTTTTCTTACTGTATTACAGCAGTCACAGTACAGAACTCCTCTTGTTGATTCAATGAGATTATCCTTGTTAAGACTGTGTTTTGGGTGGGGCAGTAACATCACTCTTTCTGCTGTTGGGCAACTTTGTAGAGTTTGCTGTAATCCAGGGATGAACGAGTACATCCTTCAAGGGCATCCGATGGAATGGGTTATGCTTCAGGAGCTTTGAAATTAAATCCTTTGCACCTTCTGTTACAAAGACAGGATACTTGAACTCCACCTGGTAAAAGGAAACAAAAGATTATGCAAAGTTGTTTGGCACTAATCAAAATTAAAGAGCCACAGGGCTCCACCCTCCAAGGCACAGATAGCAAGGAAAATTGTCAGCCTTGGGGGATGTGCACTTTGTGCCTGTTAAGATTAAGTAATTTCGTCATAACCCTGATGAAAACAAGGTTCTTGCTGCACGTAGATGTTAAGCTAGTGTACTTTTCAGTTTATTTCAAATAGAAGACTAGTTTGCTGGAACCTTTCTAGAGTACAGACCAGGAGAAAAAAAAATCGAGGTTATATGTGTAACACCACCTTGAACATTAAATTTTATAAGCCAGAAAAATTAAAGGCGGAAAAGACTACTTGCTTTACAAAGAGGTGGATATTCAGATACAGGCAAAAACAGGACAGAAAAAAGAAGCCAGGCAAGGTATCTTAAATCTCTTTAGGTAATTCTGGAGTGACTGAGGACAGTTTTAGCAGCCTAGTTTTGTGCACCTCTCATTATGTCTTACTACAGTTCTAGTTATATATGCCCTTCCTCAAGATGACTATTTGTTAAGCTTTAAGAACTGAAAGCAAAATTCAACCAGTCCAAATAAGTTGTGGCACATACCCTGGAAATAGCTCTGTAGGTTTCCTGGTATGTTGCTGCTTCAAAAGGTGGCTTCCCTACAAGGAATTCATAACACAGAACCCCCAAGCTCCAAATATCCACCTTTTCATCATGTGTTCTTCCCTCAATCATTTCAGGAGGCAAGTAGTCAAGTGTCCCACACAGAGTTGTTCTCCTGAAAAAGAAGTTACAATTTAGCATTTACCCTTTATGGCAATTAAGATCTGTTCTAAGAAAGCTTAAATCAAGATGCTAATGCCAGCAGTTATCTATACCTCAGTGCAATCTACCCCAGATGGACTCAGCAGCACTGGCATTCCAGCAGTAGGTTTTTGTTTCTGTTTTTCTTTTTTTTTTTTTTTTAAACTTTTGCTTTAAAGCATTTGAATCACTGCAGTCAGTCTTGCCCTTCTTTTTCCCCTCCCACCAGCTCACAGGTCAGACAGGCTTCCTTTTTCAGGTGCAACGCAGATTAGTTAAATATACCCTAAGTATATTCTGTATGTGTGGTATTTGGATGGAAGTTCTCATCCATCACCTCAGGGACCCCTACAAGCCTCCACCAGTACACTGCCCCTGACCCTCTCGTTTCTGGTTCAAAAAGTTTTGAAATACACAAAAAGCAGAGGGAGTATTGTCTCGCTTTGCCACGCCAGTTGACTGTTAAGACCCTCACTGCAGTAACCCAGCTCTTAAATGATATTTTCCCCCAGTATTTTAGGAAGTTCGCATTTGCCTTCATTCCATAACTAGAAGTTTAACAAGGAATGTAGCATTTTCATTTTCACCACGTAAGTATTTCACTGTATAACTTATGTATTGCATTCTTACCTAGAAGATGGAGCATGCACAGACCATCCAAAGTCAGCAATTTTTAATTCTCCATTTGAGCCAAGCAGCAGGTTTTCTGGTTTGATGTCCCTATGAATCACGTTCTTTGAGTGGCAGTATGATAGGGCATCTGCTAGTTCTGTAATGTACTGCAAATAGAAAGAAAACAAATCTGTCAAGCACGAAGACACAAGCATTCTAGCTTTACTGGCTAGAGCATAGTATATTCTAGGCATAATTAGTGGTTTGAATTTGAGCAATGATTCCTTACACCCTTGAAGTCTGATAATACAGGCTCTGCCTGAAATGACCAAGCGCTTGTAGCATTGGGCAACATTCAACATTGTAAAGTTTAAATAATGCTGTGCAGTAATTTGTCTTCTCAACATATTCCTAAATAGATTACAAGTGCATAAACAAACAAGCATCTCATGAGTCAGCTTCACACAACTGACAGAATTTCATCTGGACAGCTTTATGCTTCAGGTACTACAGATAAGAAGTGCAAGTGATGTACAAGCAGCTAGAACGACCTACAGTTGCAGTTCTTTGTTCATCAAACTTGGTAAGCTTCTGAAGTTCTTTGTAGACTTCTCCACGGGGTGCATACTCTAGAATAAGGTAGACTCTTGTAACATCATGGAAGTAGCCATATAGTCTGAGAATATTGGGATGCCTGCAAGAAGATTTAAATATATTTTTCTGAACAAGGTATTTGTACAATATTTAGTTATAGGTACAGGACATGATTTAACATAAATGCCACACAGAACAGTACAGTCCTGATTGCCATGTATTGCTTGCTTCATTGCAAACTAAGAAGAGGTAAGACTTGCTTCTTTATGCAAGATAGCAAGAATCTTAGTTTCAAGTTGTCATGTGTTTAACATGACAGTAAAAACAGCAACTTCTTTTTATCAGGAACAAGCTCTTTTTTAATTGAGCACAAACTAAGCAAAGAGAAATAGCTTACTAATCTTTACCTAAGATGAGACTGTATTTCAACTTCTCTTCGTAGTTGATGTTCTACACCAGCTTCTTCAAGTTGTGTTTTAAATAGTACTTTCAGTGCAAGAATAAATTTACTCTGCTTTTCACGTGCTAGATACACATTTCCAAATTTTCCTTTCCCCAGAGGACGACCAATTTCAAAATCATCAAGAGACCATTGTCTTCTGCAAAAGGAGAGATAGTTAAGTTACAAAAGCCGATACCTGCATGTACAAAAAATGTTCCTGTTCAGTAGATGCTTGGTAATCTCAGCTAGATTTTGGGATTTAATGAAATACCACCAAGTGGACTAGATGTGTTGAGACCTCTGAGAAGAACCTGAAAGCTACTTTCTGGCTTCATAAAGCTTATACACAGAAATACTATGATCAGCCACACAGTACAGCAATAACAGAACTGTGTGTACCAAGCCAGGCATATTTCAATACACTTACGTATTCTGCATTGTCAGAATTGTTTTAAAACTAGCCTTAATACAAGCCTAACTTTGTACGTACTTAGACTCCAGCCTCCTGCACATATAAAAGGAGGAATATTTTCCCAAGAGTACATGCTATGATTAGAGCAGTGGTTATCAGAATTCTCTTGTGGGAAAAGCTGTTATTCATTTAGCCAAAAGCTTTTCTTCAGATTACAGTAAGTTCTTGTTCCTGAGGATTATCAGGAACAAGTAAACTTTCCTAGGGTTTCATTACGAAATATTGCCTCTGTGAAGCGTTTGGCCACTGTTTTAAGCAATCGAAGACTGGAGTAGCCAGCAGCTTCAGAGCAAGCTTAGTTGCAGCACAAAGTTCTGGAAGTTAAAGGCAAGTTTAACCCAACAGGACTCAGTCAGGTAGAACAATTTCAGCATGCAACTTACTTTTTATTCTCTTCATTTTTCTTTTTCGTAGGCTCTTCATTTTTCTGTTTAGAGCTGCTTTCTGCCTCAGAACTTTTTGCTGCGTATAGATAAGTAGAACAACTTTATGAAACAGACCAAACAACACAAACTCACATGAGGAACAGGTACAGCCTCTGTGCAGTATCTACAACAATTCATCTATGTTCAATATTTAAAACTAAACTAGTGTAGTTTACTATTGGCAAAGCAGCATAGTTAGAATTGCATCAAAGTGTAATTCCAAAGGTCTTCTTGAAATTAAACATCAAGAAGCTTGCCCCCACCCATACAATATCTTTGTGTATCAGATTAGCATGCATACTGGAGAAACTAATGAAGGAATGCCAATTCTATTCATTCACAGCTGCCTGATGAGCATCTGTAAGCTTTCCAGAGGAGAGAAACACATATATTGGCTCTAAATACCTGATTCTGGCAACAAGAATAATACAGTAACATCTAAGCTATAGTACATGCTGCTATTCTGTTCCTGGGTGCAACCACTTATTTCTCTACATGACTGTCCCCCACATCATCAGCATGAGTTTTACATTTTCTTCACTGCACTCTGCTTCATGGACATATCCCAAGTGTCACAGATGTATAAATATGTGTACATCATCCTCAGAATTACCAGGTGCTGGAGCCTGTTGAGGTTTTTCATTGGTCTTGCTTGGAACCTGGGGTCTAGCCGTTGGCTGGACCAGGAATTTGGGTCGGGGCTGCTGCGTCGTCTGGTTGTTAGACAGTTTTTGGTTTGACAGTACGGACTTCTGCGATTGCACAGGAACTCGCTGGGCATAGTTTGAAGGACAGAGAACACGTTGTGCTTGACCTCCACTGTTCAATAGCCGGCTCTGGGCAGAATGCTGAGACACAGGGACACGTTTCGGGCCATCCACAACAGCATTTGCAGTCTTCAGAAAGAAACAATTGTACATTAGTAATAGAATAGCACTATAACCTTTATGATCCCATACAGTAGAGTTGGGTGTGGGTTGTTGAGGAAGGTACAGGGGTGGAAAAAACATTAAGTAGTTTAAAATGAGACATTAGGGGATTCAGATCTTATGTTTTAAGAATTAAGTTTACCTGTAGAAAGCTGCCAACTTTTTAACAGCATGCTTATTTATAGCCGGCTATAGAACTTTTCCACACAAATCTGAATACCAGTAAAAGGTCATAAGCCACCAGACCTTTACTATAGAAAATATTTACAACTGACATACAGTTTTAAGCCACTAATCCCTTGAATGCTGTGCATTTTCAGATGCCTTGCACTGCAACAGGAGTTCAGCAGAACAAAAATGTTTACTTAGTAAGGTTCAGTTAACTGCTTTTAAACTTTTACTTTCAATAGGTGAAGGCAGTCTATGTTTATATTTAAGAAAACCTTAATTGCTCTAGCATACTTTACCTAGAGTTAAGTTCAAATGCTATTGATTGGCATCTCACACTGTTGACATCTCTGATACATTTTTTTTCTTGTTCAACTCACAGAGAACCTATTAAAAAGAGGTTTTGCTTCTGCTGTCTTTAATCTTTAGCAGGGCGTGCTTGTTTTTAAGTTAAAAGAATAAGAGCATCTGGATTTCTGTAAACAAAGACTTGCAGTCACAGAGATCTTGAGTACTCCTGCACGGGCATGCGAATGTTAACACGGTGCTTTCCTTTGGAAGCCACATCTCAAGTAAGTTACCTACTTACATTTACTCTCTAGCTAAAAGATCCTACATTACGCTTCGATTATTTTGAGGGCTTCCCAGTTCAAGAGTCACGTAATAATAGTAGCAATAAAAAAAAAGTAGCAAGCCTTGGGCATTGCTCTCCAACAGAAAGACTGTAAAACAAAGTTTACTATGGCTTACTACACGCAGAAAACATTGTTTCAAGCATTCCTCCCCCTCTGTTACTTAGTAAAATTAATAGTAACGGTCACAAGAGCCTCAAACTACATGATCAAGAGGAATACGCCTAGGAATTACCTTAGGGACACGAACAGGGTTCCCAGAACGGTTCTCTTTTGTATTCTTGTCCATGGCACCTGAGGAAGGCAGGGCCTGCTTACAGCCTCACCTACGGAGAAAACACTGCGGATGGCGGGCAGCTCCATGGCGGAGCCTCACCTCAGGCCCTCTCCCACCTCCCGCCCGCCGGGGCCCAGCCTCCCTCCCCCACACACCGCAGCGCCTCACCCCCGACCCCACGGCTCCCCAGGCAGCCCCTGAGCGGGGAGGGCCCGACCCTGGGCCCGCTCCCGCGGCCCCGCAGCCGCTCACCTCAGGCCGCGGCCGCTCAGGCTGTTTGAATTCAAACGGCCCTCCCTTAAATACCCTTTAAACCACCGCCCCTCGCCATTGGCCGCCCTCCCGCCGCCCGCCCCCGCTGATTGGCCGTTTTTCCAGCGCCCCGCCCGCCGATTGGCTTCTCCCAACGCGCCGCTCGTTGCCAGGCCCGAGCCTCACCGCTTCCCCCCTCTGGCGCGCACGCGCAACGGCGGCCCTTCTGCGTATCCCGCGTCGGGCCGGGCCGCCCGCCCCGGGGGCGGTGTTTGCGCTACATGCGTATTTTACGTAGCGCCTGCCCGCCGCCGGCTCCTTCCGTACTCCAAGTGCGCGGCGCGGCGCCCCGCTAACGCACGGCGCTCCGCAAAGTCTGCCCGGCCGCCTCCCGCCTTACGCAAATCGCGTATGTCCAGACCACCCACCTGTGGCAACGCTACAACTGCCGCCCCCTCCCCGCGGGCACCCAGGCCTCGCAGCGCCCCGCCGGCGGCCGGGGGAAGGGCCCCAGGTTAGTCCCGCAGCCCGCGAGGCGTTGGCCTCCGCCCTCGCTGCCTCCACACGCACACACACGCACACCCGCGGTGCTGCCACCTCGCGTGAAGCCGGGCGCGAGTGGGGCCGGCCGCCTGCCTTTGTGCGGTGGTGGTGGCCGCGAGGTAGGTGCCCCGCGGGTGGCAGCCCCGCGGAGCCGGGAGGGACGGGGCGAAGCAGGCCTCTGCGCCTCACGCTCGCCCCCGGGGCAGCGCTCCACGTGCCCTCGGCTCTTGAGGACAAGTGCGAAGGGGACGCCTGCCCTGGTGCGCCACGCCAAGGGGACGCTCGGCCCGCAGGTTGGTTTCTCCGTGAGGTGAGCGGTGCTGAGCTGCGGCCGGTGGCAGCCTCCAAAAGCCTGCGGGTCCTCGAGGAGCGGAGCCGGGACAGCACCGGCAGCGGGTGAGCGGCGCTGCTCGCGAGGATAAGCGCGACAAGGAGCGAGGGGCTGCTCTGGTGGCTCGGTGGCCAGCTGGCTGTGAGGTCGCACTCACACCTGTGAGGAGGACCTTGGCCGGCAAGCGGCGGCCAGGACAAGGTTCGGTTCGTCAGGCCTCCGCAGAAGCGTGATCGAAGGCAACTTTTAACCGGCTCCGCGTCGCTAGGAACAAGTGCGAAGGCCGCTCCGGTGTGTTGGTGTTTACAAGCGGTACAGGATAGGGAAAAAGAAGATGTCAGGTCGTCGTGTCGCTGCGGCATGTGACAGGCGGCAGCTGCCGCGGGGCATGGGCAGCATGGCAGCCCCCCTCCTCGACCCGCGTCCGCTTCGACTGCCGTTTCTTGAGGCTGACGTGAGTAGGACTTCGGGGCGGGTGGCGGTGTGCTCTCGGGACAGGCTCAGCCTGCCACGACCAGGAAGCGTGGCAGCGCGCGATGCTCGCGCTGAGAGCACCGGGGAGGCGGGCGGCACCGAGCAGCAGCGCTGCCAACCAACTCCCCAGCCCGTTAATCGCCCCCGGTGCCCGCACGCCCGGTGAAGCACCACCTCGACGCTTCACGGGGCCGGGACACAAAGGAGTCCCGGCTGCCAGCCGCGCTCTCAGAACCCCAGCGCGGGCCGGGGGCTGCCCGGGCCCTACGGGGGTGGGAGGGGGTGTGGGGGGTGCTGGGGTCCCCCCGGAGAGCTCCGCGCCCGGCCCCTCCCCGCCGCTCGGGGGCTCCCCGCGCGCGTCACGCGTCACGTGACCGGGGTGGGGGGGGGTTACGGGGCGGGGGGGGGCGCGCGCCGTGACGCCGCCGCGCTTGTCTCGCCGCAGAGCCGCCTCCCATCGATGTGCGGGCGCTCGATGCAGCAGCCCTCGCGCCGCAGCGTCCTGCGGGCCCGGCCGCCGCCGCCGCCTCCTCCCCTGCCGCCGCCGCCCATCGATGCGCTCCGCGCTCCGGTCGCCATCTTAGGGGCAGAGCGAGGGAGGCAGAAGGAAGGGTCGGTAGGTACCGGGGCCGCTGCCCTCCGCGCGCACACACACAGACACACAGACACACGCACCCGGCCGCGTTGCGCCCCCCCTGGAAGCCGCCCGGCCCCCGCAGCCCCGGCGGGGCTCAGCGCCCTCCCCGCCCTCATTCAGTGCCGCTGCCCCACGCCCCCTCCCCGGCCGGGGATCGCCCCCCCGGGCCGGGGCTCTCGGGGCTGGCCGGGCGGGCAGCGGCTGCGGGCCGGGAGTCGCCGGGGGGCCGGGCCGGGGGGCGCCGGGCTCGGCGCTGTGAGTGCCCTGCATGTCCCTCCGTGATCGCCTCCCGAGCTCCGCCCGCCCGGCTCCACCTGCCCGCCCGTGCCAGCACGAGGGGTACCCGCAGAATGCATTCGCTAACTAATACCTTATCTTTTCCCTTCACAACGTTATTGTCGTTGTTGCTACTTGATGCAGCTCGCATTCCGTTTATTGGCCAGATTTTCATTTCTGCAGCAAATGAGCTCACTGGCTTTCTCCCATTTTCTTTCATTTCTCAGTCTCAGAATCTAACCTAAAATAAGCTAATATTAAATATCTCTGCACCACAATTCATCAGGATGTGTTTTATTTCAAGCTTTTAATTGCGTCATGCAACTCTATCGTATATAATTTTTCTTGTTCTTTTTTATTTCAGGCCCCTCCGAGGCACTCCTTGCTCACAATGTATAGAACAAAAGTCAGCTTGAAAGACCGTCAGCAACTTTATAAATTGATAATTAGTCAGCTACTATATGATGGATACATAAATATTGCTAATGGTTTAATAAATGAGATAAAACCACAATCAGTCTGTGCACCATCTGAACAACTGCTGCACCTGATTAAATTAGGTAAGGTGGGGGAAAAATGAGCATAAAAGTCCAGTATCTAAATCCTTAGATTAAATCCTTGTGAATTAAGGGTTTAGTGTTACTGAGAATACATTTTTTATACAAAGCTTACTTCTACTAATACCACAAAGCTTTTGTATATTTAGACGCAGCCTTTGTCTCCGTGTTTTCCTTTTTTTAAGGTGCATTCCAGTTCTATGTTTCATTCTTGAGTATGCATTGAAAGCAAAACAGATCACTGAATGTTGTCAGAATGTTTGTTTGAACCTTTTTTAACGTGTTAGAATACCTGCCAAGGGTCCTCTGGGTGACTGACAACCTTCTAAAAATATGCTCCAGTAAACAAGATCACCAAGTCCACAGATCTAATTGGAAGTTAGATCTATTACTAAATCACAGCTCTCTATGGTTGTTCCTGAAAGTGTTGGAGAGGGACCAAGGCTTTCCACTGGCCATCTTCATTAGCTTCTCTATACCACTCTCAAGGAAATAAGCTTCACAGTCTGGGGTCTCAGCAAAGGTATTGCCTGTTCTCTCCATATATCTTTCTCTCTGAAAGTACATCTGTGCAGCACGTAGTAGTCAGAATTCCTGAGTTGCTGTTGAAACAAGCTGTCTAGGTTATTGGAAGAGGCCTAGCCATGACAGCATGTCTTCCCTGTATTGTAACTGAACTGGTTCTGCTGCTTCAACTAGTTGATCTACATGAGTATAAATAGGTGAAGCCTTGTGTCTGTCTGAAATAAGAATGTTAGACTCGCAGTTTGTAGATGAAAGCAGCAACAACTTTTCTGTTGAAGTTGATAACAGCAGTTAGGCACATAGCTGAAAAATTGCGTGTCCTGCCTCGGTACAACTTCCAATGCTGAACTGTCTTTGTCCTGTAGAAGCATCCTGCAAAACAAAAAAAATCTGTAGAGTGGGTGTGAAGTAATAATTTCCATTAGCAATGCTAGGATAGTAGTTTGTGGGGTGGAGTTTTCTCCTTTGATGCAGTAAAATGGGAAGAAGAGTAATTGGTAAATGCTTCTATTTTTTATTTTAAATGTCACGTAATAGAGTTGGGGTTTGCTTCTCGCTTCTGTAAAAAGTTGACTATAGGCCTCTCTATGACTTCTGTAAGTGATTGTGTACCTAACAGTACTTAATATCGTACGATGTTTATGGTTGTATTTCCACAGTTAAGTTTAATAGAGCTGCGTTCAGCTTTGATAGAGCCAAACTACCTCTCATTCTTCATGAATAATATTGCTGTACAACTAAACCTGTTCCACTAGCTTAGCCTTGTTCAGCATGGGCTGTCTCTTAAAGCCTGACTGCTGTAGCTGTTAAAGTCTGTAGCATAGATCTAGACGTAGCCTATCTGTCTAAGGAGGAGGTGAACCGGGTTTATGAGTGTCAAATTCTCTCTTTTCAGGAATGGAGAATGATGACAGTGCTGTTCAGTATGCAATTGGACGGTCGGACACAGTAGCTCCAGGCACAGGAATCGACTTAGAATTTGATGCAGATGTACAGACCATGTCTCCTGAGGCTTCTGAATACGAGACTTGTTATGTCACATCTCATAAGGGACCATGTCGTGTAGCTACGTATAGCAGAGATGGGCAGTTAATAGCTACAGGATCTGCCGATGCCTCGATAAAAATTCTTGATACGGAGAGAATGCTGGCCAAAAGTGCTATGCCTATTGAGGTAAAATGTGACTTGAATCATAGCCACTTCGTGAATTCTTGAGCTGCTGTCTGGGTTTCATGCAATGTCTGTGCCTTGTGGCTGGCTCAGTGAGTTGGACTTGACGTCTGTCTCACCATATTTCCTTTCCAACAGTGGCTCATAAAGTACCCTTGAAGAAAAAGAAGAAGACATAGGGCAAATATACTTGTGTGACTTCTTGCAGCAGCCTAGAGATCTGAGCCAGAAATAGCTTCTCATATTTGTTGATAATTGCTGTGCTGTGTAAACACAGCTTGTCTTTGAATCCTCTTCTGGCCTCTGCAGCATCCAGTGGCTGTTTCAGTACTGGTTCACAGAACGCATATTTATTTGCTTTAATTTTTCTCCGATACGCTTATCAGGTAACAATTTAAAAGTGTAGTTTTTCAGAATATACACAACATTCTCAGGAGTATTCTATATGAGCGAAAGTTGCCATTTTCCCAGTTGGTACACCTTCCCTTAATTCTTTTAGCAATACAATATTTTGATTTGGTCCCTTCATGAAGAAGGTGATAAATTTTCTTGCATCAGTTTACTGCTGCTGATACTAGTTCATCCTTGAGCAAGTCTGTTGACCTTTGTAAAGGTATGGTGAAGTTTTCTGATAAGAATTTATCAAGTATAAAATTTGCATTACCTGTCAAAAGCATGTTCTCCCTTCTAACGCTAACTTGTTCCATGTTGCAGGTCATGATGAATGAGACAGCACAGCAAAACATGGAAAATCATCCTGTTATTCGGACTCTGTATGATCACGTGGATGAAGTTACATGTTTAGCTTTTCACCCAACAGAACAGATCCTTGCATCTGGTTCAAGGGACTACACACTTAAATTGTTTGACTATTCAAAGCCTTCTGCCAAAAGAGCCTTCAAATATATACAGGTTAGATACTGTCATCCAGTTCAGAACAACCAAAGCTTGTGTGTAATTACTGAGGTATCAGTGAGCTGAATTGCATGTAGGTGGCTAGGTATGTAGGAGTATGTAGCTAACAAAATTTGCAGACGTTGTGCCAATTCATGTGTTAAGAGTTTGTGCATAACGGATGCATATACTTACAGTCTTCGACTCTCGTGTCTGTTTGCTTTTTGTTAATCTAGACCTAGTCTAATATGGATAACTTTGAAGTCAGTTATGTTATCGTGGTTCTAGAGATGAGTTTGGGATTATGTGGTGGTTTGACTGGCTGACAAAACCTTCTGCTACTGTTGTGCAATATCCCAAAAATAAATGGGCACAGCAAGCTGCTCTAGGAGAAAAACTGTGGTACATTTAAGCGTAGCCTGTCACAGGCTTTTTGATCCTATATAGAGCATTTTCCATTTTGCAGAAAATACATCATGTCGTGCTAATTGATGGTGTAACTAATTTTTAGCACTTTAATGCCACCAAAACTGACACTTACATATTAGCTTTTTTTTTTTAATAAACTTACACCAATTATGTATTTTTGATCAAACAGGAAGCAGAGATGTTACGCTCAATCTCCTTTCACCCTTCGGGAGATTTCATTCTTGTTGGTACCCAGCACCCAACTTTACGACTTTATGATATCAATACTTTCCAGTGTTTTGTGTCTTGCAATCCTCAAGATCAGCACACTGATGCTATTTGTTCAGTAAATTACAATGCAAGTGCAAACATGTATGTGACAGGAAGTAAGGATGGATGCATCAAACTGTGGGATGGTGTTTCAAATCGCTGTATCACTACATTTGAGAAGGCGCATGATGGAGCTGAAGTCTGTTCTGCTATTTTTTCCAAAAATTCAAAGTATATCTTGTCAAGTGGAAAAGACTCTGTAGCTAAACTATGGGAGATATCCACTGGTCGAACACTGGTCAAATACACAGGTATGTATGTGGCAGGTGACCTTCCAAGTACCCTCTTTTTCAGCTACTGACCAAGGGGGGGCAGTGGCGGTATTGTCTGAAAGATTGTCTGTTATTGGTGAATACTAAAAGGTGAAGGGAGACTGCTTCTTTGAGGATAAATTACCCCATATTTTCTAAAACATTTTGTGTAAACTACATCCAGAAGAGAAGCTGTGTCACCTTCAATCTGTTGAGTCTTTAGTAGAATTTTGGAGGCTTCTCTACCAACATTATGCCATTGCTTTTGGAGGGAAGCGATTGCTAAACTAGGGAAAAGGAAATAAGAATGTGAATCCCCTAAAGATTAGAACACTTGTGAAGAGGGTTTTGTTCCTTAGTTTTCCTTTAATGTGTTTTAGAAACGATGAGTATTTGGGGGGAAGGTGGAAGACCTCATTGCTTTTCTTGCTGATGATCATCTTGATTTTTGGGCTTGTCAGTTTAAACTGCACCCCTGGTCTAGTGAAAAAAAAAAAGGAAGGATCAAAAGTAATGCATAATCCTCTTTGGGTTAGAGTAGGCCTCTTGCCTGGAGAGTACCCCAGGCTGCAGGGGAATAAAATCCACATTGGGGCAGTTAACAATTAGACTCTTGTGTAAAAAATGGTTCAAGTAAACCATGGCAATATTCTGAAAAACGTTTGCAGTTGTACTTTTTTGAAGGATGAAATTATGCACGAGGTAGCCACACTTACAGCATGCTGACAATACCATGCTTTGATCTCAGCAGGACTTGGGAAATGATGAAAGAGGGAAACTGCATGCAATAGCAGTTATGTGACTGGGGAAGCTTTAGGGTGAAGCAGCAGTGTGCTTAAGTTTTGGGAGTTAAACCATGACAGAGGAGCGGTGCTGAAAATTTTCTGTTTTCAGCTTTTGGGATGTGTGCAGTCCTTTTTGTATGTTAGCAGTATTTTTGCTCTCAACCAGCAGGGTGCAGCACCTCCTTGATAAACTCTTGCAAAATACAGGGTAGAGAGTAGGTGTATTCCTTGGAAAATAAATGCCTACATATGAAACACGTTTTATTTGAAGGGAGGGCAAAGGTATGGCCAAGGTAGGTCACACAATATGCCATATGATACGTACATTAAAAAGGAAAATAATTGATAATAAGGATCTGTCTCCTGCTACGTGTGGTCTTTCTGGCTAGTTACAATTGTAAGCCTTGTACAAAAGATGTAAGGTAAAACTGCTTTTTAAAGCTTACTGTTTGCACTCATACTGAGTGGTAGGACTTGATTGCCACAACTGGAGTGCTTAATCCTTCTGTCCTCTAAATTCTAGGATACACACTGTACATAGCTACAAAAGAATATCTGTAATTGATTCAGTTGTTCCACGTGGAGTTGTATAATAACAGAGAAAATAAGGCTTCTTTTAATAGGCTGCAGCAATTAGTAGATACAGAAGGTTTACTTCTAGGTCTTTGCAAATTTCCTAAAAGAGATCCTATTTGAGTTAATATTTTTCCTGCATATATTTAGGAGCTGGTTTGAGTGGACGGCAAGTACACAGAACACAAGCTGTCTTCAACCACACAGAAGACTATGTGCTGCTTCCAGATGAAAGGACCATAAGTCTCTGCTGCTGGGATTCAAGAACTGCTGAACGGAGAAATCTTCTTTCTCTTGGGCACAACAGCATTGTTCGCTGTATTGTCCATTCTCCTACCAATCCTGGCTTCATGACCTGCAGCGATGACTACAGGGCTAGATTTTGGTACAGAAGGTCAACAACAGACTAAGGACACCTTTTATAAAACAGTGATTATCCAGATTCATTATATCATCTTGTATTGATTGTACTGCCAACAGATGCCTAGATGAGAGCCACGCTGTGTCTGTTTTCTTGTTGTTTTTTTAATTCTGTCAAACACGGCAGAAAAATATTGAAATACGAGGACTAAGTTTTGCCCCACGCTAATTTTTTTATTAGTGTGTGGGGCATTAATTTTTGTAAGTCATCTCTAATTTTACTCAAGGAGTTGGGGTGTGGAATAAAATGATCCTTGCAGGAAGGATTGTGTTCTCCTGTCTTTCTGAATCCTGCAAACGATAATGTGACTAGATCTTGCTCAAACTGGGCAGTAAGAGCCAGTTTTGCTCTGCATTGTATCTGTGCAATCCCACTGAAGTCTGTTTAAAGAATGGATTACACAAGTAACAGCAGAACTTGGCAAATATTTTAATGAAGCCTTAAGCCATCTTCAGTTCTGATTCATGCTTTTTAAAGCTCTGTTTTGTATCTTTTAGTCTTCTTTTTTCCTCCTGTTGGCCAAGTGGACCTTTGATTCTGAGCCAGTCTTGTGCTATAAGAATTTGAAACACAATTTTAAACTGTTTAGATGAATTCAAGCAATGGTGTTCTAGTTCTGATATTAAAACTCAGAATTGAAATCTTGTCTTCTTTGGAATTTATCTTAACGAGTGTAATCTCAAATTCAAGGAATATCCACATTGCAGCTATAAATTGGGGCAGTGCTGCAGCACATGAACATGAGAATAATTTGACAGAGACACCTTTAGTAACCCCTCAGAAACAGAAACTTGTGCATATTAATTTTCATATGTGTACCTCAGAAGAGTCACTTTGCTTCATTTTACTTAGAAATTTTCTGTTATATAGCACTTGAATGATTTTTTTTTAGTTCAAAAACCCAGACTCACTGTTTCTTCTAATTATCTCTAACAGTGCAAGTTTCCCAGACCTTACCATATTTAACAGAAGTACAGATCCTTAAAAAAATCTGAGCTTAAACCTTCTGTAAGTTTGAAAATTCACTACTTATTCTTACAGATATTTTATTATCTGGCCTGTGCAGTTTTAAGCGTATTCGTTCAAGTATTCTGTCTGCAGCTTAGTGGAACAGTACTTCTGAGCTTCATGTGTGAGAACTTTTCTTTAGCCATAAGCTCAGCACTTGCTTTCACTAGCATCTTTAAATGTAAGGTTATTTTGTTACTGCTGGATTAAGCATTGCCACTGATTAAGTGTCTTGTTCAAGGGCTGATGAGGGATACAGGTTTTGTCTGTAAATAAAGATTACCTTTTTTAAAAGTTGTTTAATATATAAAGAAGGAAATGTATTAGTTTTATTTTCTTTGTAACAAAGGACAAATTGAACGCTGGAAGGATATGATCTGGGGACATGTTACAGCTTGGTGAATTAATCTGTTGTACTACATTTGGATCAGGCATAATCATAGACTTGCAGTACAGAATATGGGGTGTTCCGTTCGCAAAAAGTAGAGAATGAAATTTAATGTTCTTGAATGCTTCAGCTATGCAAAACAAATTTCTTAGGCTTAGCAATCCTCTTCCTTCCTCTGCCTCCCTTCAAGTTTCTAAAACTTTAGAAACATGGGAGGCATAAGATGGTGGTTCTGGTGGCTTTTTGTTGGAGGAATAAGGAGAACTGGAGCTTGGTGGGCAGGAAAAGGGAAGTCTTGACGCAGTTGCAAGCGTGTGCTATACTATCTCAGCAGCAACAGCCCTCCGACATTAAAACCAGTCAGCTAAATTGTTAGTGATAATTCTTTATTGGAGTGCAGCATTTGTTCCTATTCTGTTAAAGAAGCTGTCTGTAAGCAACTCATTTGTTACTGGTCTTTGGACTCTCTTATTTTTAAAACACTATTTTGGTGTTTTAGATACTAAACCACTGCTAAAGTTGATAAGTTAGCAGCATGCTAGCTTTCACTTTGAGCTTCCTTAATTCCATTTAGAGATTTAATCTGTTAAAAACATCCTGAAATAAGCCCCTTTTTTTGATTTTTGTCTTTCAGCACTACTTTTTTATAAAAATTTCAATGGTTGTTGCAGAGAGAAAATTGAGGTGCACTTGGCTGCAGGATGTTCATATTGATTTGCTTTAAATAGCTTGATTTCTGTAGATAATTAGAGTAAGAGGCCTTGTTTTTCACAGTAAGAATAGTAAGTTATTTGCCAAATTAGTTAGCTTGTTCCATTACTTATGTAGATGGCTTGAAAAATACAAGAGATTTTGAAGGGGTTCAGAGAGCAACGTGGATCTAGAACGACAAAATACAAGAAAAAAAAATCTACAGGCTTTAGAGTAAATAGGATGTCCTCTACCTGAATAAAAATAAGTTTGTTTTTTTTCAGATAATTGGAGTCATGAATGCACGGTATAACTATATGAAAAGGCAGGTGACCTGAAACTACTTACAGTTTGGGGAGCCTATGAGCAGCTGAACCAAGAGCAAGGAAGTAAGGTTGAGCATGTTTAGCCTGAGGAACCGCTATCAAACGTTCAAGGGTAGTGAGGGTACAGAGAATGTAGGTTAGGGAGGATAACCGATCTACCTTCTCCTGCCTACTGGAATATCTTCTCTGATACAAGGAGAGGATTGTTTTTAGTGTACTGAAATTTGAGTAAAATTGACGAGGCAAATTAAGCTTGCCTACAAGCAGACTTGTTCAGAGCTATATCAAGAGAAATTACCTTCTCAAAAATGCTGTTTGTTGTTATCCTTGTGCTCTAAGCTTCTGTAATGCAGCTGGGAGGAAAAAATATATATGTTCCAATATTTGGGTTGTTTCCAGGATGAGCGTTAGGAAGACAAAGACTGTTTCTAAACCTTTACCTACTCTTAAGTGATACAATCGTACAAGTGGTTTTTGCTGAACTCACCACTGCTCTCGAGAGTAGACAGATCCGATGGTGTCTGTCAATCATGCATATTACTAGCAGCTTCAGAACAGCTGTTTATCTTAACGAAGGTTACAACCCAGCCTTGTAACTGTGTTTGATTTCTTGGGGGCCTGTTTTGGAATTGGTTTTTCTTGATACATTCAAACTAGTGTTAAGCGAGTCTCGTGCATTTGGACTAACACAGCTGGTAAAGAGAGCATCCCTGCTGCTGTTTTGTCCATGATAATAGATAGCAAGCTTAGTAAACCTCTTATATGGGAGAAAACATCTATTTTTGGCCGTTTTGGTAAAACATCCTCTACCACTGTCTACATTTCTTCCTTAAACAGCTCAGTGGGATTCCATGGGAGATACCATGAGATATGGTGGGAAAGGACTTGGGGGCTGTAGGAAGCCGCCTCCTGGTACTCCTAAGCGCTCCTTAGTATTCTTTAGAAAGTGAAGAGACACCTGCCTGCTCAAGTACAGTAATTAGCTAACCCTGTACCTTTGTTTTTCAGACGCTGTTTTTAGGACCTTCCAGAATCTATCTGAGGCTAACAAACTCTGTAATTACCCTGGTTTAAGCTCTTTGCTCCTCAAAGCTTGAAGGCAGCTTTGCTTCCAGGGAAAAAAAAAAAAAAAAAAAAAAAAATGAGGAAGCAAATGTATAAACAAGCTTTTGCAAAACCAAATGCTTGCCCAAGATTGTGAGTTGCCATGGGTTCAAGCACATGCCAAAGAGGCAGCAGTGACCTGACGCCCTTCCAAGAAAAAGGGATCTTCCATTGGAAGGCAACTTAGACTCCACTGGCGAGACTCTTGTTGATCAGCAAACACCAATTTCCTCTCTCATTCTCACAGTTTAGGCAATCCTCCTTTGGCAAAGGAATGCCTTACCATGCATTCAGGGTTTGATCTCTTTAATCCTTGCATTACAGAAGGTAATCTCTAATCATTAATTGTAGTAGCCCAGCTGAGGCAAGAAGCAGTGCTGGCCTGTACGTTGATGACAGCCTGTTTCACTTGGGAAGCCCTTAGGAAGGGAGAGCTTCAAACTGCCTGTCACTTTGCTTTGTTGGAGCACTGGTTTGAAATGAGGCAGGGAAATACAACCACAATTTGCCTACTCCTCACACAGGAGTGGCTTGAAATGAATATCAGTTCCTCTATTAATCAACAAATTCCAGAGCAGCTGCTTGCCCTCCCCCAGTTTCGCGGTCTGTACTCCCAGTAGCTACATCCCGCTGCGCTCCTGCGCTCACAGAGGCACAGTCATGCTCGGGATTTGTCTTCTCAAGGAAGTCTCCGTCACCTGCCTGAAAGTCAGTTGGATGCATCTGGTGTATAACTGGCTCAGAAGAATTCATCATGAAAACGTGGTGAGGTAATGCCGCAGCTAATGCATTAGGCCAGCGAGCTGTGCCTAGCCAAAAGCCAAGCAGCTCTGGAGACAAATCTTAATCGTGGGTTTGTACCTTGGCCTGCCAGCACTCCTTGGCACCCTGACTTGGCAGTCAGTAACTGGCACAGGGATCTAGGGAAGCTCGTTCCTAAAGGGGCACTGCTGGAATTTGGCTCGCTTGCTACCCATTGAGACAGATTTCAAACTCTGCTTAAGAGGGCAGAGTGGTCTGGGGGAAATATCCCTCATTTCCTGGACACAGAGGCTGCCGTGTGAGACCGAACCCCAGGAAAAAGCAAAGTGTAATAAAGGAGAATTAGTTGAGAAAATTGCACCTTGGGATAGGAAGTTGTCCATGTGGCTGGAACAGGCCCTTCAAATGCTGCAGCAAAACTGCTCTGCTCACTGACCAGGGCATCAGGACGAGCTGAAGCCTGTGCATGTGCTTTCCGTGTATGTTTAAGCCTTGGTGCAGCTAGGAGAAGTCTTCCACATGTAATTCACCCCCAAGTATGTATGGAAATATATAAGATTTTCACAAGCTCTTTCATATATATCAGAAACGGTGCCTTAAATGATGAGACAGCTTCGGAAAGCATGCAAAATGCTGGCTTAGAAATCCTGGATTGATATGACTGTGGCAGTCTTATTTCCATCCAGCATTGTGCAGCCTCTTGTAGTACGTAGTACTCTTGTATTCATTGCATTTCTAAAAGAGGAAATACAGGAACATGTAGCAAAGAAGAAGGGTGAGACTTCTGACTGCGGTTAATTGCGACAAGTTGGTGACAGAGAGATCAAGGAAAATTCCACTTGCAGACAGACTTTTCTCTCAGTTCTGAACGCTAACAGGGTTTTTCTGCTTTGTTTTCTTTTCTATTTCATCTTATCTGCTGTGGCAAAAACTGTCTTTCATGAGAATCTTTTGCACACATTCCTAAATGCTTTTAAGGGTAGAGCTGTCAGATGTCTTTTCTTGAGATGTAGTTCCTGGCACACAGTGACTGTGCAAAGCTGAGGGCTCTTCTCCCCGCGGTAATTATCTGTATTGCTCCAAGTGACACTGCTGGTGAGTGACAACTATGGATAAAAACAGCAGCAGCAACAGAACTGCAAAGGTATGCCTGTTGGTTTTTTTTTGGTCGTTGTTGTTGTTATTGTTTTTGATTTGAGTACAGCACAGAATTAAAATATATATGTTCTAGAGTAAGGTTTGACGTTTGAATTCAACATTATGCTATGTGACGTTGGACGTGTTTGTTATTCTCATCCTGAGGGATGAGGGAGGGCTCTTAGGATGCTAACGTACCTAATGCCTCTGTGCTTTTTGTTGTGACAAAGCCATTAACTGGAAGAAATGTCTTCTTGAGCAGGACTCCAAATAAAGCAAGATTCCCAACAGCAAATACCTGTAAATAAGCTCACTTGTGAAATAATAAATATATAACCACAAGGTTCCATGTCTTCTTGCTGTTCTGTAATAACATTTGGTACGCTGTTATGTTGCTCAAGACTTAAGGGGATACTCCAGATGAACAATTGCATGATTAGATAATTTCCCTACATTACATGTAAAACAGGAAAAGGTTCAAAATATTATCTCTGATGCTTTTGAAAGACTGAAACTAGTTTATGAGGTTTTCCACATTTACTTATATATTCAAATTGTACCTAATATATATTTTTATATAGAGAGATAAAACAGCCTGCTGCAGCTGTAAGGGTCAGAGAATGCTGAAGTCTCAATTCCTAATTCAATGCTTTGATTATCCTACTGTCTGTGAGTCTGAGAGTCTACTAAGCAGTGTAATTCTTTTCACCCTGGTCTCAATATTTACTGTAAAGAAACTGCTGCCTGGAAATTTGATACAAAACTAGGTGTGCGGGGGAGGTTAGTACTATCTCGATGAGCCATTCGTTGCACTCCGAATTTTCCATTGAGGCATGTAAAGGTATGAGGACAATTGTGTTAAATCATCAGAACCTGATGCAGGACATCTATACAAAGAGCATGTCTATTTCTGGGAATGCTATTTTCAGGCTTTCTAAATGGCTTGCTGATGGCTAAATAAATGTAATGGTAGCAAGCTGGTTCCCAGTTCTAGTCCGAGGACCTTAGAAACAGCCACACCATACCCAGCCAAATTCAGGGCCAATAGTAACTAGAAAGAGACAAATTTCTTTCTGCTGTATCATTTATGAACTATTTAGGAGGGAATATCATACAGTACTGTTCATTATAATATCTGAATGCTATGCTTAGTACTGAAAGTCAAAGGATGTTGTTTTTCCGACTAGCTGGACTTCTCGAAGTACCATCAGTAGTTTTCCTATGACAGGTGATGCTTTGCCATTACTGCTGTGCCCCAACTCTTCCATCTCCACATGGAAAACCACTTCTGAAAATGAGTTCAGTCTGAGATCACACGCAGAGAAATGATGTTATTTCTTCCTTGTTGCACCTGCGACAGTCCGCGCAGGAAATGTTGCACATCTTGGTGCAATTTAAAGCACGTTAGCATGACAGGCTGTGCTTGGGAAATAGCTTTCTCATTGCTGGACAACATTTTCTGTGCTGCTGCCAAAAGAAAAACAGGAGCATTTCTTCAGCACGTGTTAAGTTGATCTGACATTTTCCTCTCCTTCCAAAAAGCTCAGTTTATATATTCCTGTCTTTTCCACAAACAAGTGCGTGAGTGAATGCTTGTTTCTGCGAGCTCCTCTGCACCTGGGGAATAGGGATACCCACAGCCCTCAGTCCCCAGGGTGCCTGCTGCCACCCACCCGGACTCCATCGCAAACCTGGAGCAAAGACGTGCTTCAGACCACAGCTAACACATTGAGCAGGGAGTTATTTAAACAGCCAAGAGGAAATACAAGACAGAATGGTAAAGTCTGCATTTTTCTGGGCCTGGGGTACTACATTTTGGGCTACTCTCAGGGAAGCAGTCAGGTAGAAGCAGACTCAATGCCCATCTTTCCTGGGGGAAATCTTAGAGGTAAGACTGCCATGGGCAAAACAGCTTCAACACAGGGAATTTTTGCATCATTTAATTTATTGCCAATTAGCCACACTTCTAATCACAGATTTGGGTATTGGGAAAGACAAAAACCACAGACAATTAAGCAAGCAGTTACGTAAAGAGCTCTTCTCCCCCTTCTCAATCTCAACGTGCCTTGGTTTTGTGTGGGGCAGACTCGTTCCCCCAGCCCCTCTCAGCGCAGGGGGTTGGGGCTGGGGTGCGGTGGTCCCTGCCTCTGCTCCCCGACTGCCCCAGCGCGGGTCACCCGCAGCCACAGTCCCTTGGGGTGTCCCTGCCCCAGCACGCCAGGGATCCTGCCTGGGATCAACTCAAGAGAACATTTAATTGTATGTGAAGGCAGTTTTGTGGCAGTGCTGTTACTCGTGTTTCTGGAACACCTCAAACGCTGGTGGCACCTTGGAAATTCCTGGGTAGAAAACGAGCGCCTGTTCTTTATCTTCTGCATGAAGCGGGGTGTTCAGGCTAATAAAAAGGCTGGCTGCAGGAAGGAAAGGAGGAAAGAAGGACCCCAAAAGCATTCAAATGAGTTGTGCTGACGATTCTCTCTCATTTGGACAACTGCTTGTCTCTTACAAGCCCTAGCCCAAAGGTGTGGATTTTGTTGAGAAAGCATTTTCAATTCAACATTTAGTGTTTAAGATGCATTGCGTCTGAGCCAAGTGATTGTGGGTGTGGGAGTGAGTATCTAATTTCATCTTAAAGCTGATGTTGAAAGAGGAAGGAAAACACTGTAGCCAGAGAAAAAGCAGTGAACACAAAAGCAAAATTAGTAGAAGTGTAAAAAGCTTTGAAGTTAAGAAAGATATTAACAAGCACAAATCAGTAAAACCTGCTCATTTGCATAAGAATAACCTGGACGGAGCTCCTGCTGAGCAAATAGCAACTATGAAAAATTTTAAATAGCAACTATTGTTGAACAACATTAAACAATTTTTAGGAATCGAAGAAACAAAACCTTTCACCCACAGTTAATGTTTAGCTCTCCTCCTCAGGTTTTGTGCCTCTAAAGAAAGTGATTATTTCACAGTGATTTCCATAACTACAAAGAAGATCTGTTCAGTTTGTGAGAAATATGAAGATTTCAAGGTTTATAATTTATTTATTTTTTAATACAATATAACAGCAGTAACAAATGATGCTGCAAAATTCCGTAAAATCACTTTCTGGTTCATCCCCACCACCCTCTGTTTGTCTGCGAAGATGCAGTTGTAAAACAGAAAAGGCATTTCCCGGGGGGCTCTGCAGGAGGGACATCTGGGTGTCCTGTAGCAGGCCCTCATTAACATCAGCAGCTGCAAGCCAATTGCACCACGGAGATAATTTTGCTACGTAATTAACTCCCTTCGTTCCCAATAGCTGCTTTCCTCCTGAGCTCCTAGCAAAGGCAGTGGTAGGTGGAGGGAGGCTGAGCGTTTGCTTTCCAGGCTTCCAGCCAGCCCCTGGAGGACTCCTGCCTGCTCTGCCAAGCTGGACGGAGAGAGAAAGGGCTGGGAGAGAGCACATCCTCCTGTTTTAGGTGATGGAGTAACAGGGAAATAGGAGACAACAGAATGAAGGTCAGTGTAAGTACTAGATTATTTTATTTCTGTTGCAATGAATTTAACTGCATTGTTTATCTCAGTTGTAACAAAGGCGTGTCTGGCATTAGACCTGGATCTGCCTGGGCTGCTTCTCAAAGCACGCTGTTGATCTTGTAAATGAGTTACTAACAAAATACATGGTCTTATTTTTTATAACACAGTCTGAATTTAGCTGGGGGGAAAAAAAAATCTTTTTTTTTAAAGAACAGTATGTCTCAGAAGGGTGAGCTTTTGCACCATGAATATTAGGCAGTAATGTACCTTACTATAAAGTTATAGTGAATGACACTGGGTGGCTATGAGGATGCCCTTTGCCTTCCCCATCTGATTGGAAATAATGCGTGCAAATAACAACAGTTTCAGTTCTACCTCCTAAGAAAGAGGATGCTGTATTCTTGATGTCAATCTGTTACCAATTACTAGGATATGAATAAAGAAAATATTTTAACAGCTTGAGTCACCCCGATGAAGAAATGTAAGGTCATTTGAATGCATGTCATGTGAGTATGGGAAAGTCTGTGCACTCTAGGATAGTGATTGACTACGTCCTACAGATCTTCTGCAAAGAGAACTGAAGCTCAGAAGAGGAAAGGAGTGGTGGCTCTATTCATTTTTAGGAAATACTGCTTTGTTCTGGGAGAAGGGGGAAGTAAGTGGATAGATCAAATCCCATTTACAGTTACATGTAAGTGTTTTGTCCCAGATTTCCAGAGCCATGCACATGCAGACAGCTTTAGCTTGCTTTGTGCTAAGCAAAATTTATTTGGCTGTGAGGCTAAGTGAATCTTTCAGTCTGGCATTACAGCTGATCTCTGGCAGCTGCGACTCAGGGCAGGGACCTACGCAGTCCCCATGTGCCCCGAGTTAATGACAGCGCGGCGGCAACGTGCAGCTGCTGCACGGGAGTGGTGCTGTGCCCCAGTCATCGGGGCTGGTGGAAACCCACCTACTTCTTTTCATTGAGGAAAGTTAAAACTTCAGAGAAATTAAATTTCGTCCGAAAGGGCTGTTTCAGAGGGGGGGAAAAAAAAAAGAATCGTAATTTTTTGGGCAGATCACTTCAGTGAGGGAGACAGAGGAAGCCAGAGCATTTGGGAGTTGCAATGTCGCTGCTGATTCATTATGAATCAGAGAGAGCAGCCTCCTGGAGCCTCTGTCTGTCACTTCTGCTGCCTTCACGGCATCAGTAGAATCACAGAAACTGCTGCAAGTCATGCAGGGGGCAGGGGTGGCATCCCATCGCCCTTGTGCACTCAGGAGGAAGGATATACAGCAGTCACCGCAAATGAATAATTTTTCTTTTGTTCCAGACAATTTATCCTAGGAATTTCTTGCCCGTTCCCTGGGCAGGCAGAGGACAGCATGGACCCTGCTCCAAGGAATTCCTGTTAAGCTGCTCTTTGCTTAGAAGCGCTTGCTAGGTCTTTAAGTCCATGTTTGGAAATAAATTTTGTAGTAAAATGCAATTAAGATACTAAAAGGTTAGGAAAGTGCAAAAAGTACACTAATTGGAGCATATGAGCAAAAGCCTTTGGGTAGTAGGAGGAAACAAAATCCAGAAATACGTATATTCATTTTTGAAATATCAGGAAACAGCAGTTTGTTTTTTTTTTTAACGTGGGCAAGAGAGCCCATGTGAAAACAGTGAGTGGGAATGAAGTCCTGATTGCATGCAAAAGGGTGGGCGGGTGTCAGTTGGTCTTAATACAGCCAGGCTTTGATTAGCAACACTTGTGGGGGAAAGAGTGGTTGGGGGAAATTAACAGAACTGGCCCGTGATTCCCACCGCTGCTTGACTGACTAAATGTGAATCTGCAGAAGTTTCCATCTAAGTTTTTAAAAATCAGTTCTTTATTTCATCAAAAACTGATCTGACCACTCAGGACTTAAAACCTGACGATCAGCATGTGTTTCCACCCTCCAAAAATCAAGTAACCCACTGAATAGGCAATAAAAGCAAGTCATGATATTCATTCATTCCTTGCTCATACAAAAAGATTTGATATTCTGCATAACAAGAACAGTCTTATTTTCTGAAACAAAGGCAGGAGCACCTTCTGCAAGCCGCAGATGATGTTGCCCATCAAGAGGGCCGTACGAACCCCGCACCCAGAAGGAGGCCACGTGCATGTAGAGAGAGATCCGAACACTTAATGCCAGAGCTTCTCCTGCATGTGTTGAACATGTGAGCTCTGTCTGCAATTAACTGACTCGGGTAAAACTTAAATTGACTAAATTGGCCTGCCCTTTGGAAGGGACTTAGTTGTGAAGCATCTTCCCAGCTAGCAGGGCAAGGGGAATGTTTATTTCTTCAGCTTTGTCCAGAGGTGAAGAGATTAACTGGAAATGGTTCTGTAAACATGTCAGAGGGTGTCACTGAGGCATGAACATAGCTGTATAGCAAACACAGCCCGCTGCCTTGAATGGTCTTTTCCTTCTCCTCAAATACACTTAAGTCCTTTTTTTTTTTTTTTTTGCAGCAAAAGAACTTATAGACTTCTTGAAATGTAAAATGCAGCTACAGAAGTTGGAAAAATGTTTGTGTTCATCCACAAGAGAAGCTTCCACAATAAAAATTATCTTGTTTAGATTATCTCAATAGGTCTTTTAAGAGGCAAATTTAAGAGAATAGATGAAAAATATTTGCCTTTTTAATTGAAAATGAAAATACTATGCAGGACTAGAGTACCCATGGGTCACAGGAAATATTATGTAGTAGTCCTGGAGTTTCCAAATGAGAACTGAGGGGAAAGGGAGTACAGAAATGATTTTAGCAGACTTGTAGGTAAGCAGCTAAAATGATTGTTTGATAGTTGTGAAGGATTTTGTCTAGCAATGTTTGCATGGGTTCTGTTTCATATTGCTATAGGCTGAAGATACAGACAGGGATAAAAAAAGCGGTCAGGATTGCTTAGTAACAGTAAATATTTTATAATGTTCTCACGTTGTGGGTTGACTTTTTTTTTTTTTGCCTTAGCACAGACATTCATCCTATACACAGAGCACAGATGCCAGCCTATGTGAGTACTCCAGTTCTGAGGCTATAGGAATTGTTTACCATAGAGTTGTACAACTTTGTACAATTACTAGCTTTACTGGCTCCTTTTTCCTGTATTAACAAGCATGAGTTAACAGTTTTCATTCTGAAGCCTCTCAGGTGTTGTTCTGTAGTGGGAGCAGGATAAGGACGTACAAACTATAAAGATGCAAAAAATCCAACCTAAAGGGCAAGTTCCTACCACGATCTTGTATTAGATGAATTGATCTAAAATTCAGTAGAAGTAGGTGCGCTTCCAGGTACACAAGAACTTTTCTTCACACCTAGTTTAGTCGAACCCATGTCACCAGAGCTCTTATGCAGCAAAGCTACTCACTATGGTTGGCTCAACATACGTGACTAATTTACGTTGCGGTTACAAGGTCACAGAATCCTGTATGGGGGAGAGCAACAACTTAGAAAAAAGTTGCAGAGGATGCAAGCTCTGTTTTCTAGATCTGTGCTCTGTCGTCATCTTGATAAAACGTGCTTAGTGAGAGGGAAGAGTAACAGCACTGTCTGCCAAGGTGCTTTCTCATGTGGTGATGCGCTGGTTTTTAAGATGTTCTTTATCTTACAGTAGGTCTGTGGGTGTTTTTTTTTAGGGCTGCTTATGGGATGACAGGGAAGAAGCAACAAACACCAAAGAAGAAAAACACTGATATCATCTACATCGCTTTAGAGCTTATTACGTGCTGGTCATTGCAAGGACACATTAATGAGATTTCATAAAATAATGAACTACGCACAGCTGGCCTGAGATGGCATTTTGTGGATGACAGTGTTAGACAGCTAGTTTCCGCTCCTCTGGTAATAAAGAAAAAATGCAGATCCCACTGGCCCCGAAGCACAGCTTCCTCCTAGCTAAGCATCCCATAAGGTCTCTGTGATCCTGGGAATGCGAGGCTTGTTTATAGTTAATGGCAGGTCAGAAATGTTTCTGCTTACATGACAGAAAGGGGCTGCCACAGTGATTCTTTACATATGTCCTAGGCAGCTGAAAGTGCAGATAGGGCCCGATTTCTGAGAAATAACCTCGCATTAGATAAGGCAGAGCCTGCACTACAGATGACCTCGTTCCCCAAAACCCTGGATATGCTTGTTATACTTTGCTAGATGTGTTGTTGGATCAGATGCTCACCTGCTATAAACATAACCTTAACTTTTATCCACAGAATTGCTCCCACTGTTATTGCGATCACAAAATCAGCTGGCTAGGATGGCTTCTCAATAAGAAGTGTCTCAATAAACGAGCCATTTGGAAGGGTTCTGGCATCCAGCAGCTTCTCAGTAACTCCCTCTGTGTCATAATGTGAGCAGATGGAGCCCGGAGGATGCTGAGCTGTGGGGCTGGATGGGGCCTGGGTGCTGGGAAGGGAACGGGGCTCGGACGGGCAAGGGGAAGTTCCTTACCCAGCCTTGCAGAGCTTTGGTTTACTCGGTGTGACTGTACCTTCCCTGTGGGAGCATTGCTGAGGATTTAAATTCAGTGGAACATGAGCATAAACAGTTTGGCATTAATAACTGACCCAGCTTATCTGCCACTGTAGGTTTTTCTAGCGCTGTGGAGTTCAGCACTACCTCAAACTCCACAGAAAAGCAGCTAATGCCTAGCGTGCTCTCTGCTGCCAGAACTATAGCACTTTCCAGGACAAAAGCGAGCTAGCTCAATGCTTTCCGCCTGTATGCATATCCAACAAAATAGCTAAGCACCTGTGATGTTAGGCATCGCTGGGAGTTTGAATTTTATTTTGCCAGTATTAGGCTGATCTTCAACAGTTGTTTCAGCATCCTGGGCTCATACACATTGAAGCCATAGCTGGGACTCCAAAAAGCTAGCAAAACTTGTACAGTTTCCATACCACCAGGTCCTGAGAGGCTGGTAAGTAACCAGAACGCTCAGAAAGGAAGCAATAAAGGGGACTTACTACTCCTGTAAGTAGAGGAACAAAGGGCAAGATATGAAGGCAGACCTGTTTGACCTGTTGGTTTTTCACATTGTGAAGTTGTTCCTTCTTCTGGTTTCTTGGTGCTGAGCATTCAGCAGAAATTAAGTTACTTCGGTGGTGTGGTGTGGTGCTGCTTGGATTGGATTTACTACATGCTGCTGCAGCTTTCTGCCAGGTTGTGGACACTGAGAGCAGGCAGAAGAGTCTGCTTAAAGGAAGAAGGTGGTTGTGTGTTTTGTGGTTTGGTTTTCTTGTTTTTGCTATTGCAGTGTGAGATGAAGATGCAAATAGAAGATCTCTTTTGAAGGAGTTTTGCCTGGGACCTTCCTTTAGTTTGGTGGTTACAAATTACTAATATTCTTACCTATTTCTATCTTTTATAAAACTCCTTCAGAGACTAGTTCCAAGGCAAAAGGAGAAGAAATCTTCATTAAAATACCTGAGTTTCTCTGCCCTTCTTGAAATAGAACTATACAGTGTATATGCTTACACTGAAACTGAGAACGAATGGAGAAGGCTTTCTCTCAAACTCTATCACACTGACCCTATGTCCTGAAACGTGAAATTTGATTTAGCACTGCCTTCGGTGAAAGAGCTTTTCCATTTCATTTCTCCCTCTGACAACTCAGCTGGCCAGCAGAAGTCTGACAGTCACCCAAATCATTCATGTTCTATAGTCTGGAGCTTGGAGCTTGTCTCCATTGCTTCACTATTCAAAATCTTAATTTTCCCAGGTTCCAGCCTTATGGATGGGATACAAGATGATCTAAGAGAACCGGCTTGTTGTTCCAGCTCGGTCAGATATTTCCAAAGTTTCCTTCTACTTATTTTTTTTCTTCCAACCTCATGGTTGGCTTGCAATTGAGAAGATTTCAAAGGCTCTTGGGCATTCGCGTTGCCAACTGATGCGAGCCCATACTCCCTAATTTGATCTCTACAAATCAGGGGCTACCTTTCAAAATTTGAACTGCTCTGTTCTGCTCCGAACTGGTGTCTCACCTCGGGTGTTTGCACAGTGTCTATTGACAAAATCAAAGGAGTGGGCGGTGTGCTTCAAGTAAAGAGATCCTGTGTGTTGAAAAGGTTTGATTTCCACGTTGTAAGTTTAAAATGTAACTTCTCGTTCACTGGGGTTGTTCCTGAATATGTTCATCTGACTTTGCTAAATGAAGTGTTGGTCAGTTGAGCTTTTGATGCTTCTGTGGAACACCTTTGCTGTTGAATGGAATTTAGACTTCCCTGTTGCTTATGCTGACCTGGCTGTTCTCTTGATTCATTCATTTGGCAATGGAAGCAGACTTGGCAATGTCTAGGAAGAGAGATAAGAGAACAGTTGGAGTAATTGCTCTTGCTAATATTTGTTGCAGTCATGTTTGAATGTTGTTGAAGTATCAATGATGGGAAGAGTACCTCCTCACTCTTATAACCTAGGTTGCAGCCTAGATGCACACAAATTCTCACTGATGTGTACGGGCCAGATTCTGACCTAGTGAAAATCAGCACACTTACTGTAAAAGAAATACAATTTGAAATTAGACTTGAGTAACTTCATACACAGGTTAATTAATGAATTGGGCTCAGTATGCTAATTCCACAAGAAAGAACTATTTGGGAAAATGTTGACATTTGGACTCCTAAAACCATACCGTGATCCAAATTTCCTCTTATTTGTTTCAATGGAACTTGAAAGAAAAGTTTTGTTGTATAATGCATTAGAGAGGAGCTCAGTTCCTGAGTTCAGATGCCCTGGCTCTACCACCAATGTCCTGCCTGAGCTTGGATAAGGCTCTTTGTACTTCAGCTGCCTGTCTGCACAAAGGGGATGGAATTCCTCTGTTCCTACACACATCTTCTTTGCACCTTAAGAAGAGGCTCTGCCCTTCAGCATCTGTAGAGTGCCCAGCAAAAAGAGACTAAATGTCAAGCCACGTCTAGAGTGTTGCTGATGAAGAGTAGGAAAAGTTGGATAAGGCAGGGGAAGGGGGGGGGGGGTCAAGTGTGTTTTTTTTGTTTTGTTTTGTTTTTATTCTCCTCTCACCTGTAACATGTGAAGCCAAAGCCCACCCTGGGCTGCGCTCTGTGATGAGATTCCTGAAAGCCTGGCTTCAGCATGGGTGGTTCAGAGCATTTGGCACTGCCCAGATAGAAAGTGGGCTACCATGTTCATGCCAAAACTAATCAGACTATGCCACAAGGAAAATGGGACAGTTGTCTGTCTCTGACAGCTGCTGATGGACCAGTCCATGTATCATAAAAAGGCCATTGTTCGTGGCCATTCTCACAAAGAAATGCGTGCTGCTAACAACAAGCTACTTTCATCAGCTGAGCTGGCAAATGGGCTTTCTGCTGCTGCTTCAAACCAGCTGTTTCTTTACAGCAAATGCTCTGCATAAAAATACAAGGCATCATGTTTCCTATTTGGGTACTATCTTTTTGGACATTACTTGCACTTTCTGATAAGAAATTAATGCTGGAACAGCCAGTGGTAAGCAGTCAGTCACATTTCAAAGCTGAAAACAAATGGTATGTTGTATTAAAAAACACTACATCACAGTTCTTTCTACCCTTTGCACAAATGCACCTGGTTAATAAAGCTACCTGTTGCAACTGCTTTCACTCCCCTGTCTTGTAGTGAGTAAACATACCCAATATAAATATTCTAAAAATAAAACACGATCATCACATATATAGGCTTCAGCTGAGACAGGTATGGCAGTCCTGTGGTGAAGAAGCTTAGAAAACATGAGTATTTGCTATCTCACAGATTTTCCGTGATCTTAGGCAAGCTGCTTATTCTATTCTTCCTTGGTTTCCTGTATATTTAATAAATAAACAGTAAGATGGCTGTCTGAAGATGCTGAAAGATGCTGAATACTTCGGTCTTCAGTGTATGGTGATGTCTGTGTCATGGAGAGGAGCGTGGGTGCTGCTTCAGGTGTTTGTGCCTGAAGATAAGCTCACGGATGCACTGCCCTGCCTCGAAGACTTACCAGCTATCAGAGATATCAATTCATTTGGTGTCGCCACGCACAAAGTTGGGTTTTTCTCCCTGAGCTAAAGTGTCACATAAATTGTTAGCCTGGGATCCTCTGAAGCAGTAGGATCCAGCTCCACAGCTTGGGGATGACATGGGCCCAGCTGGGGGTTGTGTCTTTGGCAGTGTTCCTGCCACTGGCATTACCAATGGACACGTATTAAACTCCTCAGTGTTGATGTTAGTGAGAGGTCTGTCTTCATAAGGCTTTGAAAAGAAAAAAAAATTTTGGGGGGAAAATAAGTAGTGTGTGTGTTTGCTTCTTTTTTCAGGTAAGAAACAGTTAACCTTTTTCATGTGCATCTGAAGGCCCCAGATAAATGAGGTAGCGGTCAGGGAGGGTGAGTTTTATTTTTAGTGGGGTGATGCATTTCCTCTGACTTCTGACAAAGAATCCACAGAATGCCAGTGGGGGGAAACCACCTATTTTTCATCGCATGGTGTTCATAAAATCCAAGCAATAAACGTTAGCTCTGCTTTCAAGAGTCTCAGTAGGAACCGTGATGAAGAAACACATAGCAGCATTATGCCATTGCTGCACAACATAGTAGACAGATGCTAGAAAACATTTAACAGTCTGAAACCAATGCTGAGAAACGTTCTTTAATTCCAGCCCACCGGGTTTTATACTAAACTGAAATTAAAGCGATGATGAACACCAAACTGGAAACTAGCACAACATTTCTGTCAGCGTAACATAACAGCACAACGCCATGGCTTTCTCTCTCCAGAACACCTTGGCAAAGGCGCTTTACGACAACAAAGCGGAGTGCTCGGATGAGCTGGCCTTCCGCAAAGGAGACATCCTGACGGTTCTTGACCAAAATGTCATCGGCAGTGAGGGCTGGTGGAAATGCTCCCTTCATGGCAGGCAGGGCCTGGCTCCTGCCAACCGCCTCCAGCTCCTGCCCGGCGCTCAGGCCCTCCCGCTGCCTCCTTCCACCCACGGCGATGTCCCGGAGCCACCAGCAGGCCAACAGAACATCTACCAGGTCCCCTCGGTCCCCAAGCCTCCTGTGGCATCCTCTACATACGAGAAGATGGAGGGGTGGGTGAAACCACCAGCTAGGGCCTGCACTCTGCCTGCCCAAGGGATATACCAGGTACCGGCCTTGGCTGCGCAGCTGCTCAATGAACGGACCCAAAGCTCAACGCATCAGGTAAGAGTATCAGCGGCTAGTAAAGTAATAAATGTTGTTGCTATTAAAGTAATCCTAGGAGAAGAGAAATAATAATGGCTATTGGCCTGAAAAATGCAGGGGAATTTGCAGCGAAGTCATTCAAATAAATGGTGTTTAGGAAATTCCCATAAACTCTCACAATTTATAGCATTATGGGAGAAAGGCTGATCTGGGCAGTATATGAGTCTCCATATTCTGTAGTGTCTCACTCTTTTTGACAGTTTAAGGCAGCTGTAAAGTACAGCAGGAAGTACAGAATATACTGTTTGTTTGGGGGAATCTAGAAATGATTTACAAACCCGTCCCGAAGTTAAACAAGACCCAGAGCTTTCTCCCCTGGCTGCATACAGCATGCATCTATCCAGCGTCCTCTGGCACATGAAGGGGTCTTTGCAATCATCCGCACAGGAAGATGATTCGTAATAAACAAATTTTGTCCTTTGAGACTGCTGGCTTTGATGTAGTTTCTCAGAGTGCTGCTGTCTCTTCAGCTGTTCGAGGCTGTCATTACCCTTGCACAAAGCAGAAACACCTACTTTAGACACACTGGAGAACACGGGGTTGTTCAACAGTGAATGGGGCCTGAACCAGTTTCTCTCCCAGCCTGTTTTTACTGGTGCTGAGACAGTGACCAGGGTAGGTGGGATGAGAGCAGTCACCAGTCCCTCCAGTTATGGGGAACTGTAAACCCAGTTTTCCAGGATTTCATTACAGCTGCTGGCCTGGCTTTTTTTTTTTTCCTCCCCGTTCCTTTCATTTGGCATTCAGATGAAACGTGGAAGTGGAAAATGAAATTTCATTAAATGTCACATCAAGTGTCTTAACATCAAAAACTTGAGCTTTCTTCAGCATAAAATTAATGGGGAATCTTCTATAATAAAAGATAAATAGAGCAGGTGTGGAGGGACTTCAAGTGCAAGCTTTTGTTCGGTCCCATGAGCTCTTCAGCCTGGGGTAGCTCTTTATTTTGTGTGTGAAAACCACATTAGAAATGTTAATTGGCAAAGGAAAGACGTTCGGCCCTGAACTGCATAGCCTTTCAGGCTGTTTTAATGAGCATCTGATCTATGGGACTCAGCTGGCCAGCTTTCCTCCTGCTGTGTTGGAGGCAAGCTACAGGACCCGAGGTGCTGGTTTCTTCTGTGCAGCAAATGGGTGCTGGAAAACGGACAAATACAGAGCATCTCTAGTGACTGAAACCTACATTTCCAGCACCTGAGGTGCACACCCAGACCTCATGCACACCTACCATAAAGGCAAGCTCAAACAGAGAAATAGCTCCAAAAGACCCTTGTACGGTTGCGGTGGTCTGATTTCTCTGCATTCCTAACCCTAAAGAAGGCAAGACATTTGCAAACTGAAGTGAGATCATGAGATCAATCCAGATTTTCCACATTGTGCTAGCAAATCAGGCCCTGAAATTGTCATCTTTCTCTCTGTTCAAATGAATGGCCCAATATTAGAGATCATTGGCTTTACCTGTATCAGTAACTTCATGGACGTGCCTTGTTTACCCTACCAGGGTAAGAGGGAAGGGAAAAGAAAAGCCCTAACCTGCTTTTATTATCCAGAAGTTCAGCTTTGCCTGAGCTGCCTCCTGCACAGCGTCACAGCTGTTGTTACAACAACTGTACCTTGGTGGTCACAAGCTGCACGCAGATGCACCGCAGCATTCTGGACTGCCCCGGGTAGATCCTACAGGACAACTGGCAAAGCTCCTGGCATACTCAGCTGTTCCCTGAGCAGCTGGGTAAAGCCACTGTAAGTCTTTTGAGATGATTGAAAGCAATAAAACAAAACAAAACCTCTCCAAGCCTGTATGCTTTCACCCTATATAAAAATATTGTGACTTTATTTGTTGCCCAGAGCTTAGGGCATCTTCTTCCATTACTGTGACCAAACGTGCTATCAGTTAAAGGAAACAAATCATTTTACAGTAAGATGTGATCCTCAGTTTCCTCTGCTGTATACTGAATAAGACTTGTCCATCTGAAAATGCCAGTTAGTGTTGTTTTGCAAGCAAGATGGCTCATGATGTAAAGCACTCAGGGGATCCGTGTTCACTCTCTTTTCTTTAGATGGGAGCAAGGAGCTTTCACAAAGACAAAGCAAGCAGTTGTGAACCAGGAGTCTTGTTCCCCTACCACGTTTCCCCTAGATTTAGTTGCTGCGACTATTATACGATGGAGAACACTAATTCCAATATTATATAATTTATTTTAATGCCTCATCTCCAGCAGCGTTTCTGTGGGTCAGTAGTTTGCAATACTCCCTTCGTAAACAAGCCATGGAGACCCAGGCTAAACCATGCTGAATGAACAAAACTCTGTTTCTGAGGCTGATGAAAAGACCTTTCCCAACGCTCGTATTTTGGCATCTTAACTAATTGTCCCACAGATCTGGTCATAGCTCTTAAAACAATGTTTTAAGCAAATAGGGGAATTAGTTTGTAATTGCCCTCAATAATGTAATTCCCATATCAGACTTCTGTTTACGGAGCTGGACAGGACATCAAGGTAAACGTTTACTCCTTCCAAATCCCTTGTAATTACAGAATAATGCATCTCAGCCTGTATCTTTTTGCTGCCATTACTCCTACTAAATACGGCCTGACCTAATGGCTCTCTGAGACTGAAGAAGTAGAAATTCCCTTGCTTTCTTTTTTTAGTGGTTCTGCTTTTGGGCAGTAAGATTTAAGTGATAGCAGAAGCTTGATTTTTCTCCAAATCCTTCCCCTTCCTTGGCTAATAACGCAGATTCTTTGAATCGTATGTGCCTGTTCTTATCTGAAATAAAGCAGAAATGATGGCAAAGTAAAAAAGTATGAGGCCTGCTTGTAAGGTTAGCTCCTCTCTATCCCTATCAGGGATAAAACTTTAAAAACTAAAGGTTTTTAATCACTTAAGAGCTCCCTATAAGTGGCCTATTCAGCTAGTTGAGTTTTCAAAGATGTCCTGAGCCTACTGCTCACTGCAGTTCCCTCATTATTATATTTTTCTTCCCCTCTAAGCACCTGTTTACTCTCCCAAGAGCGTCCCGGGCTTCAGTCCCGAACATCAGAAGCGAGGTGTACGACGTTCCCTCCACGCAGCGCCGCGAGTCCCTGCTCACGCGGGTAAGTCCTGTCGTGGTCCCCCCATGCAGCTGGGACCTCGTCCCGCCTCCCTCCCCTCGGAAACATATCTGAAGGTTTAAGGTTCAATTCTAGAATTTCCCTGTTTGCTTTTTGCAAAAATTTGGCAGAAAACCATATACTTTTAGGGAAGTTCAAAGCATAAAGCAGTTCTCTTTTGAATTTGTTAGACACTATAGATAAATGTGTCTTAAACATGGTTATGTTTCTAACAAACACTTTTAGTTTTACTATCACTGAGCTCTGGGGTACTCTTCCACAGGTGAATTCCCAGTATCAGAGTGGCCAACCTCTCTGCTTTGGTCTATCCATCAGGAAAGGGATCTTGTCTCTTTGTGTCTCTTGCCTAGGAAGATTTCAGGATGTTTGCAAAATGTCTCTAGTGTGTGCACAAAAAGCCTAAACGTCACCCACACCACCCACCATCTGGGCAACAAAATACAAGGGATTAGATCATGTAACCCCAGCTCATTCAGAGGAAAGACAATATGCTGATCAGGTCTTCCACTGGAGTGTCGTGGTTCGTGATCTTCCTCTCGATAACCTGTCTCTGTGTAGAGAAAAGGTCACCATTCCCTCTGTATCTCTGCGGTGCGTCCCAGCCCCATCCCACTGCCCACCATGCAAAGGGAGGGGGTGCAGGATCACAGCAAGTCACAGGCACCTTATCCTCCCTGGTACCAGCTGGCAGTGCAGGGTTCAGCCCACCTGAATTCACTCATTACCAAGTCATCAACAAATGTCTTTGTTCTACCCGCTTTGTATCAACGGGGTGATCCTGCTCAGCCCCAGCACCAGGCTGCAGGTGACAGCTGCCTTGCACCACCTAGTGCCCACCCCCGTCCTATCCAGCTCTGCAGAAAAGCACTTCAGCAGCTCTCCAGCAGATCAAGCCCTGATCCAAGCTGTATGACCTGAAAGCCTTTGATACCAGCGGAGTCTTCGGTGGGCTCTAGGAAGGATTGAAGCCAACCTGTTTGTTTTTCCCTTTGGCCAGAGCGCTGCCACTCCGCCCACAGCACGAAAGGGCTCTGTGCTGCTCAGATCCACCGAGTGCTTCCAAGAAGAGCAGCAGCTTTACAACATCCCACCCGGCCCAGAAAAGACAGGAGCTGTTAGCCACAAAGACTCGCCAGTGGGCAGTGTAAGTACGACTCGTTGGACACGAGAGAACAGTCTTCTGTTACTACTGTGGTGTTGGGCATGCGTGCTAAACCTCCCCCCAAGCGCGTTTGTAGGTGAGGATAACAGGGATAAGACCACATCTTCAGTGCAGTACTTTGTCCTTTATATTAAGGGGACAAATACTGCCTGACTCCTGGATAGTCAGGGTACCTACCAGGATGAGGACTACCAATGCAAACGTATTTGCATATTGGACTGCAGGCAGCAAAATCTCTTGCCTTATCTTCTTTTTATGACAGTGTGAAAAGCAAATTCAATACTGTGCGTTAGTGAATGTCAGATTGTCTGTATTCAAGCAGACAGAAACAAAGTCCTCCCCCTGCACGCGGCACTCCTGCCATTCCATCTGGGAGAGCTGCATGCTTGGTTTTGGGGGCAGTACTGAGGGGTAGCTCCTCCTCACTGCTTGAGGAGCACCCTTCTTGAAGAAAGGGCTGATCTGAAACTTCACAACAGAGGAAATTTCTCAATGGAAACTCTTTATTAGCTGAATGCCAAATATTTCAGTTTTCCTGAACAGTTTTAGGATCCAAGTCAATTTTGACAGGTTCCCTAGCACATGTGCGTGGACACTCCTAGGGCTGGGGAAGGGTTTCAGGGCAGACCAGCCCAGCACAGGAAACTGGAGGCTGCATCATTTTGTGGGCTTAAAGAGAAGTGCCATAGGTTCATGGCTGCACCACAGCTGGAGAAGCCAGACTTGAAGAGAGTGTGGTTTCCCCAGTGAAAATAAAATGGGGACCTTGGCATATGAGTAAGTGCTCATTGAGGCTGGCATTGCTGGCATCTTCATGGCTATTAACAACTGTGCCAACCAGCTGCAACAGCCTGGAGCAGATTTCCTTTTGGAGACACAGTTTATCATTGCTTCCAAAATCAATTTTTTCTTTGAATTCTTCATTCATGGGGAAGCTTAGAAAATGCTGGCTTTGGTCTAAAACACCCTTGTCTGCGCTCCCTTTCTCATGCACATTTTCTGCAGAGGACCTGGCCAGTTCTTTCTAAAATTTTTATTATGCAGTGGTACCTTCAGTAGTTTCTTGTTGTGACACACACCTCTAGCTCCTCCACTCCTTCCTACTTGTGCTTTGTGCTTGTAAGGCATTTGCGTATGATCTGTTCCAAAGTGTCTCTTAGTATTAGTCTGGATCTTCTTACACAGGAAGTGTCCTTATGTGTGCATTTTCAATTTCATAGATTTCAGCTGTGCACACATCTTTTTAAGGCATTGCATAAGATCTGTAGGCATCTTAGGAAAACCCATCAAGTAAAAAATTTAAACTTACTGAAGCTATTCGACAGTGGTTAGTTCTGCCTATTGGTGGCTTCTATTTGTCAACATATGCATACGAATGTGGGTGGGGATACTGAAAAATCAAGTGTTTTGTTATACAGAGGTTAATAAAATCTTACCTGCTTCACTCTGTAAAACTGAGTGTCTAACGTTTCCTACTAATAAGCTAATATTTAGCTTTTCTTATAGTCATTTCATAAAATGATGAAATGAAAGTGTCCCATGCTAAGATAGATCCCACAGATTTCACTGGTTGGGGATACTGCTGTATGACTTAATCATTAGTGCTTGAAATATTTTAACCTTCATATGTGCAGCTTGTGCATTTTAGAAAGGAAATAAAAACTATGGGTTAGACTTTTCATGGTATGATTCCATTGACATTACTGGAGTCACATACATTTGCACACTCCGAGAATTCAGTTTTTTTTTTTTTTTTTAAACACTGCTCATAAATCCTGTGTACTCTGTTGCAGTTGTATGATGTCCCTCCCAAAAGAGAAACCAATGCTTCAGGGAAGGGATCTCAGAAAAAGAGCTGGGGCCACTACAATACGCTGCCAAACCCTCGAAAGTCAGAATGGATTTATGATATTCCAGTATCACCTGAAAAAATGGGCTTAGAACAGAGCCCTTCTGGCCCTTCCTTGGAGAACCAGGCGCTATATGATATACCCCCAGCCAGGTACAAGGCACTAACAACAAGCACTGAAGCCAAAGTTGTGAACCCACAGTTATACGATATTCCACCAACACAACGGAAATTAGTGTTTCCAGATGTCCCTCTTTATGATATTCCACCCCCACGGGACATGCTCCTTTTGCCACAAAATGGTAGCTGTGAGGCACCCTCAAGTCACCTGGATCCAAAGGCTGAGAACCAGACTTCTGGAGAGAACGTTTATGATATTCCTAAAGGTTTGCCCAACACTTTGCAGTCCAAGAAAGAGAGGGAAAAACCCAACAGCAGTTCTGGAAACCAGGCATACCGTGTTCCAGTCCAGATCTCAAGAGACACCAAATTAGAACACGACAGATTATCTGTTTCTAGTGCGGACAGCAGAAGCAGCACTGTCTCTACATTCTCAAACTCTTCTGCTGAGTTTATGTCGTCCTCAGAAGAGCCTGTCAAAGAAATTAAGCTGGATCTCGATGTAGCCATAGAGACACTGACTAGACTGCAGCATGGTGTATCCAGCTCAGTTGCTAGCTTAATGATTTTTGTGAGTAGTAAGTGGAGATTACAGGAGCACCTGGAGAAAAACATTGAAGAAATTCATAGGGCGGTTGATCACATAAAAGTATCACTTGGAGAATTTTTGGCCTTTGCTCGAGCCATAAAGGTAAATGCCTCCTACGTCACTGATAATAATCTTCAGACCAGAATTAAAAAACAGCTGGAAATTCTTTTCAACTCATTCAAAATCTTAACAGAAACGAGAGAAGCTCTAAACAACTGCAACTGGTCACTGGAGGCTTTGGTCCTCAGGAAACCTCAGAACAACCCAGATGATCTTGATCGCTTTGTTATGGTAGCTCGCACAATTCCAGATGATATCAAGAGATTTGTATCCATCATCATTGCCAATGGAAAACTTCTCTTCAGAAAGAGTGAGAAGGAGCAAGAAATGAAGCAATCAAATGTGAGCCCAGAATATAAAATGGCAAAACAAATCCCAGTGCCAAGAAGAATAGAAATAGAATCGCTTCAAAGAAGTACTCATGACAAGCCGAACCAAAGTCAAGTCTCCCAAGAGAAAACAAAAGAAAATGCTATTGAGGACTGTGAATATGTTCAACTACAGGTTAGTATGATAGGATTTTACATATATTCTTGATTCTTTGCAGACATTAAGTCATTAGCACTATTTTATCTTTGCATCAGTGCAAACTTCAGTTTGCACAACTACTTTTTGATGGCACAGGTGCAATGACCAATAATTTTAAGTAATAAAGAGAACTGGCATTAGAGAATTTGCCCACATAGCAAGACAACAGTGAGAGAAAATTTTTAACTTGTCCATTTAAAAGTCTCTCAAATTAATTAAAAAAAAAAAACACAAACTTTTAGCTAGGAGTTAGCAATTTTTTTCTTCTCCGTAGACTAGTGGTTGTTTTCTTGCCTGTACATTTCATTTGTTGGCTCTGAAATCATCATATGAGAAACGTTGACTTTCTAACTTGAAATGTATTAGGCTTTTGTAGAAAATTTTGACTTAACAAATTAAACTCTGAGTTATCAAGCTTCTTAGAATAATTTTGGACATTTGTTAGAATTATTTTTCTTATAATTACTGAAATGTCTGCTAAGAATCTTCCTCTTTATTGGTTTTACAAAGAAATGTTGACTTGTCCTTAAAATATAGGAAATGTTTTGTTTTGTTGAAGCTGATTTCAGTCTTAGACCTTGCAGGATCCTGACACTAATATTTTAGTAGAAAAAAACTGCATTTGCTTCCAATATTTATCACTGTATAATATCACTTCCAATACATTTATCACTGTAGTCCATAACATGAAGCAAACAGATTTCACGTTACTTCTCCTGAAGTAAGTGGAAAAACATATTTATACTCACATATTTTATGCAAACCATTTCAATTTTGCTTTCACTTTGATTTTTAACAGGCACAGAAAATCATTTCAGGTAAAGAAGTGTCAAAGAAGAGTACAGATTCAAAACCAAAGGTATTTCTGACTTTGAAAACTATTACATACAAGGACTTGTATTTCCTTATTTCTGTGCTTGCTAAAATTCAAAATAATTTGTGTTTGGAAGCACATATCTATACATAAAGATCTACTTGTTTTCTCATAGTTCATTTTCCCATAACTAGTTCTTCAAATACGTGCTGAAAAACTATGCAAAACATTTTCCTCAAATGTAATGAACTACTCTAAGTTAAAGTCATACTGTTCTTTATCTGTTTGCCTGTGCACATCATTTGGGATAAGGCTGTGAAAGGTTATATTTCAAAATATCTTGTAATGTACTGGTATAAAGATCGATTCCCATTATAGTACAGTTTTAATCATTCATAACCCTCATGAAGACAGTACCTTTAAAAATCAAGTCTGTGTTTTGCCTGAGAGCTTGACTCCAGACTCTATAAAGGACTGATGTTTAGCTACAGTACTTTGTGTGCTATCTATCCATTACTAAAATTGCATTCAGTGAAATCTGTTTAGGGAAAAGGTAATTGGGAGAAAGCAGTGTTAGGAAGCACAGTACTTTGTAGGAAGAAAAATGATTCCAAAAAAATTCTGGGCTGAGGCTGGGGCAATTTGGAGCCCGTTAACTAAAATAACTCCTTGTAAGTGAAGAAACATGCAAAGAATACAGAGTAGAACAAATAAAGAAACAACCAGTGTGACACCAAACTGACTCTATTTACTGTGGTGTTTTTTTTTAATCCCTTTTCTAGGTTTTGCCATCTTCAAAACAGAATGTAATTCAAAGCAAGCAAGAGCCTGCAAAGAAAATAGCTCTTCCAGAACATTGTAGGCTGTGTTTTGGTGCGCTTCACAAGGCAATTGCTGTATTTAATAATAGTCTGAGCAATAACCAGCCACCTGAAGTCTTTATATCCCACAGCAAATTGATCATCATGGTGGGACAGAAGATAGTGGATTCTCTCTGCCAGGAAACTCAAGAAAGAGATGCTCGGAATGACATTCTCCACAGCAGCAGCCGGTTTTGCAGCCTCTTGAAGAACCTGGCTCTTGCCACCAAAAATGCTGCAATACAATATCCAAATGCAGATGCAATGAGGGAACTTCAGAATCAAAATGATGAGCTGTATAAATATACGCAGCAGTTTAGAGCAATGATGGAATGAAAGATGCTTTTTTTTTTTTTTTTTTTTTTTTTAAGAACAGTGGTGAAAACTTGAATCTCTTCATTATTAGAGTTCTCTTTGCTCCCTTTGTGTAGGAACCAAGGGGCGCACAAGAAGCTCTGTGCTGCCAACGTTGTCATCCCCAAGTATTCCTACCAGGTCATCCTCTCTCAGGTACTGATGCTCATTTAGCAGGTGAGGACCCACACAGTGGCAGAGACAGAGAGGATCTGTAGTATTAAATCTGTACTTTCTCCTCCGCTGTTCAGACACTGTCTAGAAGTGTTATCATCTTACTGTTGGGGCAGAAATGTTTGCTGTGTATTCGAGCAAACTTTATCATCTGATTTTTATTTTTTATTTTTATTTGTATACAGATAAATATATTTTCCTACTTTTTTTTTTGTTTGTTTTTCTATTTGGGTATGTAAAGTCTGTCTTTAAATTTAAACATGCTGTTGTGTAAGTTGTGATATTGCTATGTGTACCTATCATCGTTTCTAGAGCACTTGACTCAAATCTTGTAATTAGGGGTGGAAAAAAGTATCTGAAGAATTAGCTTTGCAGCTGTTTAATGTACAAATGTGTATTACACGATGAAATCTGAATGGCATAGATATTAATCAGAAACGTTCCAGCTCATTATCTGAGCACTGACAGAAAACTGGGGGTTCTGCCTTGCCGTGTACAGCCACGAGGAGCTGTTCCTGGTGCTCTGCCTCGGAACAAGTTGGTTTCAGTCAGTAAATATGGAGCAAGCAGGTTTCAGTCAGTAAATACCGAGGGTTTGGACAAGCACCTCCAGCACGCTGGCGATGTTATTTGAGTTGTGCTGTGGGAGCACACTTTGGCACTGAATTTGTGTGCACCACCTCAGGGCCGTGCGGTGATGTAGGCCCTGTAACTACTCTCCCTGCGGACTGTTTCTGTGCCTGTCTCGTTTTTATTTTTCCTGATTAATTTATTGTAGTTCTATCCGAAATGTGAAAGCCGGGCCTTTCGGGTCTATCTGCACATTTGCCCTGACACGGGCACAAGCCCTCGGTGTTTGCAGCTGATTCCTCCTGCCACGCGTGCCCGTGGGGCACAGCCAGCCCCTCACGGTACCACCTCTACCCCCACGCCTCGCCCCCACAGCGCCGCCATTTCGCGGGGCTCTGCCCCCCTCAGCCTGACCCCCCTCAGCGGCGCGGGAAGCCTCGCCTCAGCACCGGGGGGGGGGGGGGGGAAGGGGGGGAGCCGCTGTTTTGGGAACACTTGCTCTGGCCGTAAATCCCCCCGAGCGGGCGTTCTGGCTCCATTTGCTCACTAATTAATTAATTAATTAATTAATTAAATAGAAGAAGAAGAAAGTTGCTGCGGCGCTAAGCGAGGAGTGAATGCGACCGCGGTCAGGGCGCCCCCCGCCGGGAGCTGTGGTAGCTTCCAGCGGCCGCCCGATGGGCGCTCCCGCCTGGCCCCGCCCCCGCATCGTAGGCCCCGCCCCCCAGAGAAGCACCGCCCCCACGATAAGCCCCGCCTCTTCCCGGGAGGCCCCGCCCCCAACCGGCCAGTGGCAGCCGCGCCCCTTTCCGCGCTCGCCGGAAGTGTTTCCCGCCGCCGGAAGTGCGAAGTGTCCGGGGAGAAGGGGGAAGAACCCGGAAGCGCGGCGGGGCGATGGGGTGCGATGGTGGCACCATCCCCAAGCGGCACGAGCTGGTCAAGGGGCCCCCCAAGGCCCAGAAGGTCCGGGCGGGGCGGGGGGGGCTCGGGGAGGGCCCTGGGGGGCGCTCGGAGCGCGGCTCGGGCTCTGCCTCGGGGAGCCGCAGGGTGCGGGGGGGCCGCAGGTCGGAGCGGGGGGTGGGAGAAGCGGGGAGAGTTGCACGGGAAAGGGCGGAAAAAAAAAATAAAATAAGTAAATGGGAAGTAAGTAAACGAAAACTCTTCTGTCCCACCTCCGGTGTGGTCATACTGCTGCGCGTGCCGATTAAAGTCGCTTTGAATATCGGCCTGCCTTTTATGGCCTCGTGTGCCACAAAACCCGCGTTTTTAAAGCGAAGTTACTGAGTTTGTTTTTAAGCTGACATCCCCAGATGAGGTTGTTGCTTCTTCTCTCGTTATAGGAATGGCCCCGGTAGTTAGCTTGACCTGACGAGGTGGCCAGGGGTGAGACCCACAACTAGGGAGAAGCGGGCGGTGGGTAACGTGTGAAGAGATGGTGAGAGTGCTGAGGGCAGTGGTTAAACGGAGGTGACGAAAAGGAAGAAAACTGACTTAGAAAATAACTGCCAAGATGCAGAAATGAGCTCAGTAGCTAAAAACTAATCATGAGTTTTCACTCCAAGTTTTTGTTATTTTATGGAATAATTTTAAGCGTAAAGAGTAGGTTTGGTAAGGTGCGTGGGGATTTGATTAATGTTTCAAGTGCTGTTTGAATTGATATTTAAATAATTTGCAAATAGAAAAACTATGTTAAAATCATGGGTATATTTTCATTCAGGTTGACAAAACTGCTGAATTGGTGGCAAGGTGGTACTACTGCACTCTGAGTCAAGAGAAGTTATGTCGACCAATTGTAGCCTGTGAGCTTGGCAGGTATGACATTCTATATAGATTTCTATATTAGAAGGTACTAATTTGTAAGTAAAAGAATATTATGAGCATCAAACATGATCGCTGAAATTTTATGTTATAGGTTGTATAACAAAGATGCTGTCATTGAATTTTTGTTGGACAAGTCACCTGATAAAACTCCTGTGGAAGCTGCATCGCATATCAAGAGCATTAAGGTAAAAAGGTTGTGTTTAACGCTAAAGAGCGCCACAAAATTTAAAATGTGCTGCAAAATCTCAGTTGGCTTGTGTTCTCACTATCTGTTAAAATCGTTAAAAATAGAAAACCTCAATGAAAAACATCTCTGGACATGTTACTGTGGCTCAGAAGTCTAAAAGCCTAAAAAGTAAAAAGCCTAAGGCTTGGGTTTTTATTTTATTTTGTTTTATTTTATTTTTCAGAACGTAACAGAACTAAACCTTGCAGATAATCCAGCTTGGAGTGGCGATAAAGAAAGCAAGAAAGGTGACACATACGACGACATTCAGTCTGCACGCTTTATATGCCCTGTGGTGGGACTGGAAATGAATGGAAGGCATAGGTCAGTATTGTAGTTTCTGGATTTAGATCATATAAGTGAGTACTGCGTTAAATATGCAGTGGGTTAAAATTTTAAATCATTAGTGTTGCAACTCACGTACATGCTTGAGCCTTTGTGGGGACTATGTGTTCTTCATTCATCTCATGTTTAAGAGGAAAGATGAAATGTTACCTGTTTGGAGAGAGTAGAGAACAATGTTTGCAGAGAAAAAGTGACTTGAAGTTGATGGGCGCTAAACTGTGGGAGACTGACATGGACAGGTAGAGGAAGGTCAGCGGAGACCTCCTTTCGCAGTGGAACAAATTGCATCGAGCAATTCCATCTTTCCCTGTGCTAGGATAAGAATGGAGGGAAAGTGTATGTCTATTAAAATTCTGTGCTAGCATCTACTTTTTGTTTTGCTGAAGAAGGACTTTTCCTTTGCATTCTGTTTTGGGCAAATTAGCAATTTCTTTTTCTGTACATATTAAACCTGATAGATGAGAGAGGTTTGGTTCACAGCGTGATAATTTCAAAGTATTTCTTTGATCAGTAAACAATTAGCATGTATTTTTCCATCAGTACTTATATTGTGCAAATTAGTATGTGCCTATCCAAAATGTGCAGATATCTTGTTTAGCTGCAAGTGTATAAAGAGAAAGTTAGCTGTGTCCTACCAGCTGGTTGCAGTATTTGTTTTGTGTTAAATCGGCACTGCAGATACATACTTCAGACACACAGGGTTTATTAAAAGTGGTATTATGTCTTTTCTTTAAAGGTTTTGCTTCTTGAGAAACTGTGGCTGTGTGTTCTCGGAACGTGCTCTCAAAGAAATTAAAACAGAAGTTTGTCACAAGGTGAGTTTTTCCTTCAACTTTAGTGGCAGTGGGGTTACATGTAGCCCACAGAGACAGATGTAGGTATATACGAACAATTATGTTCACATCCACTATTGTAAGGTGGTTTTTTAATCTGAATACGCATATTGAAACAACACTTACAAGTTCTGTTTTATGGTGGCCTGAAGTAATTTTATACGTGCTTTAAAAAAAAAAAAATTGTGCCTCTACATAGTTGTCAGAATGAATGTTTTTGCTCTCAAAAACAGTTTGGTGATGCAATAATTACTTTCAAAACAACATTTCTCAAATGTTTGGTTATAGTTTAAAAGAGGGTGATTTCTTTGTTTTCACAGAATGAATCTGGTTTGTATTTATCAGTATCTGCTATATTTGTTTAAAGTGATTACATTTCCAAATTATGTTTTGACCCCCTATTTTTAAAGGCCTTTGTCTTTTTTGGAGGCAAAAACTCTTCATATTTTCAGCAATTCTGTGGATTGTTGTTGAAAATACTGACTGCATTTCATTTTTACAATAGTGGCGTGATCTCCTTATGAAGGTCTCTTTGCAGATGAAGGCAATGATACATGTTGCAAATGCTCTCTTTTTCGTATCACTACATTTATTTGCATTGGATTTGTGGTGACAGTTGCCACAGAGTTATTTCTCACCAAATACCCTGCTATTTGGTAAGCTGTACCATGTACTTACAACAAACAAGACCTGTGAACCAAATACTTTCTCAGTACAAGTGATGTGAAATAGAGCTAATTAGCTTTAGCCTCATTTTGCTGCATTCAGTGTTAATTTTGTTCTATAGAATACTGTTATAGCCATTTAGATAATGGCTCTGCTTTCCTGTTGCCAGATGCTGCTTTATTTTTAATGTGTTTTTTCTTTGTTTCTAAATTTGTTGTTGATAGATGGATGTAATGTGATTAGTAAACACAGAAAGCGGATGTTTTTTCCATGGTTTGGCCAGTCTGGTAATCTTACAAAAACTAAATTAGTCCCACATGTTTTCTGTGATTTTATTAATAATTAGGAAGTATATATCATAATTTCATTATTTTGCATGCAAGTGTTTTTACATGTATGTGACTTCTTCACTATATTCAGAAGGATGTTTCTAGAAATACTGAAGTGGATATAATATAACTTAGTCTGTCTTCCTTTCATTTTTGGATTTTTGTTCACCAAGGCAATGATAACCAGGCATGAGGATGTTTTAGTCTTCCCTTTGATTAAGAGTGATTCAGTAGATTTTTAGATACACAATGATAATTCATGCTATATTTGGAATCAAGGAGAGGGACTGTAACTTTTCTAAAAAAGATCGTGAGGAACTGATTGCTGTGCTTCCTGGAGGCTAACAGTTTGTTAGTATCCATAGCCCTAATTAGCTGCATTGACCCAGCATGCTTTGTCTTTATATGGCAATATAGTAAAATGAGCTGAAAGTAATGAAAAAGAAAAAAATGAAGTGTTGTGTATTGTACGTACACTGTTTTCACTTCCTCCCAGGGGATGGGATTTCTAATATGGATGCAAAATGGGGAAGTGTCAGTCTAGATGTTTAGCAGCTCTTTTCTCCACTACTGTGAAATTCAAGAAAGCTCTTTCAAAACAAACTATTCCTGTGCATTAGTCTCACCTATGAGCCTAGAGAGCAATCTTGATAGTCTGCTAATTTGTAAACAACAGTTTCCCAGAGGACTCTACCGAACAGATGCATTAATGATGCAGTGAAAACATTCACCAGAGAATACAGATATCCAACAGCCTGAACAGTAGTTCTGCAGTCCTCACCTTGATACTCATTTTCTTTAAACTAGATAAACTGAATGATATAATTAGCATGTATTTACATGCTATAAAGATGCATATCACAAAATGCTATGCTGAAGTATTTGGGACAAATTTTGAAGATTTTAACTATTTAGACTGAAAAGGGTTGTAGAAGGAGTAACTTGTGAATGCAAATAACGTGTAGTACCTTTTTACACAGACATATTTTGTCTGGGACGTATTTTTAAGGTTTTGTAGAGCAGGGGGAGAAAACTTAAACTATCAGTAGGAAGTTGTAGTCTCAAATGTGCAGGATATGACTTTCAGGATGTGACTTTCAGGAAGGAAACAACTTTGTTTTAAGATACTGGAGTTTGATGGTGATGAGTATTCTGTAGGAGGAAGTCCTGAATAAAAGCAGTTCTCTGCTGCCTCCTGCTTCCTGCCTGCAGTTCTTCAGGAAGGATTTTATGTGACATAAAAAATATCAATTTAAAATATGCACTTCTAACTGGGAAGTATCCACCTACTGTTGGTTTTGATTCTCCGTCAGACTACTAAAATTAAAAGACCGAGCCATACAGTTTCCAGCCATTGCATTTGTATTTGATGGTTTCTTCAGCAAGACCAGTACCAATGTGTATGTTTTGTTGAGGCCAAATATCATTCAACTGAATGATTAGGATAAAGAGCAGCAATGAGAAGGAGCTTTCTTACCACTCAGTGTTGAAAATTCCATGGGTCTGGCATAACCAAAAGGGATGTCCAGCTTCAGAGTTTCATGAAGCCCCCCTCTATGAAGGGGGCAGGAGGCAGGGGAGAAGCACGAATGCATATTATAATAATTCCTGTACTTTGTATAACTAATTTCTTGATGATCTAATAACCAGCTTTTTGAAATGTAATCTCATGCATATCTTTACAGTTTCTTTTGGAGGTGATTCCAGGTTCAACAGACTTCAATACACACATGAAATAATGCCTTAACTATTAAAGTCTATGCCATACAGAACACTTAATCAAATGTTTAACTTAGATACAGAGCTATTGAACGTGTGCCTTAGGCTTTTTAAAGCAGAAATTATGCATACATCTTTCAGATACAGAGTTAAGGTGTACGCAGTATGTTATGCAGCTTAGTGTTTCCTAGAACACGGTCACATTGACAATTTATGCTCTTAGATCAACAGTTTCCAAAAGTTAGTAAACATTGGTTGCTGAGATCCAAGAGTAGTGATCTATCTACTTGTTTCACAGTCGCACGTACAGGACTTTGATGAATGCTTTTTTAAGCATGTTGAATGCTTTCAGCTTTCACAGTTTTGTAACTTTTTTTTACTTGTTGTTAGAAGTAAAAAAAATATTTCAACAATTTAATGAAGTTGTGATCGCTCAGTAATGGGTAAAATAATATTTCTCAATAATTGAGGATGGGGTGGCTTATTTAAGATTTTGCCTAGGGTTTTTATAGATGTAGAATTTTGTGTTTAAAATCTTAAATTCTTTAAGAAAGGAGGGTCACTCTTCAATGGTTTTCCTGGATTAACATGGCTAAAGTAGGACATAAATAATATTTCTAAGAGAGATTTAGAGATCTACATTTTTTCCTAGCTTTCCTGGTCAGTTTCTGCAAAACAAGCCAGTTTAATTAAGTGCCTTGCTATTGAATTTCACCTTTTCAATCAACTCAGAGGTGAAACACAGTTGTTCTGTATGATGGTGATGAAAGGTAAAAAAGCTAGGTACTGGATTGTCTCCAAAGACAGTAATGAGGAATGTTACATTCATGTTTTAAAAAACAACACAGAGTAGATAAACACTGGGAGTGCCTTACTTGGGTGTGGGTTGGAGGGAAATTCATTCTGAAATATTGTTATGGTTAATACATGCCAGAGACCCATTAGCTTCAGTAATGGTTTTTAGAGGAACTCTCAAAATGCCCAGTGTGAGCATGGTGCGTGGCTTTTTTCCCCTCCCATCCATAAAAAAAAAAAAATCTTCATCAATAATTAGCCACAAGATAGGCCATGGGTTCTACATGAGACTGAGTACAGGGTTGAGTTTTTTAAGTTTCTGTAAATAAATAGAGACCAGATGGTCCTCCTCTAGGTTAAAGTTCATTTGAAAGAAATTGTTTCCAAGAAACTTGTGTGGGAAAGGGAGCACTACAGTTCCAAGAACCTAGGATTAAGTTTGTAATAAGAAATTTTTGTGTTCTATTGTTGGGTCATTTGTTGATTCATGTGAATTTTTGGAAGAATGCTCAGTCTTTAAGTTGATTTTCATACTCAGCATAAGGAAAAGTAACTTCCTTGCTGTAGGCTAGTGAGAACTACGTTTGGTCTGCAAAGGATCTGGAAAATGAGATCTTTGTCCTAGCTGGTGCTAGGTGTTATTGCCAATTGTTGCAGACTGTTGCAAGATTCGGGGAAGTTTTGTTTCCCTGCCCTGGGACTGAAAGCTCTTCACTCAGTTTTCCATTGTTCCCTGGCCTCAAGTTTCCCACATCTCATTGCCGTGAGCTCCTGCAGAGAATCAGAACCAGGGACTTAGAGGTAAACATGCATTTCAGGACCCCTGCTAATGTTACTCATCTAGGCACCCTCGTCATTAGGAGCAAAGCATGAATAGTGCAAGAGTGGTGTTGCCATGCTACACAATGAAATTAGAGATGCAGCTGGCCATGAAAAAACAGTGAAATGGACTGTGTCTGAAGCTGGCTGGCACCTGCTTCTCTACAAGCTCTGCAGCTTGTCAACGTTTTTAATCAAAGTAATCTAGTTCATAAAACATACAGTAGACACAACTCTATCTTGTGCGCTTTGTATTTCACCTTTGTTTCAGTCATTACTTCCATTTTATTACTTTCATACCAGTTCTTTTTTTCAGCTGTAGACATACATGGGGAACATATATTTTCCAGTTAAATAAGTCACTTAAAGGATTATGAATGTTACCCTCGTTTTCTGTAAGTTGCAGTTTTAGACACGTCATTTTCTTTAAATTAATCCCTTAGCAGTTGTTACTCTTTCTTTTACTGTAATGCATAAAACTCTTTATTTCACTGGTGAAACAGTAGTACAGCATTAAAGCACGAGGGTAAGCACAATACACCATGTGAATGAAGTCTGTGGCTAAAAATCTTGGTGGGTTCTGTCAATATTTTGAGTATTTGTTTAGCTGATAGTTAAACGTTCAGCTTCATGTTGAAGTAGCTATCTTCCTGAAAACGCCAGTGATCTTCAATTGGGACTTCTGCCTGGTGCAGTACTTTAAGTCTGTGGCGTCTCTCTAGGCAGTCCATAACAAGGGGATATGTTGCAGGCTCAAACTTATTCGCAAACAAGTGAGGTGATTCAATAATCCACTGTAAATCCCCTAGTCCATAGACGCAAATGTCTCTGATGTAATGACCTGCAAAGATAAATGGAAGCATCTGAAAACAGCAGAAAGCTGACCTGAGTCACTTTAAAATATTTTGACTGTGATGTTATTAATAAAAATTACCTTTTGAATTCTCACAGAGCATTGTTACTCTAGATTTTAATACTACATGTTTTTTAACAGTAGATTTTTATTTTTTAATACTAGATTTTAAACTTGAAGGCTGCATTTTGATTTTTGTATCTCCAACTGCTTCATTGACACACTGTATCTTGTAGTGCATTCTGAAGTTCTTCTCATATCTTATTCTTTTTGGGTGCCTATTTAATCATGCAGTGCTTTACTAAGCTGAGTTTTATGGTTTTGTATTTTAAACTCTTTTTTGTGTGGTCAGCACATGAGGAGATTTAACCCAGAGCTGATGTAAATATCTGTCAACCGTGCTTGTCAAGTAAATCCCTCCACACTTTCCACTGAAAACTGATAAGCCAAGTTAATGCATTGGTAAATGTAATAGAAGAAGGCAATCAAATAAACAAAAGCTTGCAAAACTTAAGTCACTGAAATATAAAATAGATGCAATTCTGCCATTGCTCCCCTTGAATTATTGAAGTATTGTAACTGGAGGTTGAAAGAATGGTTGTCAGTATGTGGTTACTGTGACAATCTTTGCAAGAATATGTCAGAACATATTTGAATTAGGTACAGTGGAGGAGGATGGATTGCTCTTTTATTCCATACTTCCAAAATAAAATCTATATGGCTACTGAGACACATTTAATAGCTAGCTTAACACATAATACGTAATTTGCAATGAATGCTCGTCAGTGAATCAAATTCTAGTTCACATTTCACATTACCTTTGCAGCCCTTGTGTGTGGTGCCTTCTTGATCTTTCCATTTAATGGCTCGTATGTTTCCTTCCCAGTCTGCGTTTGGTGTAGCACCTGGAGCATCTTTAAAAACATAATGTTCTGATAAGATTTCTTTTTACTGTTTTCTACTAAGAGGGATAATTTTCACTGCTGAAGACTTTTTAAGTGTAGCCTTGTCAAGTATTTATTTACAGATACTTACATCATAAAAAAAAATCATTGTTCTCAGTTTTTTTTCTTTTTTTTTTTGTGAGAGCATAAGCTTTTATGTAGTTTAAAAAATTACTTTTTTAATCAACGCTTTTGTGGCCTTGTAGCTAATGATCTACACCATAAGTAGTACTTTCTGGAATGGAGCTTAATTTTGCCATCAGGAGATAGGGTTTGAAGGAACAGCACCGGGACTGAAGAAATTACCACATTTATGCAACACAATTCAAGCAAAGGTGGTATTAAGCCCCAAAATGGAGCTCACTAGTTCTCTGTCTCATAGACCCTGCAATATTGGTGCAGGAGTTATCCATTGTAAAAATAACATACATCTTACCATTTAAACGATTCAGTGTGACCCAGTAGTGTTCGTCCGGACTGTACGTGTCTCTTGACCATTCAAGCAAATCTTTTGCACGTGCATCAGTCAATGTAAACTCCACAAATTCTTTAGTGAGAATGTAATAGGCACTACCAAAATATATAGTCAAATTATACGGAGGTTTAGATTTTATGTTCTTGGTTGGATAGACGTATGACATTCCAGAACGCACATATTCTCTGTAACTAATCTGTGTCCTGTGTTTCATATGAAGTGGTTGGACTACCCCAGGAGTCATATTTTTTCCATTCCATTTACTTTTGATGTATTTGATAATGTCTTTGTTTGTTTTAATGGGATAATCTTGACCACACAGATTAATAACATAATTCCACTGAATTTTGGATTGAACTAAATCTCTCATGCAATTAATATCAGCTTGTAATCTTGAAAATCCAGCATAAACAACATTTTCTCTTTTTGAGGAAATAAAAATATTTTCAAAGCAATTAACAATATTTTGTACAGCGGCTTTATAATCCTCTGATGATTTTTCATCAACATGTATGCAGTAAATATTCTGAGGCATATAAATAGCTCTTAGTAGCTTTACAAACATTTCCAACTCCTTGTGGATTGTGATAATGTATGCCAGTGAGAAACTTCCTTCTTCAGCTGACAGTGGTCTGGTTATAAAACGTAGAGTCTTCAAGACCATGGAGCAGTTGCACGAAGTCTGAATGCAGCTAAACGTTGCAGGTCGGTAGGTATTCTGGCAAACGCTTCCAATTTTAAAGGCAGCAGTTTTCCCCACAAAAAGAGCTGAACAAAGTTCATCTGGGTAAAAACCACACTCTGCTGTATTTCCGCTAAATTTCTGTTCGTTTGGATCTTCAAGAAGGGTATCCTTTAGATAGATGAAGGTGTAGATGAATGTACAGACAGCAATGCACACTAAAAATCCTGATTTTGTTGCATCAAGTGGGTTCATCTTTTATTATCCGGAGACTGTCTTCACATCATTTGAGGGTCTAGCTCATAAGCTAGAAGTTGATCCTACTTTGAAGCAACGTGTGCTCCAGCAGGTGAGCAGTGCAGTAGGTTGGTCGAGGTCCAGCCCCCCCCAGAGGAATGGTGTGCCAGCTCTGTATGGGACAGCGTGTAATCTCAGCCATTGACGAGATTTCCTTAAGGCCTGGGAAACCTTAGGTTCTGCTGGAGGAGCAGAATTTAATTCAGTGAATTAAGTCAGCAAAAAATTTATTAAATAAACGAAAGGGGAAGATGAAAATGCATTCTACAAAATGCGTCATTCCTTATCCTTATAAAGTCAGCAAATGTTTCTTTCTAACTCATTTAAGACATTCCCCCCCCCCCCCCCCCCCCCCCAACATCTTTGCATTAGTGCTTTGGAAAACAGCACATGCGGACAACAGTCATCCCTTATTTTTAGCATGTGTGCGTATCCTGAGATAAAGTTTGCTCCTGCCTCCATTAGCATTCATAGATAACTGTAATTTACATCACTGTTGGCATAGGAGTTTTTCCATTGCCATTTCTTTTTCTTACTTATACCTTTCTTGTTGAAAATGTCCGAAGCATGATAGTGCAGCAGTCCTGCATCCCACGCCTATTACGTGAAGATTTGTCCTTGAAGCATTTGGTACAGAACTACCTAGAGAAAATTCCAGGGAGGGGAGGAAGAGTCCATCAGCTGTCATTAAGCTTGATAGTTAAGAAAGATTTTATTTGTATTTTAAAGAAAATTCATATCCTCTTGTACCTTATTCAATGAATTTGTTTTTAATACATTTTGTTATTTTCACGTCTAAGTATTCCATGCTTTGCAGCTGTCAACATCACAACGTATTTGCTATTACGTAAGAAAAAGCATATTTTTGTAGTTTCTTTATGTGAACGCTGTTGTGGTTAGAAGGCTCTAGGTTTTAATTTGAAAATTAGTGGACTTTTTTAAATGAAAAAGCGGTATATGACAGTTTTAGAAGCTTGAAAATAGAGGTCATTGGAGTTGAAGTAGGAAAGAAACAGAATTTTAAAAGCATTAAAAATACAGGATTTGAAGCAAGAGAACAGATCCCGTATAACACTAAAATATTAGGCTGTTGGGAAGGAATGTATTTATCTCATTATCCTTACTGGTATGCACTGAATTACATGCTGAAAGAATGCCTCTTCTGCACTTAGCATTCCAGAAAGTGGCTTTGGGTGTTAGGTGGAGGATTCGTCCATTTTGTTTCAGCGTTCTGTCAACAGTGCTCTTCAGCCTGCATTGAATGCATAGGCCAGAGAAAAACATTAGGAAGTCAGGTCCCAGAAGATTTTTTTCATCAGCTCCTAAGGGATACATTTACTGTGTAAACAAGCTTGATTGTCTTTCGGCCGTTTGCGTGAAAAACTCAAGCAAATCAGGTCTGCATCAATCTTTTAATATTGTGCAGAAAGGAGGAGAACAAGATTGCCATTAAAAGGTAGAAGCAAGAATTTTTCCAGTAAAACTGAAATATGCCAGCGCTGTAGTCTGCTACCAGCTGACTACCAGAGCCAAGAATAGATTTGTGTAAGAGCCATTACGTGCCCAATAGCAGAAGCTAGGGAGAGGGAGTGTTTGTTAGGAAACACTGGTTTTTATGGACCTGGAGCCAGAAAAACCATTTTATTCTTAGAAAATAATTGAGGGGGGTGGGACATTGAGGTTGCTCTGAATTAGTGAATGTGATGAGATCTCTGTGATCCAGCACGTGGAAAGACCGCTCTGCACATAAAAGTTACACTGGAGACACAGAGCAGTTAAAGAAATCTTAGGGACTTCATATTTGCTTAGAAAAGAGAGCATTTGTCTGTATATGACGAGTACACTCTTCATGGTGTTTGGTTGCTTGTTTGGTTGTTTCAATTGAACACGATCTTGTGGATGGGTTGCAAAGGTTAGTTCCCTAGGGAACCAAACTATAACCCGTTTGTTTCATACGCTTCAGTTTTTATTACCCATCGAATAATAGCTTCCAGGGATGTTTCAGGTTAAGTATTTACTCTTTATTCTTCCCCTTAAATTGCTATAGCAGCATAAATGTACACAAACAATTCGGTGACAGGTAAGAGGAAATAATACCTCTCCCAACGGTAAAAATGTTTCTGGGGGATGAGTAAATGATAAAGCCTTGCCTAAGAGAGCAGAATTTGACGTCGTTCAACCTCGGGATATGTTCACAGAATGCCAGCATTGGCTTTCTGCTAGTGTTTAAACATGTCTAGAGCTGAAATTGTAGCTCTTGGTCCCATTGTATTGGAAATTTGTGACTGACAAGATTCATCTAACCCCTATTCTGTTACCTGCTGTCAAGGACTCTGCTACCATATTCCCTCCTGCCCTTGAAGAGCAAGGGATCTTTCTGTTAACATCTGCTGTCCAGGCATAGCCCTGACTGTCTTGCCTTACGTTAGTTTTATTCTGCTAGAGTGCCCCTATAGGTATTTATTGTTATCAAAATGTCTCTCTGAGATTCAGCCTTGCATAGATAGGTTTTCTAAATCTGGAGTATGAAGTTGTCTTAATTTTTAGCAGTGTTTGACGTTCTTCAGAAACCAGCACACTGTAGGGATTTTCACGCATCTTTGTGGCTGCTCTTATGGGTGTTACCTAACAGAAAGTTGTTGTCTTAATCCATCTCAATTAAATGTCAACTCTAGAGAAAAATGGAGTTATGCTTATACCTGAAAATGGCCTGTAAAATATCATCTCAGTTTATAAAAACCCCATTACAACTTGCAGTGCATTTCATAGTTAGTAATGAATTATTCTATAGTTCGTCTTTCCTTCCTGCCGTAAGATTTTGGACTGCATTACTGCATCTCTAAATCTCCTATTCTGTCCGTACTCTTTGTACTGGTTAATATTAATGGTTAGATAAAATTTAGTTTGTGTGACAATAATTCAGTGAAACAAATGGTTTAGGGATACTTCGTCTTGTAATAATTAAATGAGGAAAAGGCATTAGCTCCTGTATTTCCGAATCTTTTTATGCCTTTTTTTGTCTGAAAGGTGAAAGATTATTCATGCAGGCCTTAGTGTAGACATTTCATAAGCAAGTGAATACTAATTCAGTCCTCTAAAAGTTTAATGTTAAAACCAGCACTTTCAATGGCTTTTAGCTTTGTTTTTTTCCTTAAGGCCAGGTGAGTGTGCTGTGTCTGCCTCTGTGTTGTGACCTGTATCAAATAAAAGAAAAACTTCTTCATATATCCCAGTTAACTATCTTAGAAGTTTTAAATCATTCTCACTTTTGCATCAGTATTTACTGATAAATATAAACAGTTTTATCGAGGTGTACCTTCTTATCCTTAATTTCTTCCTATTTTCTTGCATTTTTCTCAGTATGTTTGATCTCATAACAATTTAAAACAAACACTATGATAGGTATTTAAACTGTTAAGTTATATGGTTGTAAGATACTAATTTCATTGCGACATTACTTGTAAATACTTGTTAAATTCTGAGTTTATTGATACAAACAATACTCGTAGCAATGACCTTCTTGTACATCTATAACAAAATTTAAAACAGCCTTACTGCAGATTTGAGTGTGTTGTTAAAGTGAAGTGGTCTTTCTGAAATGCAGATATGGCACTTTGTAAAAATTACAATTATTTTGTGCTTTAATAAAGAAAAAGCAAAAACCCGAAGTCCTAAAATCTAAATTATTCAGTCTTACCTTGCCCAAAATTAGCCAGGAGAAGGCAGCATAATAAAAATAAATAGTCCCATTGTCCTTCAGCAAAATTCAGACAGCATTCTTCATTCTGTTGCTCGTGTGGAAATCTCAGCATAAGTGAAAGGGGTTAAACATTAACATGCATGTTTTCATTTAAGACTTCATCTGGCTTCCCGCAATGCTTAGCATATTTATTCTGCAGTAATGCTGTTTAGCCTCGGAAGAAACGTCCTCGGCTTCTCTCCAATGAGAGAAAACTTGAGCTTTTCCAAATTTCTGTTGCCGCTGTTCGGAGGCAGCCTTTAAAGGACCGAAAGCCGGCTTTCAGATCCCTAGCGCACATTGCTGGTGGTTGCGAATTGCATTGCTGTACCACGGGCTCTAACCTCGGCGCTGGGTGATGAGAACTGCAGGGGAAACTCGCCCTCTCTCCTCCTCCTCCTCCTCCCCCTGGTTTCTTAACTGTTTGCCTGCTGAAACTTTCTGATTTGCGGCACAGGAGCATAGGAAAGAATTGTACCTGGTCACTTCCAGGGTCTGGAGCTTAAAGATACTGGATGAGATGTGTTCCTGCTAACTGAATGTTCACTGCGTTGCTACTTTTACTGAGATTTTTTTGGGGGGTGGGGGTGTTAACAAGTGAAAAAAATAAGTTTACTGGAATTATGAAGCTTTGTGGCTCTAGAAATAAGAAGGCTGGCATATTTTGGATACTTGCAGATTAAAATAATGTATTACTCAGAAATAAATAGAGAGAAAACCTGGAAGTAAATGTAGGCACAGCTGCAGGTACAGCAGGTACATTGCCTTTAAGGGCGGATCTGTGAACAGAGGCTTCTGCTTGGACACTAGTAGATGCTACGAGCTCTGAGTGAAGTTCATGGTCACTGACTTAGTATGAAGGAGCCTTCTTCCACTCTTCCCGAGTTACCTTTTCCCCATCTCTTTGCCCCATTGCCACTCTCCTCAGCCCCTCGGACAAGTGCCAGAGGTGGTGTTCGTCTGCTCGTGCCCTACTGGCCTCCTAGGGAACGAGCTGCTGGAAAACGCCCTCTCCTGCTCCGTGTTTTTAGTTAAAGATTATTGTCTTCTCTAACTGTTAATGCATCAGCTTACGTGGCTGGTAAATGAATACTGATTTGGTCCTTGGCTGAATAGGACATCTGCTCAGGCTGGTTTCTAAATGCTGCCCTGTCGAAATCCTACCTCAAGAGGGACGGTCAGGGTGCGGTGCCGTAGTCCCCTAAGTGGGTGAGAGTTGGTTTTGGAAAACCATTCATGTCCTTTTGCCTTCCTCCTAGTGGTTGTATGTAGGAGGACTGCAGGGATGAACTTAGTGTTTATAGTTTGGGAAGGGGATTTCAGGTTTCCATAGGATATTAAGCTGTAACATTGATGTAAATATCTAGCTATGGAAACATATTATAATGCAATTGAATAACAGGCAAGTAAGACTGGAGCAGTCGTGGATGGAACTACATCTTAGATGCTGTACAAAAAAATGTCAAAAGTAGTTTACAGCAAGAAATAAGGTACAAATGTCTTCTGTAGCTTAAACTTAGTGTAGAAGAAATGCAGGAAATGATCTTCAATTAAGATTCTGTTATTACTGAAAACGAAACCAAAGAAAACGCTTGCAGTTTAGAAGGTCTTCATTATTATAAAATGTAATCTCACTGTTTTTGGCTTTTTTTAAATACAGCTTTTTTTATTCACCTTTTGACAACTCTAAATACCTTTGTTGTTCTTATGATTTTAAGTCTTTGGGGTGGATTTTTTTTTGTAAAGCTGGTGTGTGAACATGTAGGGTATGTAGTGTATGTATATGAGTGAATAACAGATTTTGAAGAGGTTTTAATTATTACTTGCAGACCCTTTAACTAATTCCTTGTTGTAAGCATGTTAAACCATTTTGGTATAAGCAGTTTTGAATATGTTTTTTATAATTGGATCCTGAAAGGACATTTAGACAAAGATTATGCAGTTTATCCAGCATGTCCTTCAGCTAACATCCCAATCTTCAATTACCCTTTGAATCTCACATTCACGTCTACAGGCTGCTGATCTATAATGCTTTCGTCCATTCCAGAATAGTGCTCAAGTTCAATCTCATTTGTGAATGTCTCCTGTTCAAGGTGCTGCAAAGACATTAAGGAACTACACCACGTACCTTCATATGTATTTAAAGTCCCAGTATAAACAAGGTACAGCAAAGGAGACCTTGTGATATCGTAAGACAAATATCTGCCTCAGAACACCTTAGATGGAAGGAACAACCTTCCTGAGTTTGCAAAACTGAAATTTTTCTGCTTTTTATCGAAGCGTTTCAAATTGTTGGGATAAAGTCCTTTTGGTTTTTGTATGAAAGGATAGCAAGAAAAAAAAACTTAAAGCTTTTTAGCTTAAAGCTAAAAATGCTGACAAAAAAAAATGTGATGCACATCCAAACAACAAATAGCATCTACTGGAGTAAGTGAAACCTGGGAAGGTGGAGTTGGTTCTACGTATGTAACTTGCTGTACTTAGAGTATGTTTGGGACGGTTTGGTCTCTGTAATACAATCTGGCTGTTGTCATGGCAAGAAATTATCTGTTTCAGGATATGAAAACAGGACACAGTCTTTTCCCTGTTTCTTGTAAATATTTTTCATTTTAGAACAGTTCCACCTGTGTTTTCCAGATGAGAACCCTGGATTTCTTTGCCTTTTTTTTAAATGCAACATTTATTCGGATTGGAGTCCTTTTACATAAACTTTAACTTGCAGGCAATAGCCTCATATTTTTGTATGCTTAACAGGTTATGCTTTAAAAAAAAATTGCAGAAATTACTTTTCACGCCAGTAGCCTGTAGGTGGGTGCTGTCTTTCATGCTGTATTCAGAAAACATCCAACTGGTAATGTACGTGTAGGGCTTCTTTAGACTGAGTACAGCTCCAGTCATTTTCACTTTAGTATAAAGACTAATGGTCTGTCCTGACTTTTCTAGATTTCTCTCTCACCAGTGTCTGAGATCATACTGAGCTGGTATTTCTAGCAGTAGCTTATTGAGTAACAATGGAAAAAGTGAGCTACTCACCTATTTCCTGTGTGAAACTTACTATTCTGCCTGATTTACGTGAATATTCATTCTCTTACTTCTCGTTTGTAGTAATTCTGAACACTTGTACTCTATTTTTTTAATTGTGTTAATCCCTTGAGTATACTGTAGTTAAATAAACCAAAGGACGTATGTACAGTACTTCGATCCCTGCTACAAATGCATGAGTAACCTTTCTAATCTTTTGTTCAGAAAACATAATAGTAGCAGCAGAGACAGAATTATAAACTAATCTTGCAAGCAAGCAGAAAGCTTCTGAATTTACCAAAAGAACTTATAAAAATAAAAAAAAGAAATCTTAAAACAGAAAAACATTATATTCAATGTTCTGGATTTACCAGATGATTAAAAAATTGTGCAGTGAAACATCTGTGCACCCAATCAGAAAATAAATGTGAAATTACATGAAGCAGATCACGTACGGATTAATTAATAAATGCACTTTGAAAATGTAAAACTTGGTAGTGTTTAATAAATCAGGTAAAGGACAGTGAGATGGCCAGGCAGGGTTAATGAATAATGCCATTTTCACGACCCCTTTTTATCTCCATAATCATTTAAAATAAAAAAAAAAAAAAAGTTTTCCCGTTGTAGCTGCTGGGGAGAAACATTCCCTGGTGCTGTTCCTGGTCAGTATAAAGGAATTGCTGCTCAGGTGTTATTGCTTGTGTGACTATTAGTAAGTTGAAAGATATCTTAGAACAGTGTGTCATAATACTTTGATCTTAATCAAATGCATTCATAACTTAAAAAAAAAAAAAAACTACAGCTTTGAAGAACAAAATATTTTAATACTTCCAAAATACTTCCAAAATTATTTTAGAATTTGCTGTACAAATTGACATGGGAGCTGCTTTTAAATGTGGTTATCACCAGTTCATGATTCACAGTGAAGATGAATATTTGTCTTCCTTTAGATGAAGGGGAATGCTGTCAGTATATATTTTGCTCAGCAGTAAAAACTACAGAGATTTTCCCTTTGATGTTTTAAGTGAAAAGCTGTATTAGACTATATTAGAAGAGAAGAACTATCAGAAAAGACACAGCAGTAAGGGGAAGAGTTAGGGAACTCTTTGGAAGTGGTAAACACGGAGCTGTTAATTCTAACAAAGGTTCACCAGCATAAAGATCCTGAAAAAAATGATTTTGTCGTCTTTTTTTAAAGTGTGGTGTTCCCTTTCAAGAGGAAGATGTGATTATCCTTAATGGTAATAAAGAAGATGTGGAAGTGTTGAAGAAAAGAATGGAGGATAGAAAGCTCAAAAGTAAATTAGAAAAGGTAATATTTTTATATATTGTTTAAATAAAGTTCTTCTCTATAATGCAATTTTTGATCAGACCACATAGCTTATTCTGTGATCTTTAAACTTGTAAAACTTGCGAGATTCTGTGTGCATATTCTGTTAATAGCATTTTGAAATTGTATCAACTGAAACTCTTAACTAGCAGGCACTGCATGGTGCTCAGAAAATGATGGAATTAAGTGATACGCATTTAGGGGAATCTTGAGAATGTGAATCATCATTGCCTGACACTTTCAGCAGCTGAGACTTTACATAGATGTTGATCACTTGACGCTTATTTCTGCGCTTGATTTTGTCTGCCTCTAAGATTCGATGGCTTACAAATGTTTTCCTAGACTTCATTGAACCGAATACTAGTTTAGTTACCAGCAAGCATGTAATTCCTTTTCATCAGAGTCATCACTCATCTGTGCCAGTACAGCACCACAGGGCGTGGGCCTGGGTTAGCCCAGGCACGGGCTAAAAGCATGGTTTAAAAGGACTTTAAAGATAGATGAAGATAAAGTATTACAGATCTCAACAGATGAGCAATTGCCCCCAAAAGCGGTCGTTTGCACTCAGTTTTCATTAGGAAGGTGTCTCCTTTTGTAAGTGAAGCACCTGTAGCTTTGGTTCAAATGGACTGGAAGCTGATGCTATCCTTAACTTATACACAAGACAAGTACCACCAAGGTGTGCTGAGCAGTTCTCTCTCGTACTGTGTCAGCACAGTTGCTCTTGGTGGCAGACAAAAAATTATGCTTTGGTCTTTGGGCACTGTATGGGCCTCTGGTGAATGAATACGCCAATATTTTGTTTTAGAGGAGACGTGCATCGCTGGCTGGTGCAGTATTTGCAAATCTCTCAGCAGGGCTCTTGTCTTCTGTCCTCAGTTACTGATGAGTTTTGCAACACTACCTTGCCCTGTTGCCAGATGAATTTTTGCAGCTAGAACCAGTCTTCTGTGCTGTTGTTGGCACCACTGGTTATAACCTGAGATCTGTGAGCTCCAGCTCTGGTGTCAGTGGACAGTTACTGGCTTGGAGTCTGTCAGCACTCCTGTTACTCAGTTCCTGCAATCTACAGGAGCAGTCTGAGCCTACCAACTGTAGTTGGAACAAAAAGCACAAACTACTTTTCTTTATACCCATAAGACAAAGCATAAGGAAGATGCAGCTAGCACTACTGCTAAAAATAATAATAATAATTCAAGTTTAAGTGTGTCATATGTGCTCATGCTGAAATAAGTATAATATATACTCATGTATAGTATATATGCATACATCTGTTGACAAACATCTCATAATTCAGATACCAGACACTGGGAGGTAACTTCTTATTTTAAATCCATCCGTAATAACAAAATTTGAAGCATCGTTAAAAGAATATTTTTGTGTACAGTGGAGGACGCCAGGAGAGCCAAGTCTGCTTTTGGAATAGTTACACTCTGCCACCACCTTCTGGCTAAGCTTTGCAGCAGCATGTGGTATAGTATTTTTTTCCCCAAGCATTAATTGTATTCTTGACAGCATGGGTTCTCCTAATTCTTATAACATATTGAAAGGAATTTATTTTCTTTGGGTTTGTATAGCTTCTTTGAAATATGTACCCCATTCTGAGTGTATACGGAGTCAGCTTTTGTGATAACGCTGCCAACAGCTGTTTTAATGCATCTTTCTTTTTCAGTTTGACATTTTATATAATCAAAGCCAGTAATGAAGTTCTTGTTGCTGCTGTTTGGTTTTGTGGTTTTTTTTTTGGTTTTGTGGTGTTTTTTTTTTTAATCTGGACAACTATGAATTAACTTGGAAAATCTGGTCCACAGATGCTTTTAAAAAAATTGGATTAGTTCTTCACACCTTTGCTTCCCAAGCAATTTGCATCAAAGAGCCCACTTATTGAAAGTTACCCAGAAGGGTTTTTTTTATTAACTAAATAAAAAGAAGTAGATATAAGATGTGGGATTACTCTGAATTTTATATTGAAAAATGTCCGTACTGATTATGGTTAACTGTGTCCTGTTTAAAGTCCTTCAGTTTATTATCCTGCCATGTGGGTTCAGAGCATTGAATTACCTTAATGATTATACCTCCTGCTCCTGCAAAGTATACAAACCAAAATATCAGATCTAGACAGTTCAATTTTGGCCTCTATGGCTTTCTTTAAGGTACCTTCAAGCTTTCCAAGATTATTATTTTTCCCCTATAGAAATAATACTGAAAGTGTGGGTAAATATTATGTTGGGAACAGTTCCGCTGTTCCTGCTGTGTGTCTATCGAATGCAAATTAGGAATTGCATATTCTTTCAGTAAATCATTAGATTTCTACTTGTGTTGTTTCAGAAATCAAAGAAATGTAAGTCAGCAGAATCAGCTTCTCAGCAAGATACCACTGAAGGTAATGAATGTCACAGCTACAAATTATGTGTACTCTTAGGAGTCGTGAAATAGGTTGATGATTTCATTTTTTATTTCATAGATGCTCCGGGTCCTTCAAAAGTCAAGAATAGAAAGGATTGTATCAGTTCCAGTTCTGGGGAAAAGAGGCAGATTATCTTCACCAAAAGTTCAGGTTGGTGATAATGCTCTGAACTAAATGTGAAAAAAGTGAACAAATAGTTCTGCTTTGAAAAATATTGCAGGAGAGATTCTTCTTTGTATTTTTGTACCAGAGTTTTCAGAAGCTACCTGGTCACTTCTTTTCTGACCAGTAGGTTATTTCATTCAGTTTGCATGAAGAATTTCTTAAGCTAGAACTTTTCCAAGTGTGTATGTTTTAAGTGTAGTCTCTTGTACATGTGAACCCAGGTGTGAATGAACTGCAGGAATTTTCTTTGGGCTTTTTCTTTACTGATTTATACAACTTCATTCTGAAACTGATTACACACTATCAGTTAAAAACTAGAGAAGATAAACAATTTTTAAAATAATTTACTTTAGTCCCTCTCACTTAAAAAAAAAAAAAAGTTAAAATCTGTTATTTTAACCACATCACTAGTCCTAGTGTATTCTTTAGCTGCCCCGTACTACTTTGAAAGGCAGAACAGGGAGAACTGAGAACACAAGCTTCTTCACATATCTTAATTTATTGTCTTCCTCGGTAATATAAGGTCAGCTCCCGTCTTCAAATGACCCACGATGTTGTTCTTTTTTCAAAGAACCTACTGTTTTGAACATGTATCCTGAAGGCTGTCTCTTCAAGCTGGAGTAGGAAGCTTCCTCTTGAAGTTGAACAAAGTTCCTTGTTCAATAGAAACTGTAGTCAACTTTTTCTTAAAATGGAGTTTGCTGTACCATCTGCAAAATCTACAAAACTGATTCTGCTTGAATTGTGCAAGGGCTTCTGTTTGCTAGCTTTTCTTTATTCTGCCCAGTTTGCCTTTGCCCCATCTGATATCCATCATCCTGTGCTTTTAGTAAATACCAGCATAGTAGTGACAGACTTTTTGTTATACTTTCATAGTACGTAAAACTCTTTCCACGTGCTTGTGACTGGCAAGTGCTGTGATGATAACTAATGAAAATAATAAACGCTCTTAACCATACTGCATTTCTGCATTTTTCACCATGAAACAAGGCAGATTTGCTTGTTTATGTCATTCCAATATTGCTGTGCTTTAAGTTGGCGGGAACTGACTTAAATACGATGAGAGATTCTTATTCATACAGTTATATAGTCAAGGGTTTGAAGTATCTATTTTATTTGGAATTAGTAGTTGTTTTCCTGAAGTTCAAGCAGTCAAAAAGTCTTTTATGGTGGTTTATTTCAGTGAAGTGTATTAAAAAGTCCCAAGCTGATGACTTGACTTTCAGTCCTCCATTTTAGCTATTAATTTGCTATATTTCACTGGGAGCATTGAAATATAACTTCAGAATGTACTGGTGTATCTACAGTAGTCGTGAAGGTATGAATAAAATTGCCTGTCCTTTGGTGACTCTCTTTAGGTAATATATATTATGCTATTTAATGTCTCCAATTCATACTGATGTGTTAATACAGAAATATAAGAATGGGTGCGTTTTTAAAGGCTGTCTGAGGTTTCAAGGTGAAGTATTAAATTGTGTATATTACAGCCACAGGAAAAATCAAGATAATTTGTTTGAAGAATCTAAATTTATCTACACTTCATCATTTAATTATTCTATGTGATAAGCTGAGAGAATTTCCATTAGAAATGTCTAACCTGCCACTTTCTGTTTTTAAAAGGGCTAAGCTTTTAGGCATGTTTCGTTTGTGATTATTATAATTGCTTTAAGTTGTTTAGGAACTTAGTAATTCTAATAACACTTGATGTATTTTTCTTTTTCCAATAATGTAAAGGAGAAAAATATGCCTTTTGAAATGTCAGGTCATTGGTTTGTTTCTGACAGCAGTTACATTGACCAGCAGGGGAATAGGAGGAGAGAGGGAAAAAAAAAAAAAAAAACATGGGGTGAGGAATGCCAGTAGCATAGGAATTAATTTGTGAACATGGCACCCTAAGGTTTCTGGACTTCCAGCATATGTATTCAGTCTTTCAAATCCAGTGTTTGGTAATTCTTTCCAGACAACTATTAGTGGCATTAAAAGCAGCATTCTCCAAATACAAAGGGTCTGATATATGATGCTTAAGATTGCACATCATAAATTTTATGACTACATGCAGAAATTGGATAAGTGCATTTTCAGACAGGCTCCCTACTAATTATTTACATGCAGTTGTGCCTAAATTACACTAAATATATAGAGTTTCTGCAGACCTTTCTGTGTTCATTTCTTTGCACGGGAGATTTGGCAAGTGCTTTTTAAAACACTGTCCTACTTCGGAGAAGGCTAAATAGTCATTAAGAAAGTTCTTTTTTTGTAACAGTAGATATAACACCGAGAGAAATGGTGTCAGAAATGGAGGGATGGACACTTCCCTATGCCAGATATAAAATAATGTAGGTGATGTTGTTGGTCATGAGTGACTTTGCACAGAATAAAGGGAGTAGATAGATTCCCTGGGGACAGTGTGTCACAAGTTTGGCTTTTGTCATTTGATAGCTAATTTTCAAACAATACTTCAGGGTGATGAAATACTTTAATGTTTCTTTCTTAAGATTAGAGTTCAGAGCCATTTTTCATTTGGAGGAATAAATGTTGTCAGTACTGAATTACAGTGCAAGGGGTTTGCACAAGTAGGAAAGAATTACTCTTTCTTCAAGGTTTCTAAATGCATTTTCAGCATAAATTTTGTAAGCTAAGGACATGCTTGCTATTGAGTTCAATTATAGCATATTTCTGATAGCCATGAAATAATATATTTACTACATTTCTGTACACATAATTAAAAAAAAAAAGTCTTAATAACAGCTCACAAGTGGAAAAATGTATGTTTGACTCTTTTCCTTTTTATCTAGCAGATAACGGAAGTTCATCTGTCCCAGGAAAAGTCAATAAGGTGGCTTCTACTACCACGAAGAGATCCATTGCAGACAGCGAGGAGAAATCTGAGGCATACAAATCTATTTTTACATCACACAGCTCAGCAAAACGTTCAAAGGAAGAGTGTTCCAATTGGGTTACTCACACAGCATACTGTTTCTGAAACAATGATGAGCCTGATCGTAATGTTCATTACTACTTTCCTTCCCTAAGGCTTTTTCTGTACAACTCTAATACAGAACAGTTGTTGTAATCTGATGTTATCTGGAATTACTCAGTTCGCAAGTAGTTTATAAACTTATGAATAGCTAATGAACTTATGCTAGTTGCAACTTTTGTTAAATAAGAAATAGATTACCAGAATCCATGTTGTATCAGCAGACCTCATTCTAACATGATGGATTATTTACACAACTGGTTTTTTGTTCCCTCAGTTGGATGCTGTCATTCCCGGTCACAGTGTCTCAGTACTAGAAATGAGGATAAGAGGATATGCCTGCTGTCCTCGTCTGTTGAAATCTGCTGCAAATGTGTTTGAATTTTTCATTGTATTGGTACAGAAATTGGGCGTTTTGAGACTTTCTGACAGTAAAATGAGCAATAATGCTTTCCTTTTGAAGTAGCAATCTTTGCTCTCAGTGGAACTATTATGTTTTTTAAAGGGTCTGTAGGCACTTTCAAGTACTATACATTTTGTTGGTATATATGGAAGCATTATGTTTGTACAAATGTTTGTACAAACAGCAAAGTAGCTGTACAATATTCTTACTGTACATGTTGTAATATGCTTTTAATAACATATGTTCATAGTTAATCATTAGATATAAAGGTGAGCCTGTAATAATGAGTTTTTGTTTTTCCCAAAAGGCTTCAGGGGGTTTCTTAGTGGTGGTGTTTGTAAAGCTAGAAGGATCTATATCTGAGCTTTCATTCTTCTATTAGAGGATCAGAACAGAGTGGAACAAAAGTGTGAGTTTTCTTACTCTTCTGCTGAAACAATAAGGTTCTGTGTCATCTGTGAGGATGAATTTACCATTCTGGGCTGAATTGAATTCAGCAGCTTACTCAAAAATATGAATATTTATACAGGGAGAGAGAAGAACATGCCTGGTAACAGAATAGAAGTGGACAGATCTTAGCTGGATTTTTAGGAAGAAAATAAATATGATATATGCCATGCAAATCAGAAACCCATTGGTAGCCGATGGAGGGAACCCCTCAAGGCTGAAGTTGGCCTCTGAGAACATTTTTCTTTCACTTTGTGGGCAACGGAAATGTGAGACTTTGAGAACATCTGCAGTACACATTATTTTATTTTGTGACATAAAATTCTCCACCACAAACAACTATTTGACTGTTAACTGCTGGTTACAGGAAAATACAGCATTATAGTACTTCACTGAGTTCTGCTTTTATATCTGTGCTTTTTATTCCTTTGACTTTGATGTAAATAAAACTTGCTCTTGTCATATGACCTTAACGCATCATGTTCAGTTGAACAGACACACAAATGCTTATTTTGTTTATGTTAGAACATAATAACTTTTTAATGGTAGTCATTGTGTAATATCATAGGCTTTCATTTAGCCCTTTTCTTCTTAGCTTTTCTCCAAACACAGGAATCCTACTAAAATGTTTGTGTTCCATAGCAATCAGCGGTTAAATATTTGAATCCAGTAACATCTAGATGAAATGGCCAGGGAGAGGGACAGATGCTTTTTGCCTTTCTTTATTCCTCTTCAAAGAAATAGAAGCTGCTTTTATGATCTTGGCTTAAACTAACAGAATAGAAATGCAGAAAGTAGGAGGCTTTTAAAACCACTGCATGATGTTACATTGTTACCTTTGTGCGTGAAAATAGTTAATTATCCTCATAATTTATTTTGTAAAGTGTCCCCATTTATAATTGGCAATAATTAATTGGAAGTTAAAATGCTGTGCTTATATTTGCATAGGCAGTCTTCGTGATTCAAGTGTGTTGAAAGAAACTGGTAGGACTTTATTATTTTGATAGGTGTAAGAAGCCAATGTTTATTGGCTTGTTGTAGAATTTATATGGCGGTGAGCATTTTTGTTTTCCAAAGATGTGAATGCATATATCCATCACATCAAACAGTTTGAGGTTCACTTGAGCTTCCAGGAAGCAAACAGACGCACTTTATATTCATGTCTAATAATCGGCTTTGTTCTTCCTCTTTTGTATTCTTTTCCTGTTTGTTATTATCCTTTATTATTTGTTAGTTAACGATAATGAGGTTACTGCACTAAAATATATACCATAGCCGTCCCTTTACTTGCAGTCTAATTCTGTTTTGACAATACAAGTTAGTCTTATTAGTATTTTATAGGAGTGCATTTTTCTTTCCTTTAAATCAGTTATAAATCTTTAGGGAAATTAACAGAGTTGTCTTAATGCTTTTGATTTAGCTGTTACTTTGCTAAAGAATATAAGCAAAATATAACATGCACTATTGCTTCCTCCCTTTTCTTCATGGTATATTAGGGCAAGCCCTGCCTGCTGACTTGGTAACAAACCTTTCCTGCTCTTTGGGGCATAACAGACATTTTTTTCCGTCTGACCTGCTCATCTATTAAAATAAGTTTACAACTATCATGATCTGGTTAGTATACCGATTCTTCGTATACACTTAGGTTTATTTTCTGGAATCGATAGTTTGTGCTATGCCCCTTCATTAGGAAAGATTTTGTTTGGTAGGTTACCATCCTGACTTCGTGGATGGAGTTCTTAAAATGTTTATGGTTTATAGAAGTGTTGTCAGTGACTGATGAGGTCTTTTCCTTCCCTTTACAAAAAACAGCTGTGAAGGAATGTGATATATTGTTGGCATGTGATGCAATTCATCGCCACAATTGACTTTTGTTAATGTAAAATAGAGGAGGAAAAAACTGACACAATTCTGTTGTTGGCAGGCTGGGTTAGGCAGTTGAGACTGGAACGTTGACTTGGCAAGTTTTAATAGATTCAAGCAAATAGTTTGCTGGAGGATGTTTGCTTTGTTGTGGTTTTCTTTTTGTGGGGGAGGGCAATTTAATTTTCTTTTAATGTAGGTGAATTTGAATGTTGGTGAAAGTTGAAGACTGCAGAAGTCCAAAACCATCTATATTTTTTTTGAGATGCCACATAAGTCTGCCACAGCATTGCATCCATGTGCCTCTGTTCTGAGGAGTTCACAGAACTGTTAGTTCTGTTCCCATGAAGTTCAAGTCTTGCTCTTTGTTCTGAAGAGCCTAAAGAGGATCCAATTAGCATCAGTTGTATAATAGGGGGATTTTTGTGTGTGAGTGTTGTGGAACCTGCCCACTGAGAATTGGACTGAAATTCAACAACTTCCTTCACGTAGCCTAACAGTCATATGCTGGTAATGAAACCTGGCCCAGATACGCACTGGTGGAAAGGGGCCGTAAAGTTATACATCCTGTTTTACAGTCCTGTCAGCTATCTGTCTGTCTTTCTGCACATTGGCATAGCATTCAGTACTTCCAGTATTTGAACCTCTAAAACTGAGTGTATGGACACCCTCAGGTTCTGAAACTCGGTGGAGGTCATCCTGGTATCAGTTTTCAATACTGTACCTTTATTCCCTAGTCACCCCAAATCAGACGCGGTATTTTATGCTGTCTTACAGGAGATCCTGTGAACCTTTTCCCCTTGTCCCCAGTGACTCTTAACAGCACCAGGTGCTGCGAGGCAGCCTGCAGCCTCCAATGTTGTGGCACAGCTATGATGCATTCCTGCAGCTCGTAAACCAGTTTGTGCCCCCTGTACACATGGAGATCTGGGAAGAGGAGCAGAGGGGCAGGCACTGTGCTTTTTGCCTTCGTAGAGGACAACAAGCTTTGCATCTCGGAGCTAAAAGAGGTGAGTTTGAGCTGGGTTTGTCTCTCCTGGCTCCTGCACATTGCAGTAGAAGGTGAGTTCTGTCCTTTGTTCCCTAACCTCCAGTACTTGCATTCCTTACACGTCTCCTGACCTGACCACAGCTCCTTCCCTTCCGTGTTCGCCAGCAGTTGGGCTGGAGGTATGTGCTGATCCGCCCGCTGGCAGGTAGCTGCTCAGCTCTGCAGCCTGTCCCTCTGTAAGGGCACTGCTCTAGGAGGCCTTACTTCTCCAGCCATCTTTTCTGTGAGACCTCGGTAAAAACAGTGGGTCTTTATATCCCTGTTAGTCTTAGTTGAAATCAGGCAATGATTTTTAATGCTGCTGAGAGAAGGGAGGGTGTAACTGCCTTAAATCTCTGGAAAATTAAACTGAAATCCTTCAGAGAAGTAGCATGCACACACATATGACCAACAACCATCAGGAAGGCAGAGTGGAAGAGGAAGCATGAGTAGTATCTGTGCTGCAAAGATTAGAATTTAGTGACATGCTGCTAAAAAAAAAAGTGAATAATAAAGGGACACAGTTCATTCTGTAAGGGTATTTAAAACTATTTCTCTCAACCCTTTTTTTTAGAAGTAATTGTAGAATTATCCTCTGTCTAATGGGAATAAAGCTTGGGAGGTGTACAGTGGGAAAATGCATGCCATTCGCTAAGACGGGATTTTACTGGAACCTCAGACCTTCTCTGAGTCAGTCTCCAACTTCCATGCCATGAGATCATCACATGCCTATCAAATTGACCAAAAAAAGCTTTAAGTATTCTCTTTTAAACATGATGTTTGTTAGATTAAAATATTTCTTATTAATGTCCTATTATTAGCTAAACTGAATGAACACAACTGCCTTTAAGTGTCCTGTCTTGCTTGCTTTGCAGCCTAGACGCCAGTTGCAGTTGGTATACTTTGTTCAAGATTCAGAACTGCAATGACCCTGCCAAATAGTTTCTTAGTTGCATTTAAAAATAAAAGGGCTGTTTATACGTTACAATCCACAGAGGGTCTGAAATCAGTATGTCCTAAGATGAATACAAATCATAGACAAAAAGTGTTTTGTTGGAAGGCTTCACAAATATGGAACTGATTACTGCTAGACAGCGCAGATTTCCTTCTGTAAGATGGAACTGATATAATTCCTTCCTGACAGCTAGAAATTATAATTGGGTTGGGTTTTTTCTGTGTTTTAAACTTCACCAACCTTCAAAATGAGCAAGAAGGATGGAATCCTAATCCATCTGCTGTTGATGGGAATTCTGCCTGTAAGCCAGGATTTTCATCTAAATATCCATCCAACTGCCCGGTTACTGTGGAGGTACTGCTAACAATTTCATAGCTGTGGTTTTGTCAAGCATTTAGCTTCATGTGGATTAAAATATCTCTTACAGGTCAGTGACAGAATTCAATTTGCAAATTGACCACAGATCTTTTTGGGGTGAAGAACCGATTTCACTATGACATTAAGTAAAATGAAATTCCCTTTTCAAAATGTTGCCCTAGCAGCTCTTTATACCACATCCAGCAAGCATCCAGCCTTTGCGTAGTATTTGTCAGCATCACATCTCTAAGAGTTTTTCTCAAAAGTCAAGGGCACGAGTTAGTGAAAAACAACCCCTTTCACTTGTAGAAGCATTCATCTGTCAGACTGCACCACTGCTTTTTCACCCAGTGTTCCCTGCTTCCCTCTCATTTCCCTCCTTTGTTTCTGTTGCTTACAGAAATCAGACCAGTGCTCTGCTTAATGGTTATCAGCAGAGTGAGGAGCAGGGAACGATCAGGGTGATCGGGGCTCTGGCTTTGGGTCCCTGATTGCTCGTTCGGGCTGGTTTGCATTTGTTAGGCAGGCAGGCTGCCTCATCAGGCTGAACTTTCTCCATCTTCCAGGCTAAGTCCTAAATCTGATGGCATCTTGAGTCACGATAGACTCAGGAGCCATGTCTCATTGCTGTATGGATTACTTATTTTGCTACCTGTGGGGGAGCTTTTAAAGAGCAGGGTTGTTTCCACAGTAGAGAACACCAAGGTGTCCAATCTGTCCTTCCTTTCCTTGTTACTGGTAAGGACACGTCTCCCTCGTCCTTCTCTGATGCTGGATGGATGTCCAGTCTTTCACTCCCTCCTCTGCCATGTACTTCCCCACTGTATGAGGTTGTCTTAAGACTTAATTGTTACATTCAGGGACACCAGATGTCTGTATTAGCAAACAGCGTAATTTGTAAACAGAAGACATGAGGAATGCTTTTCCGTGGGCTGACTTGACTCTGGAAGAAATATGTTGTTAGGTGTTAGATGAAAATAGAAACAATTTGACAGTGTAAGTTTTCCTAGCAGTTATAAATGTCATATTTTTATTCCATGAGTTTCCCTTTTTTTAATTAAAAGTAATTCAGTGGAACCACAGAGCATCCACTTTGCAGCGATAAGTGGTTTTTGCCATGTTAGCTTTGAAAGGGCTGCATTGAACGGGATGGGTGTAGCTTTCTTCAACTTGCCTACAAAGCTAAAGAAATGCAAAGCAGCTTATTGCTCAATTATGCTGACTTTAGCAAACTCGGTAGGACAAATTAAAAAAAGAAAAAGGGAATATCTAGTCTCAACCTGGATATTTAATGGGTCCCGAAATGTGCTGAACTCTTTAGTCTAAATGGGCTCTTTAGTGTGGTGTCAAATAAGTTAAAAAGCGAGGGAGCTTTATAAAGCTTGCTTCATTGTTTAAACTTGTTTAACTCATGTTAAGGCTAATGTACATTTATTCAGACTGACAAAGTGCTGAATTTACACAACAGGGATAGTAATAATTAGGTCAGATACTTTTTAAATGGCAATGGGGGAGTGGGAATACTTGACTCTTACATGCTTATGAATGGAAATGATTATTAGCACTGACTGAGGCCAGCCACAAGACATGCGTATGCCCTGCGCACCCCCTGCCCCCAGCAATTCCCCTTCCACGTCCACTGCTGCCGGGGCCATGTCCTCCTGTCCTCGTGTCCTCGCTCCCATCCCGGCTGCAGCCGAGCATGGGCAGCAGCTGCCAGAGCTTTGTGCTGCACCTTGTGAGGACGCCGCACTCCTAACGTGATTCCAGGTGTCTGCTGCAAACCCCTAAGTGTCTTTGAGGCTGGCTCTCGTCTTCCCTGCCGGGATCGGATTGAGACCAATAAATTACACTAACAAAGATGAAAACCCAGTCATTAAAGCTGCATTGTCTGTTCAAGCTTATGAAGTTCAACTCTAATCTTTACCCGCGTCCACTTTGACAAGACTACGTAGTTCTTAGATATCCGTGTTTTCCACAACTGTTATCTCTAGGGCCAGAGGTAATAGGGGTGAGCTGTCTGCACCTTGCACCTTTCTGTGAGATTTGAGGCTGGTAACTCCTAGGAGAGAGTCCCGGATTAGTTAGACCGTGGAGCTGATCCAGCACAGCAGGATTTGTTTCTCCAAGATTTTTTTTTTCCCTTGGCTTTCCTAATATTTGAACAAGCCCTCTTGTTTAATTCAATGAAACCGAATCTGCTTGCCTTTGAATTGTGGTCAGCAGTGGGCATGCTGGGCTGGTTGGATCTCTTAAGCTGCAGCCATTTACTTCTCCATTGAGATTTAAGCTACTCATAGCTCATTTGGTTTGCATGTTTCCATTCTTTAAGGAATCATTAAACAGTCCCAAAGGACTGGTCGGACAGGCCAGCTGCGCAGGGCCAGGCAGATAGGCAGAGCCGCCTGAGCGCTCCTGCGCTTACAAACCGCAGAAGGGAGCTGGAATCTGGCTGAAATGGGTGAGGGTTTGGTCACAAGCACCAACTGCCTGGGAACCAGCAGCACCTGGGGACGGGTGAGGGTCCTGCTCTCCCTGATCGCGGTCCCCAGAGCACAGAGCGGGCAGGGGCGCAGCCGTGGCACCCAGGGCTGGAGGCAGAGCTGCTGCTGCTGCAGGAGCCACCGGTCCCAAAGCCAGCCCGAGCCAAACCTCGCTGCAATGGGGCACTCCTCTGTGGCTATTCACTGAGACTTTTTTTTTCTTTCTCATCTGTGGCTTTGGGCCAAAATACTGCGAAGAACAGACACGAGGTGCACTTGGCCCTATCGTCCATGCGGTGGCACCAAAGGCACGGCCCAGCCGCCGGCTGCGCTCTTTCCCCTCTTCTTCCTCTTTTTTCCTCCCTCTTCCCCCTCTTTCTCTCCCCTCTTCCCTTCCCCACTGCTCCCAGCCCAGTGTGACAGCTTCACAAATCCAGAGCTGAATTTCTTCCCCCCTACACCTTCTGGTTTGCTTTCTCTGCTGCCCAAAGTCTCCAAAACTCCCCAGCTGTGCTGTAAGTCATCTCCGTTTTTCAAGCTTACTAATCGGCTAGAGGTAACGGCCCTGCTAAGGCTTTCCCTTCGGTCACCTACAGAAATGTGCACTGATCGCCTGTAACTCCACAGAGCAACAAGCAGATGATGTTGGAGCATTGCACAGGAGTGCAGCGTGCAGGAGGAGCTGCTCGTGCCGGCTGGGCAGCCGAGAAGTTCGCTACATGCCTGCCCTGAAGAATCGGTGATCGCAGGGTAAATCTGCCGTCCCCGTCCTTCCCTGCTCTCTCAGTTGTTTTCATACGTATGCAGATTTAAAACCCTTAATATCAGGGAATGCATCTTGATCGTGAGTGGAGAAATACCAACAGCAATGAAGAGATGGACTGCAAGAAGGGGAAAAACATCTCTAGAGGGAGACGGCAGTGGAGAAACGGTGCCTGGCTTTTAATAGGAGGGCTCTCAAGTGAAAACAGCAGGATTTATTTGACTGTTTAATACACTGATTTTTCAAAGAGAGTTGGTCAGAAAAGAGAGTATTTGTTCCACAGAAAATTCCAGTGCTTCAGAGCTCGTTTCCATTCCAGATCAGAATGAAAAGCACAAACTACCCCCCGAAGTAATGTTCTGTAATGTTGATTTGGGACGGTTCAGCAGGGCCCAGTGCTTGAGCTGTTCCAGCTATGTTCTAATATTTTTCTTTGTTTAAAACAAGCTGCTCACAGAATTAACATTTTAATTTATTTCAAAGCTGAAATAAAATATTTGGTTCTCTCATCCTCTAAAAACACTGCAAAAAGCTGCATGTTCAGGATTTAAATCCCATTCTCTGACATCTTTAATACCTTGAAAAGTTTTCAGCAGCTCTCCTTGCGATGTCTAGTACTTCATATTTGATTTGGAGAGATCCCCAAGTCAAGTTGCCTGTAGTTGAAATTTTAAAAACAAAAGAGGGAATGAAAAACTTGTCTTCTATTTTAGGGTCTTGCAGTACTGGAAATGCAAACAGTGCACAGTGAATATTTAACTAGTGCATGAGAATCTAAAAAAGTGTAAAGCAAATGCAATGCAGCAAGTCTATTTGCCTTGTTCAACTAGAGCAGCATTAAGACATTAAAAATAGATTTCCAGATTTCATAATGTGATTGCAACATTCACACAGGTTGGGATTTTTAATTTAACTTTGAACTGGATAGTGCAGATTGCACGGAGACCAGCATGGACTATATTCTAATGGGAGCATTTGCCTTATGCGGAATTAACATATCAAAGGCAGAGAATGATTTTTGGAGAAGATGGCACAATGATCTGTCTTGCTCGCAGGGTTGACATCCTACTAAAACTGGTGGCATCAGAGCGTGGGTTCAGACTGTTTCAACCACATGATACACTCGTGGCAAAGCCTGGCAAACTTTGCTTCTGTCTTCCCTTGGTGTTAGACATCGGCACGGTGCTGGAAGGGCAGCGTGCTCCAGCAGCGAGCTGGCCTGGTGGAAGCCACCGAAAGCAGGCTGTAGTTTTGGCAGGCCTGCCCGTCCCTCTGACAGGCAGTGGTGACCAGCTTCTGTACGCGTTGTTGCAGCTTGCTTTGTGTTCACTCAAACTGAAGACGTTTGCACCTGGAAGCGACGCTTGATGTGAACTCTTGTAGCTGAGGACACGACAGTCAGCTTGCTTTGGAAATGGACCTCGGCAGGGCTGATGGAGCAGTACGGTGGGAGTGGGTGTACCTCCAGGAGGGGACGAGCATCTGTGGATCCCTTCCCACCTTTGCTCTGGCTGCTTTGCACGCCACGCACCTGCCCCTGCTCTGCAGCGGCTGCGGGGCAGTGTCACCGCTCCAGGTAGAGGTGCTGCACAGCCAGGGCAGGTCTTCGCAGGTCCGGGTCAGAATTTGGGAAGCCTGCAGAATTTCCTGTTAGCAGGAGAAGCCAACCTGTGTCTGGGAGAGGCCAGCACTCAACACTGCGTTACTTTGAGGAAAATAATTAATAAAGAAAAGTCAGTGTTTTAGCACTGTTGGCTGGGATAAACAAGCAGACGTCAGCCTCTCACGTTTCTTCCCTAACAGCTGCCATCATGCTCTGACTGAGGTGTAGTTGATAACATTGGTTTGAATGCCAGTCAGGTAGTATTGCTAGAGAAGGAATTCAAGGCAGGGCTGTCTTCAAGGAATTTGTCTGTATTACTAACAAGAATTGATAGATGCAATAAAGATTTTGAAAGTACAGAAAAAGAGGAGAGAAACAAAAAGGATGTAGGCAGGTCCATAGGTGCAACTGCCTGCTGTGACAGAGATCGAGCCCCTGCTGCTGTCAGTTTACCTCTGCACTGGGTTCTTCTCTTGGGGATACATTTGACAGTGCAACTGTGCTGGAGATGGATCTCTTCTACACTGGCAAACAACCAGAAAAATGGAATCCTTTGCTGTTTGACTCCAGAAGGATCAGAGAGTCATACACCATCTGTACTTCAAAAAGCAAGACACAACTCTGAGCCCCATGCACATGCAAATGTGTAATTTTGAAGATGCTGTGTCTGTCATACACTACTTTGCAACCCAAACCCAAGGACATCAGATAGGATTACACCAGCTGCAAACTCTTGAGGAAGTATGCTCACTGACCAGCCCATACCCATGTGTACCTATAGATCTTATTGTGAAAGTCCTTCTCTGAGCCTGATAAAAGGTTTTCAGCAGCTGCACTCTGAAGACCACATTAGTTAGCTGTTTTCTTAGAAGTGGAAGCAATGCATTTGCAGACAGCAGCAGCCTTCTGTCCCTCAGCACAAAGACACTGCAGCCCTTTGCTGGTGGGGTAAGCTCTGCGTGCTTTTCTAGGATGTTGGCGTTTCGTGATCACAAAGATTATCCTCGCTCTTCAACAATGTCAGAAAATGGTCCATATGAAAACAACTGAGTGATGGGATAAACAAAAGGAATTATGAAAACTATATAATTTGGTCTGAGAACTCTGATGCCTTCTGGGAAGTATCATATAATACCCAGCATGAAATAACCCATCAAACACGGACGGCACAGCCATGGAGCAATGTTGAGCAAGAAGTTTGACCAGAGCACTGATTATTGATTTCAAAACACCCCAGTGCTATGTGGCCACAACAATCTGAGGCGAAATTGGAGTAGTCAGAGAGAATCAAAGTGGTGCAGACGCGCTGCTCGCACAACTACTGTTGAAGATCACTTAATGCAGATATGCAACAGCTGCAACAAGTTTCATGCGGAGACATGCCTTTATATTTAATTTAAGTATGGGCATTGGCACTCACAGGGGAAGGAATGCTGCCTGAAAGTAATATTGAACCTTCTGCATCTGGAACAAGAATTCATATTGAATCATATTGAAAGTGAAGGAGTCGTGGGCAGCCTAAGAGGTGCTTTCATTGCAGTGACTTAGGCAGTAACAGCAGCAGTTGAAGATTAACTATGAATTGGGCTATCTCCTTACATCTTCAGGGATGGAAAATGAGGTTATTTGTAAGCTTGCATTGCTGCTGTCTGCAAGGTAGTTGTCCTGAGGATAAGGATGCTGTGATTTGCCAGGGCACAAATTAAGTCATTCCTTTTACACCCAGCCTTTCTTAAAATCTACACTGCTGCTTTCCAGCCAGCTCCAGCAGCCTCCAGGGATTCATGGGTTATTTCCAAGTGACCCGTGCATGATAGCAAAGGAGAAAAAAAAAGAAAAAAAAGTTCACTAAACAGTGATCCTAGCATCTGCTGGAAGGTGTCTGGAGATCACCAAAATTAAACATGCGGAGAACTGACCTCCATTAGGAGTTAGTCAGGTACATCAAAATCAGCAAATATCTGACTGTGCCTTCTAGGTGGAATTTGAATGGTTGCTGACTGAAGGCCACAGACAATTCTCCGGTGTGGTCATTTTAACACCAAAATGTGGGATTGTGATGGCACGGCAAAACTGTGTCAGAAACAGGTTATATCACCAAATAATCTGTAATGTCACTTTGAAAATCACTGTGTTTTTATGTGAACTCTCTGCCTTATTTTTTCTAAACCAGCAGCCATCTGCCTGAGGAGCCCGGTCTGTCTTCCTGGGACATTGACTGGGGCTGAGGTCCACCAGTCTATTGGGTAAAAGCCATGACAGCATTTACAACTCAGACCTGCCGATTTTATCTGCTCATCTTTTAAAGTTACACTGTATTTATTTCGAGGTCTTTTTTGTTTTGTTTTGTGTTTCTGAAATAAGGTTTAATATTTATCTGAAACAAAGCAGCAAGTGTTTGGGAAGTAGGTTAAATCCTTTCTATAAACTCTGGATTCAAGATTTCAAGCTTATAGAGCCATTTTTGCTAATTCAGCTTGGAGCATTTCTGTAGATTTTTAATCTCAGGAGATTTCACCAGCAGATATTGCAGTAGTCTGCAATGACTTTCTCCTTTTGGGCAAAAATTAAATAAGAATTCATAATGTGATTGCATTAAGATTTAAGAACTATGCTGCAAAAACTAATCAATGTTGCTGTGATCTTACCTGCCTTGAGATTGCAGGCAAATAACGCCCCGTTGGTACGGTTAAACTTTCCATAGCAAGCTTGGATGATATACTGAGCTCCAGCATGTTTTTACTAAGCTTCTCTGAAATGATTTTCAAAGGGCAAAAACCTAGGCTTAGCTCACTACGGAGCCAAACTGTTACCCATAGTCTTTAAAGAACATGCTGTAACCCTTTTGCTAAACAATCTGCTCTGCTGTTACCAAGTTTTACCCAATATTCAAATGAAACTTATTCCTTTTCAACCTTTGCCAAGCTGAGGTTATTAAGAAAGAGATACAAATTAAAAGGATTAAAAATGCAGCTCTAATTAAACACATATGAGCAGTTAAGAGTCGGCTCTGCCCTGGTTATCTGTGCACATAGAAATATCACACAACTTAAAACAGCCATAGTCTCCATTAAGTGCTTGCTAAAGGCACCGCCAAGCAATGTAATAATACGCTCTGTCTTTCTCTAGATCTTTTTATATATAGGTCCTAAAATGTTTTGAAAAATGAGATGAGCCATTGCTGACCCGCTTACAAGGGAGAAGAAGCTGTGGCAGAGCGAGGAGAAGGGCATTTCACTGACTTGTGCATAGCCAGGTGTGAGGACCAGAACGACGGCTCTGAACGTGCAGCTTTGGGCAGTGATGCTTCTCCCTTTTAAAATTATTTCACAGCATCTCAGAGCTGTAACACCACTTCCTGCTGCAGATGACTTCTGGCTCTGCTCACCTCTTCAACAGACTTGTAGTAGTACCCAGCCTCCTGCACGGAGGAGAGCTGCTGGTTGTCCCAGAAAGCTGTGGCAGTGGCATGAGACAGGGTAGCTTGCATTTCCAAGCAGACCTGATGGTTCTTCTCAGAAGAATGTAATGTGCAACCAAAACGTATCAAGCAAATTTGGCTTTCTATGACAAAAGTGAGTTGGTATCTCTTAATATGTATCCAAACAAGCCCTTGAAGACATATAATCACAAAACAGCATGTGCGATCACAGCTTGGCATTTTAAGGGATTAGAGGGGGATTAGGACGTTTGTAAATTCCTCACCAACCTTTTGTACAGACAGGATGGAATATTTTTTAAAGAATTCACAAGCAGCAACTGTCTGTTAAAAGCCTTTATTCCTCTCTGATTTGTGCTAGGTGTGGCTTGCTTTGTGATTTTTTTAAAAGGTAACATAACATAACTCATCAATCCAGGCTGCATATAAATCCTGCTTTGTGTGATTCCTAATATGTTTCAAGGGCTTTATGCTCCTCATGAAGAATGGGAAAACCTTGCAACAGAGCATAACAGGTCCTTTCATTCTTCTCCTGGTGTTGCTGGTTTAACACACCCACCCAAGGGAATAATATCACCCGGGGAAAAAAAGTGAGTTTTGATCCTCAAGAAGTGTTCAAGAAAAGCTATTCATGTTCTAGTACTTCTGGGGCCAACTTATCATGATTGGCTTCAAAAATCACAGTAAATAATCAGGATTCATCAGACAGGATAACAGGACTTACCTGCTTTTTCTGAGAATGGGAGATGAAGCTGGACAGGAAAGGAGAGCAACACCCTGACTTGTGCCCGCATCCAGGTGCAATGATCTGACAGATCATTTGGATATGGTGAGTATTAAACAGCGCTGCTCAGAGCATCCCTCGGGCAAAGAGGAATAGGAAATGCTATGTAAAAGAATGCTGTTTGCTTGAATGGGTCAGTTTTTCAGTATTATGGCTGAATGAACCATGGCTACTGGTTGATGGTAAACTTTAGGGAGAATTGTCCCACAGGCAGGGAGCCGCTGCAGCACACAGTGCTAACGTGCTTGCTCTGTAACAGAGATGAGACTTTCTCTGTGTTCGTGTCTCTAAGATTGTCGCCTGGTTTGGGAGCATGGATACAGTTCAGGACAGCTGCAGGTCAGGCTCCAGGCCAAAGCTGTCAGTGCCACAGGATCCAGGGGTTGTCATCTCACCAAGGCTGCTGAGGATGGACGCTCTGCACTGCCCCCCCTACCTGCTTCTAGCAGGGTGCAGTAAACCTTGTCTATTTGCAGATCTGCCAAGGATAGGTCAACCAGAAAGACTGCAAAGTCTGTGCAGAACTTTTAGGTTAATTATTTTTCCCAGGAGACCGAATGTTTAAAGCTCTGAACTTGACAATTTCCTCTATATCAGTACCTCACCACTGTTTCTTTAGCCAAAAGCTGATCTTGACCATGACAGTTGCTTTGGGTTAAGGAGGTGAATATAAAGCACCCTATCAAATCCTTAATAGCCTCTGCATGCCCACTTACTGCACTATTATTTCCAGGATTTGCCTGGAAACCTTTGGAGAAACATATCTGGAGGAGGGAGGGAGAGGCCCTGGGGTCAGTAGCCACTGTGTCGGGCTTCTGGGCCTTTGCTGTTGATGGAGCTGGTGACTCAGGTGCCAGTAAAAGTGACTGTGCCACCACCCAGACAGCAATAGCAACCTCCCTGCAAGGAAAAGTGGGGGGTTGCCACCCCGTTTCTGTCTGACTGGTTCCTCGCTCCCTTCTGGCTCTTTGTTCACTTTTAAAGTATATTTGGAGTGTTTATTTGCCCAGTTCAGTGTGGCTAAGGAGGGCACAGGGATGTTAATTTTTGTTACTGCTCATCCTTCAGACGTAGCCTGCAAGCTGCAGCCCAAGGGCAGCATGGAGGGGCCTGCCCTTTGCGTTTCTCCAGAGGGAACACCCAACACAGAATTTCGTGTGGTCACCCCTTAGGAAATGCAGTAATTCCTATTGGTTTAATTTACCCCGGGAAGCCACTGTAGTGAAATACGGCCACCTGTAAGGGAGAGTGGAGCAAGCACCAGGGCTGTACAGGGGAGAGGCCCCAGTTTTAAAGCAGAGAGTAGGTGTCGGTCTCTTCAGAAGTGGGGAGGGATTAGGACGTACAAGCCCAGTAGCAGTCTGGTTTATTGATAGTTGTGTGTTCACGTGTAACTTTATTTTAAAATAATAATAATAATAAAAAGTAATCCTTGAATATTCACTGTGCCATTTCTTCATGGCCACCAAGATTAATTGGGGAATGAAGCAACTGAGGAACCCGAGGCAGCCGCGGCCTGCAAGGCGCACAACATGGCCGCCTCCAGACATGAGGGGTTTGCTGCCTGGGCCCAATTCTCTCCTCTTTCTCCTCTTCCTCCTCCTCCGTGTTTTAATAATTCCTGGGTGACTGAAACTGACCTTGAGGTCAGGAGCCTCCGGTTAACAGCCAGGAAATGCCCTTCCCATTGGTCATTATTGCCTAATTAACAACTTGAAATATTTCACAATAAATCTCAACGACAGAAGATGGCCATTTCGAGGGTGGGGGCTGCGGAGCACTTGGCAGCATTTGCATTTAAAAGCCCCCAGTGAGATGCAGAGGGCTGAGTGCATGCCTCAGCTCTTGCTCACCCGGGAGTGGTGCTTCCAGTCTCGCTCACCCTCCGAAGAAAGTTTTCACAAATACAATGGCTAGGAATGACTGGCTTTAAGGCCAGGTATTTCCAACCACCGCCACGGTGCCAGAAAGGGCTTATAAAAGCCAGGAATGAGGAGGCAGGCCTTAGCAGGCCTTAGCAGCCCCTTCTCTCCCTCAGACGAGGAATTCTTGGCTTGAATCAACACTGGGCTGGCCCGAGCCATGGCGTGCTGGTGGCCTTGAGAGTGGGAGCTATGGCTGGGCCTTCCTCACCTCCAGCCGCCATCCAGGACTGGCAGCCCCAGGGGTTTGCCAGTGATGTGGTCCCTATACATAATATTGCGAGGGATAATCCCAGTCCAAGGGGTTTCATAGTTTTTGTGGCACGTCGAAGGGGGTGTTAGGAGAGTGGGGTTTGGGAAACGGCCTCCCTCTAGGTGAGGAGGAAGGTAACGGCAGAGGGAATGCCCTGGGTGGCTGGCAGAGGAAAGCAGTGCAGGAACAGCTGCGGGGTGAGTGGGCATGAAGGCCAGAGCTGGTAACTGTGTGTCGGGGTGACCTCTGTGGGCTGCTTTAAGGCCCTAATCTGGCAGAAAAGCAACGCATGGAGGGGTCCAGCAAATGCCAGGAGCTGGGTCCTGCCTCTGTGAGCCTAAAAGGGGAGAAAGAAGAGACAAAAGACGAAATCCCCTTGTCTTTTGGCACTGGTGAGCAGAGTTGGTTCAGCTGCCCACAGCAGAGCAGCCTGAAGCCGTGATCATTACAAGCAAACCCCTGCCCTGCCACAGTGTCCAGCAGCACACGTCTGCTGAGCATCAGCAATGCAAGGACATGTATGTCTGCTGCGATGGAGCACATGGTGTGGTGTGCACCCCAGCACACTGCTTTGTCCTGCCCCACCAGAGATTTTGCCAGTGCCCCAGCCAATTCACCCGTTAGAAAATGTAATAAAATTGAACCAACAGAGGGGATTTGCATATGTGAACATGGAATTGCTCATGTGGCACCCAGAAGCCTTCAGAATGGATTTTGCATCTTCCGGCAACACACCTTTATACAGAGGTTTAATACAGAGTGTAGTAAATTTCATAGGTTTTTAACTTCCATCTGTAGGCACTGAGAGTTGTGGTGCTGTATTTACAGTAAAAATGTGTACCATGTGTCAATATAATGAGAGCAGCTTATAGAGCTGCTCCTCATGGAGCTACGGAGGGACCAGAGCAACCACTGGGCTGAGCACCCTGTAACCACCCAGTTCTTCTGGGGGAGGATCACCAGGTGAGTAAATGTTCTGCCATGTTACACCACCAGAGCAAAAGGGTCAAGCCAAACATGAATACATCTGAAAGAGCATGAACTGCTATTAATGATGCTGAAATGCATATGGATGCAATAGAGCTGAACCCAGTTTTAATGCGTTTTGTGATTTTAGTTTGTTCATTGTGTGTATTGGGCTGCAGTCTATGTCACTGTTTCCTTTGGATAACCTGAGTGCTTTTATTTGTGTTAACCATCTGCAATAAGGGAAAAATAATAGAAAGAAAAGCCTGTGACTGTTGCATGTCTATGGACAGGGAGAACAGTGCAAAGTAACATTTTTTGTTGTTGTTGAGAGCATCCATTTAAAAGATGACCAATGGAGAGTACCTCCGGAATCCTGACCCCCCTGTTCCTGCTCTGTCCATCATGGTGTTATCTGAGCTCTGAATAAAAGTGCCTGGGTATTCCTGGGTCATGTTTGCTTTTTCTCAGACCAGTTTCTCAGCTAATGCTTTTAGAAACAGGTTTGGAATAAAGATTTCCATATTTATGTTGCTATTAACATAGATGCATTATAAAACCTAATGAGCTTATGTAACAAATTGCTACATTAGGTTGTTAACAATTCAAGAGAGGATCTGTACTTAGGTAGATAAGAATGGCATTTGCAATGGCACCAGCTACAGTGAAATTACAAGGAGCATCAATTGCATGCTTCACGTAGGCTGTCCTGAGACTGGAGCCTAGAGGTCTCTGGCATGGTCCAAGCCTGCCGACGGGGTGTGTGCGTGCTGAGCCGCGTGCCACCGCGCACCTGCAGCTTCAGCGGGGCGATGGTGCCAGCAGCCTCTGGCCGGGCCCTGCCATGTGTGATGGGCAGCTGATGGAGAGAGGGACGAGATGAGGTGGTGGTGGCAGCCCGGCTCTCGGCAGACCCGGCATCACCTCTTCGCCATCACAGACTTCCTGTGTTGAGCAAGACCCTTAGGGGCATGTCTGCAGAGACCGGAGCTTTCTCTGTTCCTGCTCTGAACTGGCTCGATGTGTCAGCGGGTTTGGGAGGCCGCCAGCCATTGCTCTGCCGGAGCCAGTGAGCCTGCTCCGGTCGGGAATTGGTGTCTCAAGCGCTGCGAGGGCTCCGGGAGCTCCCTGATCACATCTGGCCAGCTTGGGGCAGGGGCAGGGCGAGCTGGAGGTGTTTGTAGCTTGTAGATATGCTTTACATTTCCGTGTTTCCTGCCGCCTGACTATAAACAAGGAAATAGTGCATCCCCAAACTTTTGGGACAGGAAGACGGCATGTTGCTTACATGTGTGGGTAGTGCAGCGCTGGTGAAGACCAACAGAGTGTGGCAGACGTTCAGCCGGTGTGAGGCGGCACCTGACGTTCTCTGCCTGCGTGCAGGCACATCCTCATCCTCACTACTGACCAGGCTTGTGGGCACAACACGTTATCCAGAGAAGACAGGGCATGACTTTTAGGAAGGGAGGGCTCAGGGTTTAAAAGAGCAAGTACGCGGAGCCTTCCCCTCCGCAGTTAGTGCAGGCAGTTTGGTACGGACAAGTCAATGCACTGCGGCTCTTTGACCTGGTCCCCTGGGAAGGCAGCACTGGCAACCAGCTGTGCAGCAGCAGCGCGAACCCATCCCTCCGTCCCACTCATTGCAAAGCCTCCCTGTGACTATTTACATGCCACCACCATTAAGCAGGGCCAGGTTTAGGCTCCAGAAGGCACAGTGGGGTTGATGAGGTTTGGCTCTCTTTGCTGGAAGAAGCCACAGGCATAACTGGCAGCTGGTGCCCTGGGCATGGACAGGCTCTGGGTGCTCCCAGCACGCTGGGGGCTCCATGGGGCTCTGGCCTCCTGGCCACATTTCCCTGGCCTCCGGTGGCTTTATGTGCTGGCTGGGAATGGGCAGACGACACCTGCCCTGCCAGAACAGCACTGTGCCCTGGAAACCTGGGAGCAAACTTGACCCGGTGCAGAGATCTGTGCTGCTCGTGGTGCTGTTGCTCCGAGCAGCTCCTAACCACGCTCCAACAGATTTACAGTCTCGCTGAAACACAAGCAAGGATTCCTTTGGCAAAACTATGCTGGGATAAGCTATGCTGACAGAAGAGCACTTTAGCTGGTGTATTCTGTGTTTACACAAGAGGAGTGCTTTATCGGTCTAGCTATACTAGCAAATCTCCCCTCGGGCTAGTTTGTCTTCTCTCTGCAGCTTCGCTGGGTGGCTGCACCGGCAGAGCCTCCGAGGAGAGATGCATTTGAGGGGCTGCGAGAGCGCGGTGGTGCCCGCACGAGCTGTTTGCCAGGCTGCTGCCCCGGGGCAGGCGCTGCCCGGCGCTGCGGGATGCGGCTGGGTCAGCCTGGCAGCGCCCCAGCACCGCCCTCGGTGCGGACACGGCGCGCTCCGGGGTAACCCGTAATTTGCATGGGTGCAGCTTGACCTGGTTTGAGCCCATGTCTGCCGCTGGATTTGCATCTGTTCAGCTGAGCTGGTTTTGTTTCGCTGCCGTGATTGTTTTCAATTCTAATGCAGCCGAGGACAAGGAAGTGGTGGCCTTGCTCCTCGCCTCTCAGCACCAGGGCTGGCACTCCGAGGCAGCCGGCCGCCTTGCACCAGTGCGACTCGGCATTGCGAGAACTCTTCCCTGCCCTCAAAGTTCCCTCTCGTTCCTCGACGGGCTCTTGCCCCATGGCTCCCCTGTGCCCAGAGGGAGGGAGCTGCTCCTCTCGTGTCCCCTCTTCACCTTCCTGCAGCTGCAGTCCAAGGCCGTGCTCCCGGGGCTGTTAATCTCGGCGCTGTAGACCACCGTGTCGTCTAACAGCACAAGTTTCATCCGGACCAGGCACTGCTCATGGCTGCCTTCCTGCTGAGTTAGCCGATGCACGTGCTTCCAGGCAGCGTTGGTATCACTGTTTTGGGGAGTTTGTTTTGGTGACAGCGTGGTGGACCACATCTGGATGCAGTGGGCAGAAGACATCTCATGCGGCATAAAGCTGCCGGTACCAAGTTAATGTCCACATCTTTTTTGATACATTTGTACTGGAAGAGTGAATTTGTGCTAGCCGCGTGCTTTGCAGTGACAGATTTTTGTACTAGTGGTAAACGATACGAAGCTGCTTGAACTGAACTGCTGGGTGGCATCAGGACAGGGGCTCCTAAACCCACCGGGACAGGAACACTCAGCTCTTCCCTGAAACACTTTTGGCAGAGACTGGAAATCCAGAAAACACCCTCTTTACCGCATTTAGGCTTCTCAGGACTGGTGCGTGCTGGGCACTGTACTACAGCAGGCAGAAATTTAGCGTAGGCAAAGAGAGAGCTGGGAATCGGGCATGAGAGCCACAGCTGCCTGATCGCAGTGCTGCTCCCGTGCAAAACTCCGGTAGCGACAGCAGTGATGGCACATCTTGGAGCATGAGTCCATGTGTGCAGGAAAGGGGATGACAGAAAAAATGAGAAATCCCAAACTAAAGATGCCTGAAATGCTGCCTGATTTGGATTTGAACTGAAGCACCCACATAGTGTTGCCTCCATTGTATGACTGAATAGCAAGGAGGTTTTTAGTGAAAGGGACATCCCAAACCTGTGTCCCTCTGCAATCATACCTGCATGCAGTTAGGGGAACATAGATAAGAGGCTGCTAAGCGGTGTGAATGCTTACACCCTGCAGTATCTCCTTTGTGCCTTTGCAGCAACAGTACTGCATAAAGTTTTGCAAATAATTTTGCTTGGAAAAAATAGAGCTATTAAAAAAAAAATCTTCTCCTGCAGATGTTTGCTACAGTTACCACGCAACGTCATCACGGACTCCTGTCTCTGCAGCTACACCTGCAAAAGCCAGTCCTTGAGAATGCGGCTTGGAGCAGGTTTGGAAGAATTTGGAGTTCTTTTGCTGGCACCTGATATTTTGTAATGCTGACAGCCTTTCACTGATGCCTTATTAGTGTGATTATAAATGACAGAGTGCATTAGGTGTAGAGTTTTGACTGATGTAGCTTTTGCCAGCAGTTCTTTTTTTTTTTCTTTTTTTTTTTTTCCCCACAGAGCTCTGCTTCCCCTTGCCATGTAGCAGTGCTGCAGCTCACCAGCTATCAGCAACGGGCAAACACCACAAAGGAGGAAACATGGTGCCAGCAAAACCTCTGTATTTTCCAGTGCATCACAATTAAGCAAACACTTGGGGTAATCTGTTAGCGGGGACATGCAAGGGAAAACAGTCGCCTTGTGCTCGTCTTTGCTGCTAAATGATAAAAAAAAGTCAAAGATTTGGACTCTTTGTATTTGTCCCTAAAAGTTTATTTTTTTTTCCCTCCATGCTTTTCCCCTGTGTGCAATACATTTCAGATTTTGTGCAGCCAGGTTTAGGTGGAGGACTCTGAGGAAGGCTGGTTATTTAGAGGGATTAGAGGTTTTCAAGAATCTAGACTACAGAAGTAAAAGAGTAAGTGAATTTGTTTTCTTTGCTTATTTAAATTGCCCACGGGGAAAATCTTCAGCTTCAACCCACGTGACCCATTTTCTTGACATCGAGGTCAGTTTTCTGATTTCATCATCCCTGTAAGATGACTGGAGAGTGAAAGGTAAGTAGAAAAAAGGTGAGCTGTTCTGTAAATTCCTTTCTTATGTGCAGGTACTGGCTGCATCTCTTCTAAACTCCTTTGGTATGTCTTCAGAACCAACTTTTAAAGCTTAATTGGTGTATCTATTCGGGTTTTAAACCTGATGTGTGTGTATATATACGTGTATGGAGGGGTGGATAGTTTAAAAAACACACTTGCCGAGTACCCTGAAGGAGCACGGGCTGCACGAGCTGCAGAGCCCTCCAAGATGAGACAGAAAAGACCCCTCGTACTGGTGCCCATCTCTGTCAGTGGAGAAACCTTCCCCAAACCATCACCTCAGCAGTTGTTTCCTTAAAAGTGGTGCATCGTTTAAGGTATCGTATAGTCTGCATATGCCCTGAAAGCAGAGGAAAGGGTAAAGAGAGCATCTAATGACATGTTTTTGCAGTGCAAATATAGCTCAGTGACAATGCCTGCTCCTTTTCCCGAAAGGGCAAAAGGAATGGCAGGCTTGTATTGAAGGAATTGTGTTAGCTGCAGCCTGCATTGCGCTGAGCAATGTGTTTTCAGCTCATTTCTGTGCCTGTATTTGAAATATTTGCTTTTCTGCTGTTTTTGCCTATGGGATTCTTTCTTTTTGTGGTACTGGAGCTTTTATTCTTCTTGTAGCATAAGCAATTAGCTGTAGGAATGTACGATCCATCACAGCTCTAGTTTTTAAAGTATGAATGATGCGCATCGTGCCAAAAGCTGTTTCTCTTCCTGCTTTTCAGAAAAGGGCATAACTCAATATATGTATTCTGATTTCACATTCAGCATTGTGGTGTCCTGATTTTATTTTTTAATGTGGAGTCTGCTTCCTGCTCTAACGACCTGAGCCCAATTACACACACGGTCTAGCAACAACTTCCTTCGGAGCAGCGCTCTGGCTAACAGCAACGGAGCCGATGCCACTGCTGCTCCCGCTGGATGGAAAATGGAGGGAATAAAAAAAAAAAAAAGAAATAAATCAGAATATCCCTCCAGCGTGGAGCGATCACACCACTGCAGGCAAAATGTCACAGCTCCAGGAGGTCCTTCAGGATCACTGGGCAGAGATGCAGGGGTCCTGGGGCTGATCCCCCCCCCCTTTTCCCTGGCAGAGCCTGGCGAGGGACCGTTACCTCTTCCCCTCCCGGTGAGGATGAGGAGCCCGAGGTGCAGAGGAATGCCCAGGGAAGGCAGCAGCCCCGCCGTGGGCACATTTTCTCCTCGCCTCCTGCACAAGCGGGGGCAGGCCGAGGGCACCCGACGGCTCATCCCCGTCCCCCCCCCGGCTGCTTTTTGTTGTCGCCGGGGGCAAACGGCGGGGAGCGAGGGATGCTCCCGGTCCCCGGGGGGGCTCCGGCTGCCCCTGTGATGCTGGGGCGGGTGCCCAGAGCCACGCTGCACACCCGGGGGAGGGACTGGGGGTGGAAGGAGGGGGGGGGTGTTAAAACCGCTGCCACCTCCCGGGGGGGCCCCGGGGCACCGCTGGGACCGGGCGGTGGAGCCCGGAGCCTTCGGGCGGCCGCTGCCCTCCCCCGGGGGGGGGCAAAGGGCGAGGAAGAGGCTGCCGCCGGCCAGGGAAGCTCCCACGGGGGATGCCCCCCTCCTGCCCCCCCCCCCCCCCCCGGGGCGGTGGGAGGGGAGGGGAAACGGCGGAGCGCTGCAAAACCGCCCCAAAATATCCCGGCGGCGGCGCGGCCCGGGGGGAGCCGTCCTGCGGGGCGGGGACCGCGGATATGGGGCGAATATACGACGGGGGGGGGGACCCCCAAAAAAATCCCCCCGGGGCTGGGGGCGGCTCTGCTCCCTCCCCTCCGGGGGGGCCTTGGGCGGTGGGGTCCTGCCCCTGGCAGCCCCGCAGGCTCCGCGGGGTGAGGGGGCGGAAAGAGGGGGGACACACACACGACATAGGACACACGACATAGGACACACGACATAGGACACACGACATAGGACACACGACACTTTCTTGCCGCCCCCCAGGACCCGGTGTGGAAGGTACAGGAAAGTCTCCGGGGGCCGGGGCAGCGGCTCCCTTTGTAAAGCTCTGCAGGAGCCGAGGCGACAATGCGGACAGGTTGCTGCAGCCTCATTAGGGATCCAGATATGCATGCGTTTAAATAATTTTTTTTTTTTTTTTAGAAGAAGAGGGATGGAGCTAATTAGCATCCCCACGCTCTCTTGTAATTGCTGCCAAATAGGAAAACTACTGAGAGCGACAGGGGCTCAGCAGCGGGCTCTGGCTCCCCTCCCGAGAGCGAGTTCACACCTGGGGTGCTTTGTGGGCCCCCGCGGGACCGTGCAGCCTCGTAAAAGCAGAGGTGTGCGGGAGCAGGCAGCCCCCGGGAAGCAAGAAGCCCCTTCTTCTTGGAAATAGGCGATGCCCGCAAAATACGGGCACTTATTTTAATTTATTTGTATTTTTTTGAGCCGCCACCTGCCAGGAGCCACCTCCCTGGCTGCTCCTCGGGTCCCAGTGCCCGGCGAGGCCGCCGCAACCTCGGGCTCAGCAGCACCGCAGGGGATTCATTTCGGGGAGGGGGCGCTCAAAAAGCATTATTCCCCCCCTCTCCCCCCAAAAAAGGGCCTGAGCTGCCCGGCCGGGGGCCGTTTGCGCTGCCGTTCCCGCAGAGCATCCCTCGACGGCGGCACCGGGGGGGCGCAGGGGGAGCCCCCGCAGCCCGGGCGCTGGGAGGGGAGCCGGAGGAGAGAGTGATGTCTGGGAAAGTTTGTAGAGCCTTTCCCCGCTTCTAGCTCCTCGTCTGCTTTCTTGGATTGTTTTCGAGGAAGCCAAGCGGTTATTTCGGGCGCCTTGTTTAGATAATTTCTTCTAACCCCCTCATCCTCTTCCACTCCTCTATTTATATGTATTTGATATATGGGTGTAAACAAATAAGGAGAAACTGGATTCATCGGCGCGCTCCTGGCCACCAAAATAAACAAAACGGAGGTGTTCAGACCTTGAAAATGCTCAGGAATGAGAAAATCAGCGTGACGTTTCTGAGCAGAGAGAAAATCCGAGGTTCCGACAAAAATCTCCGACGTTGTTACACACGGTGCGGGACGGCTCTGGGAGGAGGAGAGCTGATCTTCCCAAACCTGGGAAGCTCGACGGCTCCCTTCTTCGTTTCTGTTTAAATCCATCTTGTCCCTTTAATACAAATGAACTTTAAGCTCCCCCTGTCTTTTATTATTTAGATGCCTAGTCTTAATGACGCCAGGAGCAGCGCGAGCACACTCGCTAATAATCGTCGCGAACTGCATTTCAAAGAAACATCCCTGGAAGAAAAACACCGTCGTTAAAAAAAATAAATAGAGACTCCACCAAAAATGATAATGCGGAGTCCCTGCTGATGATGGGCTTAATGCGAGCGCTGCAAATCAGCACCTGCGTGCCTGATAAGGCAGATAACACCTCCAACGGTTATTGCAGCACCCCCGTCCTCCTCGCTTTATTTTTAGATCGTTCATTTAGTCGGAGGGAGGTGGGTAGGTGGTTTTTTTTTTTTAATATTATTGTTATTATTATTTTTTTCTGCGATGCTCAGGAAAAAAAAAAAGGAGGGGGGGTGATGTAGTTTAAGGGGCGAGCCGTGGCTCTGCTCGGGCCTTTACCAGCAGCTCCCCGGGCACACAGATAGCCGACATCTCCGCAGCCAGCCCCGGCCAGGGTCATCCTTTGTCCCTGTCACAATAAACAAACACTTGCTCCTCTCATGTAAATGAGCAGCGATCCGGATGCACCTTAAAACACTGGGAGAAGTCGTTGCTTTTGCAGACGATGTTCATTTTGTCCGACCCACAGAAGCGCGCAGATCAAATGGCCGCAGAAAGGTGGCAATTTGGCAGGGCAGCATTTCGGGAGCTCGGATGAAAGCGTGCTTCCAGCTCCCCAAACCGCGGCTCGCCTCCCACCTGGCTCCCCAGCCCCGAGTTGTGCCGAGAAGGTCGGGCGGGGAGGTTTTCGTTAGGGGCTGAAATAACAGCGAGGGGAGAGCAGCGCCGCGATTCGCACCGCCTCGCATCGGGGACGCTGAATCAGGGCTGCTTTACCTACGAGGGATCCAAGGCAGCTGCAATAATCTCGTCGGCTAATTAAGGAAATTATACCTTAAACATCGGTAGCTTACAAGTTGTAATCAGTAAGTCAAAACTCTTTGACAATTATGCAAATTGCGCTCCGACTGGCGCTCGGACGCTCCGGCGAGGAACTTTTCCCGATTTATTTAGCCCAGAAGCCGCCGGCCCCGTGGCGCTTTTGGGGTACGGGCGCTGCAGCTCCCCGCGTGGATTGCAACAAATTCCTTCCACGCGTGTGCGTGGAAAAAAAAAATAAATATCCTTCCACACCCATTGCACCTCCCCCCAAAACAACTAAGAATAAAAAATATTTTAAAAAAAAAAAAAAAAAAGAAGCGCGGCGGCACTTCGGGGGGCGGCCCCGCTGCTGCGGGGGGTGCCCACGCGTGCCCCCAGCCCCGCGCGTCCCCCGCGGGGGCGCAGCGCGGCGCGGAAGGAGGGGCCGGGGGCTGCGCGCTCCCTCCTGAGTGGCTGGCGGCCGCGGGTGCCGAGCCATCCCTGGGGAGGAGTTATGATAATCCTATTGCCATTAAGGGCGTCTGGGCAGGGAAAAAAACCCGAGTGACCATTAGAGCGGCGGGTTAGTCCGACAGCAGCCTCCATGCCTGCCAACAACTGAGCTCCGTCCGGGGGGCAGCTCCTCTTCCCCAGCGCCGACGTGGATTTACCGCCCGTGGGGGGGGGCTGAGCTTCTCGGCTGCTTTTTTTTTTTTTTTTTTTTTTTTTTCCCCCGGCACCGCACACCTGGGTTGGAGGCTGGACGCCATGTTGTGGAAACTAGCAGATAATGTCAAGTACGAAGAGGATTGCGAGGTGAGAGGAGCGGGAAGGGGGGCGGGTGGGGAACGGGGGGGGGGCCGTGGGGGCAGCCCCGAGCCCCCCGGCCGCTGTGCTCCCCCTGCTCGCCTCCAGCCGGGATTCCTCCATTCCCCGAGCCCCCGCTTTCCTTTTTACTTTTTATTTTATTTATTTATTTTTTTAACCATTTTCCCCCCTCAAATACTGGGGAAAAAGGGAAAAAACCCCGGCATCCCCAGCCGGGAGAAAGGAGCCTGCCCCCCCCCGCACGCAGCAGTGCCTGCAGGCACAGGGCTGCGCCCCGCGCAGCAAGTCGGAAAAGTAAAAGTTGGGGAAGTGGGGAGCCCCGTGCAAAAGGGGGGGTGCCCGTGCAAAAGGGAGGGTGCCCCTGCAAAAGGGGGGAGCCCCAGCAGAAGGGGGGAGCCCCGGCTGGATCGGGGAGCCCCCTCGGGGCGGCGGGGGCAGGTAGGAGCCGCGGCAGGGCTGCGGCCGTCCCGAGCCGCCCTCCCCACGTTTCCATCCCCGGTGGGAGCGGCTCTCACCCCCCGTAGGGTTTGCACCCGGGTTTTGGGCTCCGACACGGCCGTGCCCCCCCCCCCCCCTCCCGGCTGCGGCAGGCGAGCTGTGGGTGCCGGTTCACGCCCCGCTGGGACCCCGATCGCTTCTCATTACCCAGCGATGGGATTTTACCGACCGTGGGGCCAGAAGCCGCTCAAACCCAGGATCGGGTCCATGTGGACGTTAATCTGTGCCAGCCGTCGGGGGAGGAGCGTGGGGGGGGGGGCCCTGCCCGGGGCTCGGAGCCGCCACCCCATGGGGGCAGCGTGGGGCTGGGTAAATCGGGCCCCGCCGGTGACTTGGGATTATTATTTTTTTTAAATGATTCTTTGGAGAAGTTGAGAGCCTCGTGGTGAGGACAGCGGTGGGAACTGGTTCCTAACCCCTTCCCTGCGAGCCGGGCTCATTTCCTACGCAAAGTGCCTGGGGAAAAAAAAAAAAAGGGGGAGAGCCCCCGGTTTAGGATTGGGATTGGGATTGGGGCGGCTTTTCCCTCTGCCCCCCGGTGCCAGAAAACGTCCCCTGCTGCCGCCCGATGCCCCCCACTGACCGCCGTCTCCCTTCTCCCCCCCCCGTCTGCCTTCCAGGACCGCCACGATGGCAGCAGCAACGGCAACCCGCGGCTCCCGCACCTCTCGGCGGTCAGCCAGCACCTGTACAGCCCGGCCCCGCCGCTCTCCCACTCGGGAGCCTCCGATTTCCAGCCCCCCTACTTCCCCCCGCCCTACCAGCCGCTGCCTTACTCGCAGTCCAGCGACCCCTACTCCCACCTCGGGGACCCCTTCTCCATCAACCCCCTGCACCAGCCGCCGCCGCCCCCCCCCAGCCAGCAGCAGGGCGCTTGGCCCCCCCGGCAGGGCCAGGAGCCGGCCGGCCTCGCCCCCCACGGCCGCCCCGGCCTCGTCCCGCACCTCTCGGCCCTGGAGAGCGGCTCGGCCGGAGGCCGTCGGGAAACGTACCGCCGCTCCGAGCTGCTGCTGCCCCACGGCCACGGCCTCGACGCCTCCGCCCTGGCCGACAACCTGGGCCTCCACGACATGGCCCACCAGATGGAGGAGGTGCAGGTAAGCCTCGTTCCCCCCCCCCCCCCCACCTTTTCCCTGTCCCCCGGCTGCCGGAGCCCCCCCCCCCGTCCTCCCGCTCACCCCAAATTCTTGCCCCGCACCTTGGGGCGAAGCCCGCCTCTGCCCGTCCGGCCCCAAAGGCCCGTGCCCCCCCCCCCCCCCCGCAGCTCTCGAGGTGTGTGCAACTTTCTCCCCTTTCTCTTTGCAGAACGTGGAGGACCAACACTTGTTAATGCATGACCAGACGGTCATTAGGAAAGGTCAGTGAGGGGCCCTGCGCCGCCCCCCGGGTTATGGGGGGGGTCCCCGTGGGGATCGGGGCGGCCGAGGCTTGGGGCAGCCCCCGGGGGGGGGCCCGGCCCCTCTGCCGTGGCCACCGCAGCGTGCCCGTGGGGCGGGGAGAGCAGCACCCGGGGGGCTCCTTGCTTTTTTTCTTTTTTTTTTTTTCCCCTTTAACTTCTTCCCCAGCCTCGGAAAGGGACTCGGTCGGCATGAGCCTGCTCGGATAAACCGTAACCGGAGCGGTTTTGTGGCCGGGGTCCCGAGGAGGAAGGGCGTATTGACTCAATTTAGGCGGACGGTCGTGTAGGGTTGGGTTGCCTTTTTTTTTTTTTTTTTTCTGCTTTTGTTTTTAAACAAATTTGTGCTTTGAACAAAAAAAAAAAAAATCAGTGGAAGTTTCCTCCAGAAGACTTCAAACAAATAACCTAACTGAGGAAAAGCAGAAGTGTTTGGCAGAGCGCTGATTGCTGCGTTTAGCTCATGGGAGAATTATTCCGCTGTCAGATGCGGCACCAAAGCCCTTGCCCCCTCCAGGGACCAAGGCAGACCTCGGCTCTTTTTAACCCTTTCCGAGCGGCGCCAGCAGCCCCCGGCTGGGGCTCGGCGGGTGGGCGATGGAGGAGCGGGGCTGGCCGCGGGGCTCTGCCCCTGCCAAGCCCCTGCCGGCCCCGCGCACCCAGCCGCCGAAGCCGTTCCCCAGCGGGGGTTTACTTTCGGTTCTTCAGCCCTGTTGTGCTCTCTGCTATGAATTTGCCGGGATTAAATTCCCGGTGGAAGGGGAGCCCGGCGGTAGCTGGGAGGCTTCTCCCGCCCCGGGTTGCTGCCAGCAGCCCGAGGGATGCGGATTCGTCGTCTGCGCCTCTATCGGGCTCTTCATAGGACTGGATCTGCTAACTTAAATATCACATTTTTTCATTATTGTTTTTGTGGGGCGCCTTGTGTATTTTATTTTTTTTTTCGGTTTTGTTTTAAGAAGCATATTTAGTTGCGTTCGGCAGCTCCTTGAACTGGAGCGTGGAGGAGACCGCTGGTGTTTGGGGACTGGGTCGTGGGGAGCGTTGTGCCAAACGAAATCCCATCTCCCGGTCTGTCCTCATACAAAGAAAATTCACTTGCCACTCCGTATTTATTTTTCCCTTTCCTAAAATACCTGCTTTCCCTCCTGCAGGTCCCATTTCCTTAACGAAAAACAGTGCTCTGAGTCTCCCCTGCCAAAAGGACGGATTAATCGGAGTGGTCATAAACCCCAACGAAGTGTTCTGTTCGGTTCCGGGGAGGCTCTCCCTCCTGAGCTCCACGTCCAAATACAAAGTGACAGTAGCAGAGGTTCAGAGACGGCTCTCGCCCCCGGAGTGTCTCAACGCCTCTCTGCTAGGAGGAGTACTCAGAAGGTAGGCTGCGACCCCTGCTCCCAGCCGTCCGCACCGGGGCTGTTGTTTGCGATCCTTTTTTTTTTCCTCCCTGTGCCTGGTGTGTGTGGTTGCGGCCAGATTAGCACAATGACGAGCTAAGAAAGCCTTTTATCAAACTTCAGATTTTTCAGAAGCCCAACAACACTGAATCCTAATTGGCTTTGGAAATAAAACTTCTTTGCACTTCTGCCACGTCTCGGAGAGAAGTGCTATTAACAGCTCTGACAGCAATTCTCATTCGCTGTTGAAAATCGGATTTTTTGTCTCTTAAAACTGCTCGTGGAGCTTTCTTCTTCCTGTGACGAACTGTCTCCCCATGGAATGATTTTTGGATTAAATCTCGTGGTCTTGTTGCATCGTTACAAGGAGACTTCGTGTGTCCTTTTTTTGCACACACTTTTAATTTGGTTTGTGATCATTCTACAGCTGCTGGTTCAGTGGTGCAGTCTGAAACATTTTGATTTTGACCTCTGCTGTGTTTCATCCTGGCTGGTTTGTAGTAAAGCATTTTAAAAGTAGGTCACTTGAAAAAGAGAGCCTGTCTTTTATCTTACCCCCAGTAGAACCCTATTGAATGTCAGTAACTGGAATTTCTCATCTTTTTTTTTTTTTTTTTTAAACAAAACAAAAAAGTCCCCTGAAGATCAATAAAGCCTTTTTTTTCCCCCCCTAATTACAGAGCCAAATCTAAAAATGGTGGCAGATCATTAAGGGAAAAACTGGATAAAATTGGCTTGAACCTTCCAGCTGGTAGAAGGAAAGCTGCAAATGTGACACTATTGACATCTTTGGTGGAAGGTCAGTCTTGAACGTGTCTTAAAAATAAACTTCCTTTCCCTTGTGTACAGCTTTTATCCTCCAGGCAAAGCGTGGAAGGGCTGGGAAGTCGATGAACTCAATAGAGGGGGGGTTCCACGTGTTTGTAGTTGACAGTGAGCGTGCTGGGGACGGGGCAGCAGGTACCTGCTGAGGTGCCTTTGGGGGGCTCCTCGCCCCCCTGCTGCCAGTCGGGTCTCCCAGCCCCGCTGTGCCGAGCACCAGCCACGGGCCAGGATGGCATCCCTCCCTCCCTCGTGGGCACCAGGCTCTGCGGAACGCCTGGGTTGTCCAGTCTGTTTCCTGAGGTTGTTTGGGGTTTTGTTAAGGGAAGGCGAAAGGGGTGAGACCCGGCACATCGCAGGGTTTGGTTCCCTACTGGGAGACCTGAAGTCCGCGGCAGCTGCCTGCGATGCCTGGCCTTACCTCCGCGGTATCCTCAGAAGCTTTTCTCATAAACAAGCATATAAAGTGAGATTTATAGCGTTTGACTTCCTGATGGGAAACTGGAGCCCCTTTAATCTGTAACATGCTATGTGGACCCTCTCAGTTAAGCTGACGGCAGGGTGTATTTACGTGTCTGTGTGGGGTTATGTTGTGTGCTGCTGTTGAAAGCAGCTCCTGGTAGTGGTACAACTTAATAGGAGCAGAAGCAGCAATTGAAACATGACAAATGATCCAACAATACCTTGCTGCTATTTCATTTCTGCATGAGCTGAAATAATACGGCAACTTCCATTTAAAACCTTATTTTGGAAGTTGGATTTAAGAGCTGCCCGAGAGGCTATGTGCGTGCGCACGCACACGTGTGTGTTACAGGTACAGCCTGATGATGTCAGCCCAGTGTTTTTGTGCATGAAGGAATTGCCTTAATGAAAAAAGCTGTGTAGTTATAAACCTTCCAATTTTATTTTTATACGAACATTGTTACTATAAAGGAGCTAGAAAATGTACTAAAAAATCGTTACATCGGTGGAATTTAGTTGCAAGTTTTTTTAAATATCAGTGGGAAATTTGTTATAGGCTAAATTCTAGTCTTTGCGAAGCAGTGAATCTGCATAGAAACAAAAGAAAAGCTTTTTCCAGTAAAGGGAAGGGAATTCTTTTTCATAGCTGTCATCACGTAGTGTTGTTGTTGTTTTTTTTTTCTTGATGCAAATTTACCAAGAAACACTGATCTATTGATTAGAAAATGGTAATGAATGGTATGGTGAAAAATAGATGTGTCCCTTTCTAAAAGAGTAAATTCTTGAAATGTATTCCCCTGCTTTGCTTAATTTCCCCGATCTCCTTATAATAAATAAGCACTGCAACATTTAATAACTATTCGCTTCTGCCCACGCCAGGTGAAGCTGTACATCTTGCCCGTGACTTCGGTTATGTATGCGAGACAGAGTTTCCTTCCAAAGCAGTGGCCGAATATTTAACTAGACCACACATGGGCCGCAACGAAATGGCGAACAGGAAGAATATGCTTCTTGCTGCAAAGTAAGTTTTCTGGCTTTGCATTTTTTTCCTTCTTTTTTAAAGGTGGTTTTGTCTGACCATGAGTATCTGTGGTTGTGGACAGTTTGCTACATTTTCATGTGTAATTGTAATCAGGGAGAGGAAACAATTCTTGCTTGGTTTTGGTTTGAATTCAACTATGACAGCAGTTATTTTAGTCTGAACCAATAATAATAATAACCCTGTATGGTAATTCTAAAGCAGTTTGGACCACTTTTTTTTTGTTGTTGCTTGTTTCTTTTAAACAGTAGTTAAAAAAAAAAAAATCCAAGTCTTTAACCAGGGTAGCTGTATCTCTAGGAAAAAGATGTCCCAAGGTGAGACAGGGCTGAGGACCTGGGGGGCAGGTGTGGCAGAGGAACTTGAACTGGGACGGGACTGGGAGCTGGTGGTTGCCCTGCCTGCGTGCGTGCAGCCCAGAGAGGCAGAGACACGTGCACCTCCACGGAGAGTTACTGGTGGGCGCACCGGGTGCAAGGCAAGCTCGGCCAATGTGTCCTTGTAGCTGCTGTTTTTGGCAACAGCATTCCCCCGTGGGACTCTAGGGATCAAAGTGTGGGTAGTCCCATTTCGGTATCAAAGCTGAAGATCTTTAGTTCAGTGAAAGGCAACGTTTAGCAGATGTGAGAAGTCCCTGTTCTTAACTAAGTTCTTACTATAAATCCTGGTGAACAGAGGAAGGGTAAAGGAGAAGCTTTGTTAGAGCTGTTCTGCAGACACTTGTACCAGTAAATAGAGCATGTACTGAGCAGGTCCCTGGTAGGAAATACCTGTGTTTAGCTGTGCTTATCTTACACCAGCGGCTGGAGAGCTCACTGTCCCCTTCCCACGCTGACGTTTAACCAAAGCCCTTAGATTATGATCCATCCTGGTCTGAGATGTTTTCTGGTTTGGGTTGGTGCAATTTCTTGCTTTGAAAGCACCGTCACTGTGCAGAGGATCCGAGAAAAGCCTGGTTAAACTGATGAGAAGAGTTGTTTTGACTTTATGCTTGGATTAGGCAAGCAAAATCCTGCCCCGTGCAGGGGTTCCACATTCCTCCTGGTGCTGAATTAATCCATCAATCTTTCCCTGAAAAAGAGACCTCCTTTACCAAGACTATATTTCATAGAAATATATTGTTTCTCTTATAGCTTAAACCTTACGCTTATTGAGCATGAGCCCTTTGGCTCTTTAGAATTATTATTGGTATTGTTATTAACCCTAATAGCAGGCATCTTTTGGAAGATGTTTGTGATTTGAGAAATTCTGATAAAGTGATGATTCTGTTAGGATTGCTCATCTCCAGTGAAATCACATCAAGGGGACAGATTTACAAGCAGCAAACAACATATGCTGGAGCGTTATTAACCATTCGTGTTTTGCCAGGCATATGTGTTCGTGTTTGCAGGATCAGGGCCTAGGTCTCTATGAGAGAGGGGATGTACGTACAACACGCACAACTAGATTGGATCTCCTCTTCAGCTGCTTTAGTCTCTCTAAATCATGTAACTACAGCTGTGGAAGTTCTCAGAGAAACTAGCCCTACATCCCAGCCTTCCCTGAAAATCTAGAGCAAATGATGCCGAGCCAGCCAGACAGCAGAGGTGGAGAGATTATTCTGCAGCGTGGGTATGTGTTTGTGTGACACAGATAAAACAGAAGGTTTGTCAGATGCCAGTACTAATAAATGAGCTCTAATTTTGGACTGTGGAGAACACTGCTGTCTTGCTGTTGATGGAGTAATGAATATCTGAAAACTAAATTCCCACATAACGGCCAAATAGTTGACGTGGATTTTTTTTCTCCATTATTTTTATTTATTTGCTTTTGCACAAATTCCTACCGTGGTATAAAGTGAGATCACTTTGTGTCTTGCAGGCAGATTTGTAAGGAATTCACAGACCTCCTCACTCAGGACAGAACTCCTCTTGGAAACACGAGACCTAGTCCCATCTTGGACCCTGGCATCCAGGGCTGTTTGACTCATTTTAGCCTGATCACACATGGCTTTGGGAGTGCTGCCATCTGTGCTGCCATGACATCCGTCCAGAACTACCTAAATGAAGCATTAAAAATAGCAGACAAAACATACATGAACGCTGGCGACCAGAGCCCTGCAGAGACCAATAAAACCATCGATAAAATGGATAAGCACAGGAAATAAAAGGAGAGAAACCAGACTTCAAAATCTTCCTCCTTAACACAGACTGGGATCTTCTTGCCGGGGGAACGTAGAAATTTGGGTACTTTTTTTTTTTTTTTTAAATAAGAAAGGGAAAACAAGGAAAAAAAATCATCTTATTCAGGATCTTCACTCCTCCTGGATCCATGAGACAAGTCTTTCTAAAAGCTGCAGTATCCCTTATCTGTGGAAGCAATTACCAGAAGATAAGTACTTGGTACAGGTGTATTGACATCCTTTGCTGTAAAAGTGGTGCTATAAGGGTTTGGATGGAAATATGCAAAAAGATATATTTAGGTTTCTTTTCCACATCTAAGTATCTAGAGGTGACCAGCTTCGTGTATAGCTTTTAAGATACAGATTTTAGATGGAAGTCAATTTGTTATCAGATAAAAATATCAGGGTTTTATTCTCTCTTAACGCAACAGTAACAATAAAGCAGTATTAAATAATGGTATATAGATTTATGTACATTAATTTTTTTTATAAACACCTGAAAATAGTAAGATTAATCTCTTCTTTTTTTTTCCCCCTTTATTTGCAGATTACCATAGGAGAGTACTAAAACCCTGGTAAACGTAAAATTATCTGATGGCATTTGACATGCATATTTTTATGGAAATATTCAGGCTTTTAAAAACTGCAGTAATGTTGGCTGCAGTTGATATTATCTTGATATTTTTTTAACAAGGAATAGTTGAAAATGAAAATGCTTTTAGAAAATTCACTTTCTGTGTTTAAGGATATTGCAGCTTTATTGACATATTTATATTGTCTTGTTTTTAAATTGGGGGGGAAACTTGAAAGAATAGGCACATAACTTTTTTTTTGAACTTTTTTTTTTTTGCCTATTAAGGCCAAAAAATATTTCCAGGGAGGCTTTATGCGTACTAAGGGAAGCAGTGTGTTGAATGTAAATATTTATTTATGTGTAATTTAATCGGATTTGTAAATAATGGTGAACTTTTTAATACTTTTTTTTTTTATAAATGGGTTTCAAATTTTAATTTTGGTAAGTATTTCAAAGGTAATGGGTAAGCTAAACATATCTTTAGGTTTATGCACAGGTATGTTATACAGGGTATTTAAGATTTGTTTTTTAAAAAATATCTCAATTCTTGCCACTGAAGATTAAATCTAATCTGAGGTGTATGTTCACAAAGCAATAATTTTGTGCATCATTCACCTGACAACTGACTAGACATGCAAAATGAGTGTGTGAGTTAGTGTGTATGTGAATAATGGAGGTTCTGAACTATCTTTACATATTTGTAAATGTTCCCAATATAATTCTGATGTATATGATAACCATATAATAAAAATATTCTGGATAGAAGCATGGAATGTTTTATTAACTGAAAACGGTTTTGTCTTCTTTCTATACTTTGGGAATATGGGGTGAGTAGCACTAGAGGACATTATGTATTGAGTCATAATTGCAGCACTTTGTTCAGATTAACAGAACAGAAATATAGAGCTGTTTGCCAGTAAAACTAATGGTTTCAATTAAACATGCTATGTATCTCCAAGAATATTTTTTTTTCTTCCTAAGATGTCATTATCATGCTAGCTGCCTATTTAAATAAAACACAAACTAAAATCTAAACACAAACTGCAAGGCTTCCTCTAAATAAAAGTCAATCTTACCATCTTTGTCTTCCAGTGAATCTGACTTTATTAGAATAATCTGTCTCTAATGATAAATATTTGAAAAATCTTGGCATGTGAAATTTGATAGATCTACCATCTGGTTTCAGCCCACTGTTACTGCTGTTAGGAACTTTACAGCATTTTGCAGAAAATCCCCTACATACTCTGTGTGGTGGTGGTGAGGCAGGATCTAAGGCTTGCAGTGGCATTCATTGTCTCAGATGCAAAACAGCCAAACCTCCCCAATGAGAACCGTTTCAGTGTTCTCCCTCTAGAACAGGAGGAACTTGAACTTGGACTTTATGCTCTCCTTGGCATTTCAACACCAGATCAATCCGTCTGGCACGTGGCTAGGGCAAACACTGCAAATGGTGCCACTGGATGTAACTGCCAGTAAGACTTTGGCTCAGATCACAGCAGCGTTTTCTTCACAGCTGTGGAGAAGGGGCAATATGTACAATTTTCAAATTCATTGTTTATAAATTCCATATTCTCAATATTCTGCCTCTAAAAGGTAAAGGCAAACTGATGAAGGCGTGCAGGAAGAAGAAAAGATAGGAAAGCTCAAAGGAATGAATTTGTTATATCAGTGGTGAGTTGTGGGGAAAAAAAATGTTTGAGTTGCAATCCAGTTCTCTTCTAGAGAAGTGTGAAATTCCAGTCTGCATTTGCTAGGCCCATTGTACCATTTGAGAAAAGAGCATTTTGGACAATCTGTAGCCACAGGTGTACCTAGGACATGTGATGGCTTACAGAACTTCAAAAATATAGCCCAAATATATAATTATATTTCATTGATATATACAGAAATATGCTAGGTATGATAAGAGCTAAAGGACAATTGTTGTTTAGATAATGCAATGCTAGGTGTTTTTTTTTTTTTCCGTTTCTGCTGTTGGACTGCTTATACTGCATATATAGTAAGATATTTTAGCTACCAGACAATGGAATCTTGCTTTTTTATTAATGCACAAAACCAGGCTCTGAAATAATTGCCCCTTGGGATAGGAAATAAGGATGTTTCCATTTATTCCTGCGTGCATTCAAGCAAAGCCAGTCAATTGTCTAATGTACTGACTTGGGTTCTATTTATATGTTTGGAACACTAGAAATACTCAGTTTCCATTACCTTAATGCTTTTCCTCTACTGTATATTTTAGATGGTACATTATTTTGAGACTCAACTACCTCAAACGCTATGCCAGTAATATGAAAGGACAATGTCTTCTGCTCCATTCACAGCTAAACTCTGACCCGAACTTGTCTGTCATCTGAAATGATTAATCTGAGGAACGTGTAATAGGTTAGTAACTTCCTGGGAAAGCTAAAAAGTAGTTAGCCGAACACACAAAGTGTTTTGTTTTGTTCTCCCTTGATCTTCAAATCCGTATGCATGGTACTGCTTTTACAAGATTCTTCCTGAGTTGGCTAAAACAAAAAGGTCGAATGCAGCACTCTGCTGAGTTAAGCTTTTCATTTCCTTTGAAAATTGAATATCTAAATGACTTTGCCCCATCTCGTCCCTTGCACTTCTCCCAGAGAAATGATGGTTAAATTGGTGTTCATGTGGGGAAATGATGTTAAACTATTAGAATTTAAAAACAAAAATTATGAAATAAAAATGGTCCATTTAAGTACTAACTTTCTGCAAAAGTATTTTATTTGAAAATAAATTCAATTAATGTCAATATAAAATATGTTTGTGGGGAAAAAAAAAATCAATCAGCTCTTGCCTGTCCAGCAGCAGCAGCCGGGAATCCGCAGGATGTTGGGGTCTGCCCAGGCAGTGCTGGAGCTGCAGGAGGCAGGCAGTGGAGCTGCTTCCTTCCACCTGTGGCAGCCTCGCTGTTGCTGATAATTAATTATAAATATGATTATACATGGCCCCAGCTCCTGAAATCATTTGACCTCACAGCTGTCTTGCTTTCATTTTAAGATTTTTTTTTCTAGTTTTCATGGTTTCAGAGAGAAGTAATGATGCAAAGCTAATGGTACAGAAGGAAACAAGAAAAAGATTTAACTCCTGGCTTAATTTAGTTACGGACTTCAGCTAACTTCATTTTCAACTCAGTTTTTGCTTTACCCTTCACTTGTTTCACTGCTACTTGCAAACAGTTTCTCATCCTGCCTGTTTCAGCTGCAGCCCTACTGCTGTCTGTTCCTCTGCACCCTCAGACTTTTTCATCACAAATAAATGCAGCAAGGCATCTTGAAATGGGCCTCACCGTGAGAGCCTGCTTTGTATATTTGTTGCAGCCCTTTTTTCTTCGTTTCTTTCTTTCGTCTGAAATTTCCAAACTACAGCGTGTTTCTGGTCAGTGACAGTCACAGGTTTTTGTAAGGGGAACCTGGAGCCAATTTTGCTGAGTACTCTGGGGTCCCTTTGGGAGTGTGACCCAAGGCCTGGTGGTGAGCCACAGGGAGTGCAGATGGAGCCATGCAAATGAGAATTTACTCCTAAAACCTGGCCACAGCCAGATAGACCGTGTCTTTGCAAAATCTGTGTGTTATCCAAACCAGTTGTGGTCTCTTATAACATTTCTATGGTGCGTGGCTATTGCTGCTGCCTATTACCTAACGTCACACTATCCACGTAGCTGCATGGATAACCATCTCTGCAGAAATTACACTGGGCCTATCCTGGAACCGTATAATTAAATTATTAAATCCTGTTCTGTACCATTGGCTGCCTTCTCCTTTCATTTTCACTTTCAGAGGGTTATATAAATAAGCTTTCTCCCAGTTTCTGATACCGTTTTTGCATTTATTGGATGTTCTTGCATGTCTTACACGGATGTTCCAGATGGTTTCCATGGGCCGTTATTGTGTAAGGTCTGGCCACAAATATTCTATTTTTCCTCTCTCTTAGCTAAACAGCCCTTTTTAACCCTCTTGTGAAGGCCTTGCTCACAAGGCTACTACTGCTCTGTGACATTCTCTGAACTCCATTTGATCTACATTTTTGCCCATGATTTTAAATTCCAACCACATAATCATACTGGCACTTGCTCCCTCTGCCATGAAACTCAAATTCTTGTTTACTAATGGCTCAGAAAGTTCAGAAATCTGCAATAAACGAGATAACAGAATTAATCTTTTAGATGAACTTTAGAGCTTGTATTTCCAGGTCAAATAGCCTAAAACGAAGGGAAGAGAAGCAGCTTAAGTTGTCCATACATGATAGGGCTGTCACTGACTACTAAGTGGGGCTCAATGGTGTAGTTCTTCAGCTGATCATTGTAATCCAAACTGGATTCCTAGTTAAAGAGCTCTTCAATAACATCAGAAAGTGGTCTAATATGATGCCAGCACCCTTGATATAGACAAATACGCTAAACAGAAAGGATGGAAACTGTGTTTGTAATTCTCTGGTGTGAGGGTGCCTGTCTGGGAGCAGAGCCACCTTTGCCCAGTCCTCATCCTGTCCTCTCTCCTGTGCATCACATCAACTCCAAAGACAAAGAAAGGAAATAAACAAAACAAAAACAAACAAAAAAAGAAACCAGAACAAAACATGAGCCATGCAGGCTTTGAGGCATACTGAGTGAAATGGAAATTTTGCCCGTTGTAAGGTAATAAAATGCCCTTTACATTGTGTCAGGCTGTTGTACCTCTGCTTGCTGCTGGAAGACTACAGACCTGAAACAGCCACAAGGGGTGAAGGAAGAGACCTGCACCCATGGGCCCAGCTGCCAGGGCTGCAGGTACAGGGTCATCTTCAGCCACGGCTCCCTTCTGTCTGCTGGAGGACAGAAGAGCAGGGGCAGAGCGCAGCCCATGCCCTGGTGCAGCCTGGTGGCTGGATGGTGCTGGAGCTGAGCTGGGTGCTGGACTGTGAGCTGGAGCAGGCTGGGATGGAGGCGCACGTGGTTTTGGCTGTACAAGAGAAATGGTAATTAACCTCCAGCACAGGGGCAGGGCAGGTAGCTCGGGCCAGTAATTTTCTCCAACTCGTGCTGCAAAATTTACCTGAGCTCATTTGTCAAGCTTTGAATCCTTAAATCTATAACTCTAATTAATTAGGAATCTCTAATTACCCCAAAATGGTACTTTATATTTAAGGCTAAGGTGTGGCGAAACCCAGAGAAAACATGAGAGAAGCTGGAGGATATTCAGAACTGGAGATGCCAGGAAAACGTGTGTTTTCTGAGATCAAGGTGCACGTAGGTGCAAGGGAAGCCAGATGGCTCGATGCGTCAGTGAGACCTAGGGCAGGTCCTGAACTTCCAGAAGTCACTGTCCAATATTCGGACATCTCTCCTTGGGTGTCTTATAAGGGCCCATTTTTCAGAAAGTAATGGCCACCAAACCTCTTAGCAGGGGGATCTTGCGTTGGCGATCCAAAATCAAGCAACCTTTAGGACTCAAACCCACCTTTGTGTTGGGCTTAACACAGAAGCATGTTGAACGAGGCTCTGGTTCTTTACAACTTTGAGCAAGAAACCCCAGTGGGGATATTACTGAAAACATCAGTGCAGACAGGTTCTGGCCCTGCCCTCGTAAGAGGAAAAAGCCCTTTCACAGTTAAGGTCTTATTATATTAAGTTAAAAATTTATAGCTTTTAACTAGGCTGTAACCAGTTAATGTGACTCAGGCAAGGGTGTAATGTGAATGGAGGCATTACTTAGAGCTACCGTTTTGCCTTACTGCAGAGATTACAGTTTTCCAGACCTCACATGTGAGAGGAGCCCAGCTAAAGCACATTTAGGAACTAGGCTATGAGGTCATCTGATTAAATGAGGGGAATCAGATGGGTTTGGGGCTTAGTGACTTCAGCAGTGCTGCAGCCAAGAGCCTAAAACGTTTATTTCTGTGCATTCTTGGGCTGAGCTCCTTCCTTAGGGTTTACCGGCACCATCGCTTCAGCAAAGGTAATGCTTCTCCTCAGTCTGCTGTGGGTGTCTGGTAACAGGGTGTAGTGTACAGGGCTGTAGGCAGGGTGCATCTGCATGTGTATGAGGTCGTTGGGATGATGGTGGAGGAGGAGGAGGAGGAGGAAAATTATGTATGCTTCTAGATAAGTGGTAGGGTCTCCTTTTCAGAGCCTTAAGTACTGTTTTTTAGTTCCAATAATACGAAATCTTTGTATTGTCCTGGTAAATAAACAGCTGTAGTTAGTGGCTTTGTCTGGTGGAAGATAAAAGTTGATAAGATTCTGGTAAGGCTGTTTTGAGGTGCCTTCGTTAGCTTTAATGTAGAGTGTTTCCAGGGATTCATTCCAGAAAAAAAAAGTGCTAGTCCAGGGAAAGAAATTAGAGTGATCTTTGCAAATGTTTTAAGTAAAAATGATCTTTGCCTGATACTTTTGAGTGCCTGATGCTGATGTTAAAGAGCAACAGCACTGCAGCTTAAATTATTATTATTATTATTATTATTATTTTTAATTTGCTGGCAAGGTATTGGGTAATAAATTGCATCAGAAAGGCAGAGATGAAAACGAGTTGTTGGGTGCTGGTTAAAATGTAGGTGTGAGGGTGAGAGAAGCGTGTGAAATCAGCTATGAGACTTCCTTTCCATTCATTTTCCCCAGGTAGCTCAAGATGTGAGCACAAAAAGACCACCGTGATCAGCTGTTTGGATCACTTCAAACAGCACGGTTTCCCCAGGTGGTTCAGGACACAGCGAATATTCTCCCTTGTCACTTTCCTAAAAACCTCGAGGCTTTCCCCCTGGACCTGCGATGCGTGGGGATGCTCTGAGCTCTGTGCGCAGACCCGGGGTTCACCTCGGTCCCCACGTGCGCCGCCGCGCAGCGGCCAGGCTGTGCTCGGGCACCCCGTGGGTGCTGACTCACAGCGGCGGGGGCCACCTACTGAAGCACCGCCCGGCCCTCGGCAGCACCTGGCTCGCTCCGGAGGTCTCGCAGCCAGTGCTGAGCAGGCCCCGGCCTGTTCGGGCTGGGAGATCTAACGAGATCACAGCCGGGGCCAGGGGTGATATGGCCGCAGGCCATCATCTTACATAAAGCCCATAAATTTGCATAATGTGTTTTACAAGATTAAAACTGAGGAAACTTTTTTTTTTTTTCTCATTTTGCATAAAAGGGAAGAAAATAGGTGAAAGAGCTCCACAAAATGGGCTATCAGAGACCTGGGGCTTCCAAAATGACAGCATCGGTAGCTGGGTTTGAAATGATTTCAAGTGTGACTATCTAAATGGGAAATCTGTCATGGTGTGCGTGTTCTTGGGCAAAACAAAAACTCAGGTAGAACCATAAACATACAGCAAGTATCAGACCAATGGCCTGAGAACTTATCCCTTTGAAAGAGCTGTTTCTCCAAACCTGTTGGATGCTGCACGTAGGAGAAAACCCTCCTTCCGCAGCAGGGCTGTGGCGTGGAGAGGGTTGCCAAAGCTTGTTGAGTCACAAAACCAAGGCGTTCTTACTTTGCCTAATTGCTGTGGGTGACTTGGATGCTAATGCAGAGGTCAGTAAATGGCCTGTGATCTCCAGAAATGCACCTTACTTGCAAGCTTGGCCAGTGCTGGCTCGCTGTGAGTGGATTTCATGCAAAAGGCTGCCACACGCAGCAGGCTGTTGATGACTTGTTGCTTGGCTGTACGTGCCTCCTGTGCTGGGCTCACTCCTTCATGTAGGGGCTAATCCTGCAAGCGTTCTTTGGTGGAAAAAATACCTGGGGTAAGAATTCCCAGAAAACTGTGACGTTTGGACCTTGTTTCTGCATTGTCATGTGCATCAGGAAATGCTGGCTGGTGTTTGTGAAAGTTTCATAAACATCCCAGAGTGTAGCTATGGCCATGGACCTCGTCAGCCACAGCAGTAGTATCCAAAAGAAGAGCAGGGAAACTCACCACTTTGGGGAGGGCAGAAGGCAAAGCTGTGCTTCAACCATCTCTCCTGGTCAGGAGTAAATGTGGGCTTGGAAATTAAAGTATCAGCTCCCCTAAAAGTGTGAAACTTGGGCAGGTGGGACTCCTGGGCTGGTGTCTAGCTTCTTCTTTGGGAACACGGACAATCAGGATGGGCAGTGGAGTTCCCTGGAAGTTTTTCAGCTGTTGCTTAAAGAAATGTCTATGATTTTAATGGCTGGTTTAACCGAACCAACCAATCTGCTTCCAGCACAGCCCTGTACTTGCAGGTGATGAAGAGCCTCAAATGAGAGGCAGTATTGGATTTGCTGAGATGCTTTGTTTTAGCAGAATTTGGCCTACTAATCCTTCACTCAATCACTTCCTGCAGGACTCCCAAAGGTGTGGTCTTCTGCTTTTCTCCAGGACTTGGCAATGGTGTCCATGGGTGTACTCATCTGTTTGTGCAGAGGAAAAGGCAGGGGTAGCTGCTTGCACTGGACATAAGAGATGTAAATTTTTAACTTATTGCGATGATTTACATCTCAAGTTATCTATGGTTAACTCTAGCATATACTTAGGCCCCTTGAGAGTTACCAAAATAAATAGCAGTGAAGTATCTATGTGCTTTGCAGATCAAGAAGACTTTTTTTTTCCTGTCTTAAGCATATGTGTCTAAGCAGGTGAATTGCTGCTTGTCATAGGATAATTTTGAGGAGCGTGAATGGTCAAGAGCTATGGTACTAGGGTGCAGAGTGCCATGGATAGGAAATCAATACTGCCAGTTTAGTATTCCCAATGCTAACTTTTAACTTTGGTGCTGGTTTGGGGGGAATTTTTGTCTCTTCTCCTTCCTCCCCTTTCACAACTCTTATGAAATGAGCCTCATAAAATTACTAGTGTGTGTGTGATTGAAACCTACTGTCTTGCACCAGTGTGCAAACTTAAAAATGGGGGTAAGGGAAAGGAAATAAACATGTTGGAAGAGAGGTCTGTGTGGAGGAATAGCTCTGCATCTGTGCTAATATGGCTCACTTAATTCACAAAACTGTTCTGCTTCCTTCCTCCCCTTCTTCCCTAGGGTTTCTATCCCTGTCATTTAAAGTGCGTCCCTGCAAAGATCCCAAGATCACGCTGCTGTTGTCAGAAAGATCCAAGAAAAGTAGACTCCTCTTGTGGTTCCTACGTGCAGTTCCTTGAACCCTAAATGCAGTCTGCATCAGTGTGTGTTTAGGGGGAGTCAACCAAACTTATGCTGTGGAGGAAATACGGAAATGCTTTATTAAGTGATGTGCTGGAGCTGGGATGTTGTGGAATATCCTCTCTAGGGAGTTTAATAATAACTCGTTTTATAATAACGAGTCAAATAAATCAGTCTGTGCTACTGCTGGGTATGAGAGCTGAGTCCTGCAGATGATGATTTCATGCCTGGCCGCTAAAAATCTTTTAGATGACTCTCGTGTCCTGCAACTACTTCTGAGGCTTGAAAGACCATTATATGCAGGCAACTTTGGGACTGTATCCCAAGTACTTTTAGATAACAGAATTTATTCCCAGTTTATCTAAAAGCAGTTTGAGGAGGAAACATGAAAACTCATTAGGTCTGTAATGGGCAAATAATGGAAAAAACTAAACCTTTCTCTCTGAGAGTGTTTCATTTGGCATGTGTTAGGTGACCTTCACAATACATGGGAAAGGTACCAAAGAATGGGCATCCTCTCAAAAATATGTATTAAAAAAAAGGAATGTGTGTGTGTGGGGAAATAAAACACCTGAAACCCAGGCTTTCTTCCATCAGGGTTAAAATCTGGAGTCAAGAGGACAGGTAGCAAATTGCATTACTGAGGAGGGAAGAAGCTGAGGGTAAAATGCACAACTGCTTTTCCAGACTGTGCCAAACGCAGCCTAGCCGCAGTGGGACTATTGCAGGACTTGCTGAGGGGAGACTTTCCACAGTGTTTTCTAGCACACAAGGAGCATGTGAACGTTTATGGTGAGTCACTGCTGGGCTAAAATATTGCCTAGCGATGCCATTGCGATGAACCATTTTGTAAGCCTCTGTAGTATAAGAGGTTATTCTTCCTGTTACTCCTTTAAGCAGCACTAAGTTGTTGTGACAGTGATGTTGCTGGCTGCTGCTGTTAATCCAGTCTTCTTGGAGAAGTAAAAATCATGCTGTATCTGAGGCGAGAAGGGCAGCCAGATTAATCCCCATGTTATAGTTATCTTTTCTGAGTCACGTCATAATATGATAGCTCCTGTGTTCAAGGGTTACAAACTGCAGAGGGATATGACTGGGAGCCCCTTTTTTTGTTGTAGTCCAGTGGTGGACCACATCACCTTATTACACAAGAGGGACATTTGTCTCATTACACCTCTGATTTTTCCATGTAGTCATGCATTTCTGATCCACGCTTCAACTTCCTGCCTCATCAATGCAGCCCTTATCCTTCTCCTAGCATCTCTGCAGTGTTACTAAAGCACAGCTGCTCATCCTGATAGATGTAGACTGGGTAAAATGCTGACTTTCTTGGGGTGCTTTGTGTTAAGAGGTATGAGGGCCCAGCTGGAAGCTTGTGCCTCATTCTTGCTCCCCCAGCACCGGTGGAGCCAAGATGCTGTGCTCTCTCAAACATGCTGCTCCACACTCTGTCCTGGTCTAAATTTCATTCTCTGTCTTTGTTGAGAGAAAGTGGCCATATGTGCAGCAGGCAGGTGTCCTGCCTCCTCTCCTTGAAGCTTGGGTAGAGTTTCCCATGTGCCATGACTGCGAGCTCATTAACGAAGGCCCCCCATGAGATCTGTGGACAAGGGGTGCAGGCTGCCTTGCACAGATTGCTCTGCATATGATTATTTCCATCCCCCTCTCCATCAAAACAGCAACTCTTTCTGCATGAGCTGCCTATACAGTGTTGAGATCAGAGGACATTCAGGGGAGCATGTAGGGACTCTCCTGTTGCAAGCCCATGTGTATGTACCTGTGTGTACATGCGGCCTGACACTCAGAGAAAAGAGGTGGGGGTGGTGGGTTTAATAGCTTCTCATATACCAATATTTCACTTCCAGTTTGAGAGATTCTTTTACTGGAGAGATCCTGGCTTACTTTATAGCTTCTCAAAGTCTATCTTTCACTCGCTTTATTGGCTCAAAAGCCTGGGTGTTGGCAGTGGGGCTACGGGCCTCTCTGTGAGGAGAGGCCTGGGCTTGTTCCAGCCAGCTCCAACGGCCCCACTGCAGGGCACTGCCAGTAGTGCTGCGGGCACCTCTGTGAGAACATAGGTGGGAAAGGGCAAAGTGCTGCCCAGGTGTGAGGTAAAAAGTGTCAGCAACAGCCCTGTGAAGGCTAAGGTCAGAGAAGGAGGTACAGAGCTGGTGTTCTGGGTGCTGGAGCAGGTGTTTCCCTGTGGAAACAGCCAGTGGAGGACCCCATGCTAGAGCTGGTGGATGTTTCCTGAAGGAGCTGCGGTTTGTGGGAAGGAACCACGCTGGAGCAGGCAAAAAGTGTGAGGAGAGAGGAGTTGCCTGCTCTCCCTGTGCCCCTGGTGTGGTGGGCAGGAGGTAGAGGAGTTGGGAATGAAGCAGTGAAGTCGAGCCTGGGAAGAAGGTGGAAGAGAGAGAAGTGTTTTGACTTTAGCCTTGGTTTCTCACCACCTAAATCTATTTTAATTGGCAATACATTAGTTTTCCCCAAACCAGGCCTGTTTAGCCCCCAGTAGCAATTGGTAAGAGATCTCCCTGTCTTTATGTTGACCCCTGAGCTTTTCATTTTATTTTTTTTCTCCCTGCTCTGTTGGGGAGGGGGAGTGAGAGAGCGGCTGGGTGAGTGGTGGGCTGCACTCCAAGGCCAGCGCACCGTGCTTTGGTGTGGTGCTGCTCTCACCCGTTGCTTATGATATGTCCCTGATCCTTTTCATCACAAACTTCCCTTCTGCTGCAGACCTGATCTGCACAGACCTGCAATTCATCAGGAACTCACTGGGTCAATTTTTCAGTCAGTCACTGGGGAATATCACAGTTTAGATGGCCAGGATTGGGGTTTTGGGCCATGAGGCCTACGAAGGCCACAAGCCTTTGTAACCTACAGCCTCACTACAGACTTTCTCAAAGCCATGAGCAACAAAATTAGAAATTTTTCAATAGCTAAATTCGTGTGTGCAAAAATACTAATGCTAACTAAGGACTTGTGTTTGTGATTATAATGGCTTCATATGCAACTGCAGAAACTGCAACTAACGTACACTGCACCCCCAGCTCTGCATGCACAGGTCTGAATACTTGGATTCATTCTTAAGATGTGCATAAAACTCCTTCCCCAGTGCTTGGTTTTACTGTAACTGACAAAGCTGTTTGACTCAGGCAGTTCTGCGAGGCATTTCAGAAATCTAATGCTTAAGATTTCACTGTGGATTTTTGGCTTCAAAGTGATTTTGTTATGTCCCTAGAGCCTGGTTAAATCCTTAGTTATAATGATTGCACACTGAAGGGTGCTGTTACATAGAAATGCTGTCCCATAATGGCTTCGTTGCTGTGGAAAATCCGATGTTATTTGGTCATTCCGCTACGAGTTCCCTAAGCCATCAAGACATTTGCCTCAAGGCTACAAACACAAAGCTACAGGCAAAACCCTCTGGACATAATGAGTGGGCATTTATGCAGAACTAAAAACTGGAACAGCTGAGCAGTAGATCTATGAATAGCAAGCATGCCTCTAAGCACAAAAGACATCATTCTGGAATAAAGGGGTTTATAATGGTTCTGACATCTTGTATGTCAAGATCATGCTACGTTGTTGTAACTTTTTTTTTATGTTTGTTTGTTTGAATCACGTTCCTTAAGTAAGGTTTGAGTAATTAAAGGGTGTGAAGGAAACCCTATAGCTTCAGTAAGAACAAAAATTGGGCAACTGACGCTTTTGGCAAGATCCATCATTTTGATCATGTTTGCTGGGGAACGAGCTTATTGCTCCTGTGCTGTTAGTATCCCCAGTTCCACCCTTCAGGATTTCTTAGGGGTTTTTCCTTGTATCAGCAGCTCTTAAAAGGCTTGATTCTAATATTAGCTGAGAAGTGTCTTCTGATGGAAACACGAGGGTTGGGCTAACCATAAACTACAGGGTCAGGGAGTCAGGCAATACAAAAGAGGGTAATAAAATTCAGAGTGATTGGGATCAACAGGGAGCTGGAGGAGCTTAATGTTGAGAAATGTACTGCAGTGAGGTCATGAGCCTTTGCGAATCATTTATATGTGCTTCTAACTACCTGGCAAGAACAAGATAGAAAGGGATGTATGGCTCTTACACCAGGAGCATAATGAAAGCCAAGAGTAGAAATTAGAGTGGGAGATGGGATATGGAATTAGTCTAGAAGGGGGAAAAAAGGGAAAGGGAACATAAGAATACATGAGGACGATAAATTTGCATTCTGTGTGTCTACAGTCATATGTGTGATCAGTTTTTGAGAGATTACTGATTTCCAAGGCAGTCTCTTTTGGCTAAATTTCCAGTCCTCATGCCAACTTACTGTGGGACTGGGGGATGGGTGAGCAACCCTTTGTGACTGGGAAAATGTACAAGTTCTAACAAGTTTTGCAATCCTTGCAAAGTAGCTTGGGCCTTGCAAAACCATTGGTTATAGAGATGAGCAAAGCCCTAATACTGTGAAGTTCCTACAGGGAAACGTGGCCAGAGGATTAGGCGCTAATCTCTGACCTGAGAAGATGTGATGAATGTCTACACTGTCGATGGTACTGCAGCACAGAGATAGCTGAGCTCGTTATGACTAGTTTTTGGCGGAATAACCTAGCTCTGCACTTAGGGGTATGGGAAGCTAATTTCCATTCCACCAGTGGAGTAAATTAACCCATGCAGAGATCAACGCTAGAGAGTCAAGAAAGCAGAAAATGGTAGCCTACAATGTAGCTGTACACCCTGTTTCCTCATGTCCAAATTTCTTAGATGGCCACAATCAAATTGTTTGTCCTCTTGGCATGTACACTTATAAGGAAAAACAAAGTATCATGCCTATTTTGCGTGCTTACCCTGAAGAGCAGTGCATGTTGATCTACAAAATGCTCAGATATGGAAGGATGTTACATAGGTTGCTTAGAAAGATGAAGGGATTAATTTTGTTATTCCTTCATCTTCCTCACAGCTATAAACAACAGCTCTTTCTGCCCGGGAATGGACTCATAAGGCCCAGTTGGGAGAATGACAGCTCTGCCCTGCTGGTAAGTGATGGCTCTATAAGCACTACTGGAAGACAAATTGATAGAGTGGCATAGGAGGACAGGGATGGAGCTGTTCTCTTTATAACACGCTAAATTGAAAACAAGGATTTAGTCATTAAAGTGACATCCACTTCAGTTGTATGTGGGTAAGAAATTTCTTGGTGTCATCAGAAATGTTGCAGTGTACATTCCTGCTTCAACAAGTATGGCACTCTGGTTGTGGAGGTGGGTTTTGTTTTGCTGTACGTGTGCCTATTGTATTTCAAGAAAAGAGTTGATTTTCCCCTCTGGAAAGCATCTTTTACTACTGCAAATTTTAGGACTTTTTTTTTCTCTTCCCCCCTCCGTACCACCACTTTTTCTTCTCTCTCTCTCCTGTGCTAGAACAGCATCAGTGATGATGTGTGGCCCTCTGCACTGCCTTTTACTCCTCCCCAGGAAGGAGTCTCTCTTGGAGAGAGCCCAGAAGTTGTGTGTGTTTGGTTTTTGTTTATTAATGAGTGAGGAGTTTGTGACTGAGTGTTTGGAGAAGAGGTGATTTGGCAAGGTAGATACTGGCTGATGGGGGACTGAAACCTGCTTCAGTTATTTGGATCTTCAGTCTCTTTTGTTTGACTGGAGATGTGTATTTTTGGCTGCTAAGTCTACATCTAGCTGTAAAGTAAACAGGGCATTAAAATACCTGTGGTTTTGTGTACCAGGAAGTAAATGCTAAAACATGATATGTGAAAATATAAAGACTGATGTTCATGCATGCCAGGGGTCCTTCATTCTCCATTGATTTCTTAGCACGGAGAAGATGGAGGCTGGTAGTCGTCTCATGCTGTGGGTGTATGTCATCCATCACTGAAAGCCCCTCAAAAGCAACTGAAGAAAATGCATGAGAGGGAGTAAATTCTTATTTGTGTAGAGAAGAGACGAGTCTGGTCTTCGGTCCCACATCTACACCAGGTTTCTCTTGACTGACTGCGATCTGACTCTACTTTTGCCACTTCAAGTGGGTTTGCCTGTAAGTTTGCCTAGAAGCTGTTGGAAAGGTAGGAGAGCCACTGCTTTCTCACATAATGAAACTCTTCCAAGTAGTCAAAGATTTCTCCTGTTCATGTAACATCTCCCTTATCAGCTCTCTGATGTACAAACTGTGTAATAACAACGTAGCTTGAACAGCACTGCAAGCTTATTTGCTTTGTGATTTGTGGTCAGATCACTGCATTTCAGCATTTACCAATGAAAGGAAATTACTAACAAGACACTGATATTTACATTAATTGTGGCTTTGGGGAGATAGTCCAAAGAAAATTATACTAAAGCCAGCTATTATGTGTCTCCCTAACAATTAGAATGAAACCCAAAGTTTATAAAGCAAAAGTTGATCTCAAACAGATTTCAGCTGCTACTTGATATTTTCCCTTTCAAGGGGGTGAGAGGAGAAAAAGAAGAATTCCCCTCTTTTTCTAAAGCAGTGTAAAGAACACTTTTTGAAAGAGCATGTATGCTAATGCAGGAGAAACTCTTTGTTTCCACTGAGCAGTATCTATCTCTGCTTCCAAGGAGGCCTACTGGAGCAGGCCAGTTTTCACACGATACATACTAAATGGCAGGGTTTACTCAGTTAAAGCCAACAATTTTCATTATTTTTTTTCACCTCTTGTGCAGCTCTGTAGGTTAAACAGGTTTGGCTCCAAAATCTCCAAGATGCCTCAAGCACGTTTCATGCATGTCCTACTAGATAGTCTTGTGAGAGTCCTAGGAACAAACTTCTACTTCAGCTGAACAGTTTCTGGACACAAATTCAGTGCTCTTTGCAATGTTTGATGTATGATGAACACTAATTTAGGTTTCTTAAGATGACTCATGTGCCAGCATAGTAGATCCAAGAAACAAACACAGATGTGAGATTTAAATTCTCCTTTGGCATAAAGTACTGCCAGGACTCCTCATGCTCTGAACCACAAACTATCTCCAGTGGAGACTAGTAACACAGTTTTTTTGTCTCTCAACTAATCAGGTAGCTTCTGACTTTAAGTGATCAGGGATATAAATGCACCTTGTTCTTCCACTACATGTTGGTGTTGTTTGTGTGTGTCCACTAACTGTGGGATTTGTCTCATGAAACCCTAGATGTCCACCCCTAGCTTCTTACGGAGTTTCCATTCACGGTGGAGAAATACAGGCACTTCTCAAGTATGATTCATCTGACCTCCCATCACCATCTATTCTAGAAACGTGTCTGAAGTAAAATGAAATTAAGTCCTTTCCCCAGAATTCTTCTGCAAGAAGAGGGATTTTGGATGCTGTGGGGAGGCATTCTTGGCTCCCTTTCCTCAGATGACCCCATTACCAGATGTTACCTTCACATCACTGCACAAGTCCTAAGCAGATCCAGGCACAGGAATGTGTGTTCTGGCACGAGTCAGCATGGGGCGGGCATGTAAATGTGTTCGTGCTGACCTTGCTTTGGGGTTATTCTGCTCACCCCTCTGCTCATCCAAGTTGAAGTGGACAGCACTGCTTGATATGTGTCTGGCCATAAAAAGGCTGCAGACTAAAAGTGTAACTGGTTTTAATTATTAAGGTGTAATTTAGGTCTTCATGTTTATAGGATAATTGTTTCTTTTTTAATATAATTTAAACTTTGCAATACAAGAAACAGGCCTGAACCTGTGGATGGAGTGTTGGAAACTGTCTAAGAAGATTAAGGTCTCTTAATTGATTTCACATAAACAGGTGTGACTGAATTCATCAGAAGAAGGTTAAGACTAAATGCATTCTGCTAATTATGCAAAAATTGCCACAGTGGGTGCTCAGTTGAGCAATTGCCTTCCCTTTCCACGTGGGATCAGTTCTCAACTGTATGTCAAATGGGAAAATTGTCATTTCCTAAGCAAATGAACCAGCCTGTCACACACTGTTTTATTTTTAAAGTCTACTTTGCTCATAGATGATAGTGGTGGATTTGGCAACAGGACATGGGAATGTCCCTTGTGAGCTGTGCTGTGTTTGGTGTGGGAGGACAGGTGTCAAAGCAGGGCTGCGTCATTTTTCTAAACTTCAGGAATCCCCATTCATGAAAATCCCTGTTTTAGGAAACTGAGACACTAACTCTAACATGTGCTACTTGCTCTTAATGTTTACTTATTTTAGTCATTATTTTATTTATTTATTATTTATTTATTTTTATATTTATTTTATATTTATTATTTAGTCATTATTTTTTTGTTGAAACTTAACTGTAAACTTTGGAGATCCATAACATGGATACAGGACACCCTTTGTCTTGAGTTTCAAAATAGCAAGTGGAGTATATAACTCTTCATGCAGCTGACAAGCATACTTATTTGTTCTGCTTGCTCTGCGCTCCATACTGTCGTCTTAATCTTAAATCCCAAGAGAATGAGAAAGTATGGATGTGTTGGCTGTAGTCGTAGACAGGCTAAAGGCTCTGTTTTTGAGATGTCCATCTCAAAGATCACTTGGCTGTGACAGTAAGTTGCGTGACAGTGTACAAGTATCACAGCACAGCATCGCGAAGGCCCTGCAATTACTCAGTGGTGCTCCTAACAAAACCATTTGCTGATGAAACAGTTCTTTAAGTCTCCAAATTGAAGGATGACGAGTATGTAAGGTGTGTTTTCAGAGACAAATTTGCACATAGATGATCTAAAATTAGTTGCTTACACCACTGTTTTGTAATAGCAAAGATACTGTTTGTAACAGTGCAAATTAATTTAGAAAATTGTATCCTACTTGTATTAGTTTTTTCTTAAGTTTGAGAGCCAAATAGTTAGATCAACCAGCAGTGACTTAGTAGCACTTTGACCAAGTTTTACTCAAGTTAAAGTGAACAACTACAGAGTAATAAAGAAAAAAAGTTAATAATTGTGCTAGATTTAAAACAAACAAACTAAATTACATCTCTACAGAGCATTTGGAAACCATCTTCTAAGTGCAGATGCACATTCTTATATTTATTAGTAAAGATGTTCGCCATCCAGTCAGACTTTCAGCTTAATTTTTGAAGACAAAGTTCTCCAAAGTATGAGTCTTATTCTCAAGGAATCCCAGCAGGAAAATCTGTGAGTGTCAGAGTTCTGAAAAGATGCAGTGGCTGCACTGGCTCACCTGCTGAACATTAATTGATGTTATGCTATTGCCAAAAAAAAAAAAAAGCTAAACATCGTAAATTGACACAACTATGCAGAAGAGATCAGAGATGATCTTTCTCTGTGCTTGGTAGTGGTAAAGCCAAGTAAGATTAACCAGATTAAGATTAACCTGCGTTTAGGTAAAGGTGTGGACCGGATGACGAGCCTCTAGAGAGGAAGGGAAAATAAGAAATCTGGGACTTGGAAAGTACGAAGAAAGATTGAACTTGAGTTTGCCTTGCTTGCAGACAAGGAAGGCCAGGAAAGCACTATAAACCTTCAGAAAGAAGGAAGAGAATTTGTTCTTTGTATCCATGCATCCATAAGGAGCAGTTTCTTGAATATAAAGCAGACGTCAGGAAAAAAATTTTTAGCAGTAAGAGGATATTTGTAATAAATTCTGAGCTTCAGATGAAAAGGCTTCTTTTCATCTGAAGGGAAAAAAATAGAAAAACAGCAAACTCGAATTAGAAAGGGAAGAGCTAGAGGATTGCCAGAGGTCTGTTCCAGCCATGTTCTTCTATTGATTTTATGATTTGTTTTCTAACTGCTCTAAGCACTCTTACACCATGAGGTAGAATAAATAATTGTAAAGGGTTGCAACTTCAGCTACTGAAAAATCATTCGTTACTTCAAGCAGTCCTGTCAGCTTAATTTTCCTGTCCTGGATCCCAAGCTTTCCTTTTAAAGAAGCATCTTCCTTTAAATGAAATATGGTCAAGAAGTTCTTTATCAGTTCCCTGCAAACTTCTCTAGAAAGTTACATATTTTTAAGATAAAATTAAAAAATAACAAAACATACTGTTAGGGAGGAGAGGAGGGCTTAAAAATTATCTTGAACTATGCTAATATAGAAAATGAATGATCCCCCCCCTTTAAAAAACAAACGCACACACACCCTGTTTCTGGCCATCTCTATTTCAAACATCTCCTTCAGGCTGATTTTTGGCTGTTCTTCACAGAAACTGCTGTCTCTATGTATCTAGGCTTCATCTGATTTCTGGAGGATATGAATGCCCTGATTCCTTTGCTTCTCTGTAAACCCGAGCTATACATTAATCAAGACAGTCAAAAGCTGGCTGGAACTGATAGGATTTAAGTACACGCTTTCAAATATTTAGATAACTAATATTTAGGTAAATTAAGCACTTCACATTTATATGCTGCCTAACGTGAAACTCGTTTGATTTGATCAAAACAAAATTATTTAGGTTCCCAACTCTCTGCTTTTATGCTGACAATTAATGCAACTCTAAAATTAGAAACTGTTACATGATAGTTTTAAGAAGGAAAGCAGTTGTATGAAGTCAGTCTTAACTGGTAGGTGCCTTTTGTCAAATTCAAGCATGCTGCTGCATGGCTTGTGTATGCAAAAGGAATACATGCTTACTCATTTGAATGCAAACCAGTTGTAGGCAAAACATCTTCAGGGCATGGCTAGAAAGGGGGAAATGATTGATTGAAAGAGGTTTCCAAGTGATTTATCTAATCCAAAGTTATTTTCCACATCCTCTTCAATTGATTAAAAACAACACAATACGCTGAAATCACTTTGCTCTCCAAGGTGTGAAGCTATACAGGAATTACTGGTACTTTTCAGCGGTTGGAAGTGCTTAGCTCTTGGCCCCCTGCCTCATAATACAGCCCAGGCTGGTACAGGCAGTTTTGCAAAACATATAATTTTACTTCACTTGTTTTAATGATCAGGAAACATATACTTTTAAACTGATCTCTACTGTACAATTACATGTGTTTTCATGGAAATACTTTTTTTTAAAAATTAGTTTCATTCTCATAATGATACTAGCTAGACTGTCGTATTAGTAAGCTTTGCGTTCTTTCGTCAAGCTGCTTAGCTTTCAAAATCCAGTTTTGTTTCTATTAAGAAACTGAATCAGAAACAATTATACAAAAAAAAAGTTCCTCAACTCGGGAGAAATTAGATCTATAATCAAGCTGTGTTTTTGAGGTCAATTACAACTTGGTTGATAAATATATTGAATATATGTTTATTTAAAACAAAAAGAATGTCTGAATCCTGAGTCTGTGGCTTCCTATTTATTGTTTTGTGCCAGTGTGGCAATGGCAAATAGAACAATAATCTTTCTTCCGTGTGTGGTAGATAAGACTAGAAATAATAGGTTAAAATGTAAGGTGAGATGGGATATTCAAGCCACTTAAAAACGAGTGAACAAAAAATAAAAAAACAACGAACAAAAAAACCCCTTCCTTAATTTCAAGGAGCATGGGAGAGTGGGATAAATGTGGCTAGATTTTGAAACTTTAGGATCATAAATATTGTTACAGACTAATTTTTTGTTGGAAGGAACGTGAAAACCTTCAAGGCTATTCAAGGCTTTTTTTTTTTTTTTTTGGCAGGGGGGGAATGGCTGTAAAATAGCAGGAATTTTAGAGGCTGGGTACGCGTTAGTTGTTCCGTGGGAATGTCGCTGGCTGTCTCTGGCACTGCAGATTGAGATATTATTGTGTAAATGAAACATCAGGTATTCATTTTCCACATACGAGATTCAGTAATTACTGCACTCACACAGTAGATGACAGCTGTTATCATTCTGATGAAAAGAGCCCTAAATTAAAACCCTGTTCCTTTGCATAGATCCCTGTCAGAAACAAATGTTAATTTTCTTGGTTGGTCAGCCTCATTCCTTGGGTCCTCTGACAGGTACAAATAAGGACCAGGTCTTTGTTTCTCCTTTTGTTGGTGTTCCCTGGCGTGCTGATAGTTTTGCAGCTGAGAGAATAAATCCACAGCTAATTCTTACTAGCTTTGTGAATATACCCGGTGTTCAGCCTTCAGCTAATACCAGGACATTTGGTGTGTGTGGAGGTTTGGGGGGCTTTATTGAATATCAAAAACTACCTAGACCTTGTTCTTTGTTTTGTAAAATGTGGTGTGCTTGTAGGAGGAGAGAAAGATTAGATGAACTGGGTACGCTTCTGGCACAGATGTCTGCTCCTCAGCCAGACCCTGCTCTGACAATCCACGCAGACAACTTTGCCCTGCTTTCTGGCTGGAGAACGCAGTGGCTCCCATGGATTAACTTGGTGACATCTGTTTGGGTAATGCGCAGTCAAGATGGGGAGGTGTTATTTGTGCACCTCTGTTTTCTTTGGAAACCCTTCCCAATTACAGGAGATTAAAACCCTTTAATGTGTCATTATTTTGGGCCGGATGTCAACTGCCAAGCACTACCACACTCTTCAGATTATAAGTCAAGAAAAGAATGGGTTTGTTGAAACGGCACGTTTGCCATACAGAATAACTGCTGCCTGTTAGCTCCTATGCAGGAGGGTTTTCAGATTTATGGGAAAACAAAGTGTCGGTCTCTGTAAAGGAGCAAGCAGGACTGGAAGGAAGCCCTGACACATGCCCATGCTGTGTGGGGAGGTGGGGGCTGAGCAAGCAGCCAAACTAAGGACTTTTCTGCTGGTCCAACCAGCAGTACTTGTACCTCCCGCTGGTGTCAGAGAACCTTGTACAGTACCTTTGACTTTGGCTCATAACATGCTATTTGTCGCTCTTGATTTCTGTTACCATTAGTAGTCCAGTGGTATGACTTGGAGTAGAAGCCTGTTTATCTTCCCTTTACTTGGAATAACCTCTGTTTTAGGAAAATGGGAACTGAAGTGAATGAGAGCAAAAATCTGCATCCAAGAACACTGTTCTGAAGTCTACTTTTTGTAAACAATACATTTTAGTCACTGCTGAGTGCTGAGTTCCATCAAAGGATGCAAGATAAAAAGAACTTGAAGGGGAAGGAAATACAGCGGATGAAGGCCTGGGTTACTTGTGGGTTTTGAGGGCTCTTGTTCTGTGCAAGCTAAGTAGGACACAGCTTGAAGGTCAGAAGAGAGGGCTGAAACGCTGGAAGGTCCTGGGGCTTCCTGAAGAAAACTTGGATCCGCTTTGGGTTCATAACTTCATTCCCATACTGGAGATTGTCCACAAAGCAAACGAAAAATCACTCAATTGTCCTCCAGAAACAAAGCAATCAGATCAGTTTAAGAATAACAGCACAAATTCTTTATTTTTTTGAAGGCAATGATAAATCATCTATTTAGAAAAACATAGCACATGTCCCAAAGCAGAACAACAACAATAAAAACTCTCTTGAGCAAATATTGCAAAAGCAACTTTAAACGTAGCCAAGCCCTCTATCTGTTTAAGAGGGTTTGCTGCAAATTGTAACTTTTCTGCAGTCTTACAGTGGCCCAGTAGTAAGTGAACCAGACTTCTGGATTTCTCAGGCAGAGAAGTGTCTCCCTTGGATTTTATAGACGAGAATGTTTTGGCACTTAACAGCATTCTGATTTTTTTCTTCTGTCTAAAACTGCAAGGATAGTGTGAATATTGCCCGTGGATTCATTTATTTCTGTGCCTGTATCATTTGCATGCATGAAGTCTTTGGCGTTTCCCTGTATAGATTCTCCTTGACTACCTGGCTGAGAAAGGAAATGTGAGTTTAATAGTTTTGTACTTTTAAAAGCTGGCTGGGCTGGAGATAAATGTCTTAGCTCTGAGGACTTGCAGTTTATGGGAATCTCATGCATCACTCCTGAGAGGGAGACATGATGGCGTGCTGGTGCCTTTTAACTCCGATGCAGGTCTGAAGCTAGCTTGGGTTTCTAAGACTGAAAATTGCCAGAAGCCTTTTTTTTCAGTTGTTCTCCTTTGGGCGTATGAAACAAGTTAGGGCTCTATCCAAATAGACATGCGTGCAACTTTTCTTAATCAGGCAGCTGTCTTTATTTTATTTAGTTTCTCTTCATGGCTGAGTAGCTCGCATGCTTTTTGAGAGGGGTGGTGGGAACAGGGGAGAGAGGAGGCCTGTGCTCGTTCAGGGACGCATCCGTTCTCGTTGCTGGCCTGGCTGCAATGGGGAGATACTGGGGAGAAGCAGGATGCAGTGCTGCTGCTTCTCCTTGCTCAGGTGTGCCTCAGGCCCTTGTGTAAGCAGTTACAATTTTGGTTTTCGTGAATATTCTAACTTCACAATTTCCTGAATGTTCCTACCATTTATTTATTCCTGCCTTTTATTTATATTAACAGAAGTGCAGGCAGACACAGAACCGAGGCTTAAAAAAAAAAAGTTCAAGCCAATACTTGCAGTTTTTTTCTGAGATATTTTCACAGCTTTAATATTCAAACACTGCTTTTGCTAATTAAGCTTTCTTAATTATATGATTTGCAAGATTAAAAGGCCACTGCCAATATAAACCACATATTGCCCCTAAACTGTTAGATTATTAAATTGAATTTTTTAAATTAATTTTTACTTGCCATGATTTGTATTCTGTTTGTTCTGTGCTATTTTAAGCTTGGATAATAAATATCATGTCAGTCTCATATTCGTTTGTGGACAATTCCAAGTTTTCAGTGCTACGGGGTAAGGGTTTGAAAGGCAACAGTACAATTTTTTGTTTTGTTTTACGGAATTGTTTTCTGAATTCTATTCTTCTTATGCTTTACAGAAGACTTTTATTTTTAAACAAAATAGAAAACTGGGCTAGATATAAGTTGACAGCATCTCTTGAAATGATATTCTTGTTTATGACAGTGTAGAGCAGAGGCACAAAAAGTCAGAGGTCACTTTTTACATGCAGTAGATTCTCATATGCAAGAATGTCTGGACGTGTAAAGTGTCTGTACAAAACTGAGTCATCTCTCCTGTGATGGGATTTCTCAGGGCTATTTCTATAAAAACTGCTAGCGATAAGACCCTCTCTCTGGTCATGTGTTCTGCAGCCCTTGAATGTCCTTTTGAGCCACCTAGCTACCTGACAGTGGCCACAGCTCATCCCAGAGGCTGCAGGTGGGCAACTGGATGTAGCAAACGAGAAAAAGCAGGAGCTAAGCTACCACCATGGCTTAGGATAGGAACTACGTGCAGGCCAAGCTCACATTTGTTGTACTGAGGTGGGAGAACTGATGTGGCTCATCCTGCTGCTGGGGAGCTACTGGGCTGGATGGGCTTGGAACGCTCCATGGAGGGCATGTTTGGGTGGAACTGTTGGGAGCAGTGAAGTTATAACCACCCCGTGGGGGTCTGGCAGCACATAAAGATGGTTTGGTAGTTCTGGTTCCCTGGGCTGGCCCTTAAATCAGTCATGCCCATTCCAACTGGAAATATACCTCTTCGTCTACTGGAATAAATAATACCCAGTTGTGCTCAGGGATCCATTTTTGGGGTGTAATCAGCTCTAGAGGAGGCGTGTTGGTGTGGTTTGAGAATGGCCCCGACCACCCATATCCTGGTGACGCACTGAGCAGTCGGGATGGGCCAGGGTGCCCATGGAGCCTGCTGGAGACGTCATGGCTAAGCGCTGACCATCCCTGCTCGGGGTGGTGTGGTGCTTCCCTGGTGCTGTGCAGAAGGGAAGGCTGGTGGGATGCAAGCACGGGGTAAAGTGAAGCGTTATCCTCGGACATGCAGCAGTTTCACAGCTAACATGAAATCCTTGTTGAAAGCAATGGTGATCAGTACTGGGAGCTTTGGGTCAAGAGCACAAGAAATTAATGTCATTTCAGTTTGGGATCCTCTGTGCTTGCTATCTGAGGCAAACTGAAAGCAGTGCACGCTTCATGGTGAGCAGAAACTTGCATAACAGCTAATTGTCAGCTTGTTGTGTAATGGGGGAAGGCTGAAACTCTGTGGCAAAGTTGTTTATTATACTTTTATTATATTTTTGCCTAAATTTTGAATATTGTAGGCCAATACTCCAACACTATGAAGTGTGCTAAAGAGCCATACCAGATGAGCAAGCAGTTAAATTCATGTAACAAATTCTACTGCTCTTATGCTACAGAAGTCTCTTCCTGTCAGCCAGGCAATAAGAAAATACTCTGTTGCACGATCTAATAAATAGCTTATGTGATTATTAATTGCACATACTTTTTCTGATCCATAAAATGTAGACCTTGTTTGGCATCCAGGTTAGAACAGGCAGCCCTCCTTAACACCCACTGACTTGGGTAGGTACTCGTCCAGGTGCAAAGGGCTCCTTGCACAAGTGAAGAGTAGGACTAAGGCCAAAACATATTCCTTGTTGTTTGAAATAAAACTGCATTTTGAGGAGAGAGGAGAACTGGAATGTGTTTAAACAGATTTCCTGTGAAACAGGAAGAGTAATTCCTAATACCAGTTGATTTGGGAGGGGTAGGAGGGAGGGAAGGCTTAGCCCTGTAAGTATCTTCTTTGATTTCAGAATTCTTGGGGGAAAAATAAGATTGTGGAAACTTGATATTGTGGAGAGATTTCCAAAAGAATACAGGGTTGTTGATTCTTTTTCTGTATAAAAATGAATGTTGCAAACAGAATGTGTTGAGCATATGCATGTAGTCGTAAATATTAAGGAAGACTTTTCCTTGAAAGAAAACGCTCATTTTTTTGGCATCTGACAGAAACATGATGTATTTACTAGGGCATGAGACGGTGGGTTTGGGGAACATGGAGAGAAGCTTTGTTTCAGTTCATGACTTCCTGAAAAATCACATTGGAAATGCAGTGCTTGAGCACACGCGGAGGGTGACGGTGCAGACATGCCATTGGCTTTAGACACTGTCTTGATAAGGGACCTTTCTCAGAGCCAAAACTGAGTCCCTTTCAGAAGGCTGCCTCTGTTTTGGTGCTGCCCCAGTTTATGATGATTTTTTTTCCACTGCAAAAGATCTTGGACTGAGGGATCATCCTGATGATCTGTTCAGTGTTCCAAAGGGGCTGATTAATCTGAAAAACTCAACAAGACAGCTGAAACCACTGCCAAAAACTGTCATCCGTTCTTTCTCAACTGCCAGCTTTCTGTGCTCTTGCTCCAGAGACGGGTCTGCTCGAAGATGCTGCTTGACATCTAATACAGCAACATCCAATGCAGCAGCAACAGGGCCGAGGATAGGGGAATGATTCAGGGGTCTCTCTTCCCCTCCGATTCTGTCACTTCTGAGTAGTGGTGTTTATATCCCAAGGTAGCACAAGGCTCAGTGCTACTACTAATTCTTGTATGCTGAATGCATTTAATCCAGTGGCAAAGGGGATGGTGCTCTCAAAGGTCAACATGTTGGGTTTTGCATGGCTTGTTGGCTGTGCATCTCACAGCATCGCTGGTTCCTGGCAGTAACAAAGGTGAATTACTCCTGAGCTGGGTTTTCCATACACACATTCAACAACCATGCCTTATTCCTCCTGTGTAGGAGTGTGAATGTTGATGCAAAGCAAGAGAAAAGGAGGCTCCGTGGCCTTTGAAGTAGAGTTTGGAGTTGTGGAAAGACGTCGGCCTAGCCATCCCTCTCTTGACCCACAGAGCACCTTTACGTAAGGCAGGGTGAGCCTCTGCCCCCCTCTGGTGGCAGTGCACCTGGGGATGGAAGGCAGGAGAGCGCGTGGCAGGAGGCCTCCAGCCCCACAGCGGAGGTGTCGCACCTCACCACACGGCCCTGGGCTCGGGGCTTTTCACATGCCTGACCTTGGTGCCCTGCTGGGACTCCCCGAGGACACTCTTCAGCTGTGGAAACCTAAGTGTGTGTGTGTGTAGGGGGGTGTTGGATAACAGCAATTGAAAGCTTGAGGGAGTGTTTAATGGGGCCATTAATAAATGACTCAAGCAACCAATGGGACATAGCCTTTGGTCTCATGCCTTGCAATACTCCAGAGGCACACTGTAACAAACCCATAAAACCTGCCCCATCAAGTTGTAGTGCTTCAGCACAAAACACTCCTGGATTTAATGTATGGTGGATGGCAAAGTGGTGCCTAGGTAAACACCCAGGACAGACGGTGCTGTGTAGACTTTATTAGGGGATGAATCCTTTTTTACAGGGAAACCTTCACATATCTTTAGAATTTGAAAGAATACCAGTGTGTTCTGGGTAAAGAGGAACAACCTTCTGAACTTTAGCTTGCCGGGAAACCTCTGTGCTAACCCCCAACATGTATGTAAATGGGGAAAGGTATAAATGTCTCCAGGAATGTCTTGCTGCGTTAGCAATACATTTTGATCCTGGATACAGCTAGGGAAAACTGCATTGTAATAGTAATCATTATTGTTCTAGATCCTCAGATAGCATAGTGCAGGGTGCTACAGCAGCCCCTAAATGAAGATTGTTTGATTAAATGCACTCCCAGCAAACTGGCTTGGTTGTGCCAATTAACTTGGAAATGCGGCAGTGTTTTATTGCTTTAGGAATGAATGGTACTTATTGGCTTCTTATATAACAGTTTGACTTCCTCATCCAGTCAGAAAATTGAGCATCTGTCAGACCATCAACCCATAAATGTCTTCATTAGATCTGATAAACAGACCATGGCAAGCCTGAAAGCTGGAAGGTACCACCCTTGTGCCTGGGGAGCTGGACTCACTTAACAAACTTAAAACTCGGGAGCTATGTAAAGCAGGGAGAAGCGCTCTGGGTGAGCGATACAGGAGAGCGGCTCCGAGATGTGCCAAGGTGCAGCCCTGAAATAACTGCTCTTAGGCCTGTAAGGGACTCTTCCTGTCCCTGGTACAAACAAAGCCTTGGCAAGTGACAGGTTCAGGAAGCTGTCCCCAGACAAACTGTTGGATGTGATCCCGATGTGGTTGGCCTTGAGCCTACTGACAACAGCGAGCCCTGTGCGAAGCACAGGTTGCCTTTGGCTGGAAGGAGCTCTGAACCCAAAGAGGGGTTTTTGTACGGGCCTGAGTGGTGTTTGCTGGAGGTGGTCTTGCTGAGCCTCCTTGTCACCTTGCCCCTGAGCATACTGCCCCCACCTTTGGGACGACACAAAGAATTTGTAAGACAAGCCAGAAGTGTCACCCACAAAATGCTGCTGCTCCTGGCAAAGTTTTGAGACTGTATCAGAACAGCCCTCACCTTGAGTGGCTGTGTAGCTCTTCTACCTGACCTCAGTATGATAAAGTCCATAGCAGTGCCAACACAGATGTTGGCAATGCTGCAGGAGAAGGTGGAAGTCCTTATTCACACAGGAATGCACGGATGTTTTTATTATTTCCCCTAAAAGCACTGACAAGAATGGAGAAGACAGGCAGATGAGCTCTTAAATGCTGTACCACTGAGTCTTCCTTCAAAGTGAGAAATTCTTTAATCTTCCAACAATTCCTGCCTGGCTCTGGGCTCTGATAAATCTTTCCTTTTAAATGAAGCTGCTGCTGTTGCACAACCTTTGGTCTTGCAAAATGCAAAGCCATCTGTTACAACCTCAATTACAGGTTAGAGGAGACAGAAACTTATTTGATGGTCTGTAGAAGCAGGATTTACCTTCGCTGTATGTCTGAGTGAAAAGAGCCAGCCTTTATGACAGAGGCCAGGTCAAGAATGAGGGATTTTATTTATTAGAGTAAATTGGGAAGTTGGAGAATCCTAAAAGACAAACTTTTAGTGTATACCTAAGTTCTAAATGAAGTCAGAACTGAGATGGTGTGTGTGCATATATAAAATATACTTACATATCACTATACACACAGACATTTATAAACTTTTTAGCTCTTGAATGCTGCTCTGCATTTTGAGAACCCGTAACCTTGTGAAAGAAAACTTGAGAGTGGTGATAGCCACTCAAGTTGCTACGTGGATGTTGCTATTGAGACCAAATAATGTAGTTTGTGTTGAGTCCTTTCTTTGCGTGCTCAACTGAAAAAAAATAATCTTGGTGATGTGTGAGATGAAATCAATAGTGTATCTACTTCTTCGACTTTTACTGGGAGATTGATATTTTATAGACTTTCATCTTGAAAGCTGGAATCACTTGGTTATCTAAGGAAAAAAGTTGTAAATAAAAATTCTAAGTGCAGGAAAAAAAAATGAACTAAGTATGCAGAAAATACCTGGAAGAACCCCCTACAAGTAGCTTAAATTATATCCTTTTTCCATTTTTCTATGGGCTATATCCATGGGATCCTCAGAGTGCACAACCAAGATTTATTTTTTTGACACTACGGGTTGACATTAATGAGGCAGTCACCCTGCCAGCTAACCCAAAGCTGATTAACTGCTGATATATCTATGTCTTAAAACTTGCTCTGTTGCAATTCCCTTGGGGAGATGAAGCCCAGGTGCTCGTACTGGCTGTTCCTCGGGTGAGGACTTTACGCAGAGGCCTCCTGCTCCCAGGGAGTGTGTTGGCTAAGCTCTGCCTTGCCTGGGAAACCTGTGGAGAGGATGTTCTACCCAGAGCAATGCAGCCACAGTTGGGATTCTCCTCCTGTTCAAAGTGAGAAAAAAACCCAAGACCAGATCAGTAGCAGCATTTCCCTTCCCCCATCCTGTCCAGCAGACACAGGTTTGATTTATCACTGCCAAGTCTGTTAAAACACAGTGAGGTTATTGCTTTGTATGGGGAAGGAATCTGTGACAAACCTGAATGTGCTCATTTTTTTAAATATAAGAAGGACTGAGTGAAAGCGGTAAATACGGTAACTGTGCCACACTCTTCTCGTCTGCTCTCCTGTTGCATTCTTGTTATACAATAGTAAGAGGTATTGCAGCGAGCGCTGTTGAAAGATGGGGGATTTAAGAGAGAGCTGTGATGGTTGGCTTGGATTGCTGCCTATATTTGGACTGTATTTATTATTCCACTTCTATTAAGGTGCTTAAGTTATTCAGAGTTGGGTTTAGACAAGAAATAAATATCTAGGCAGCTGTGACTACATGTCTGTTAGTGATTAGTCATCACTACAACTCTAAAGAGTTGGATTTACCAGCAAATTGTTAAAATTCCCACAAATGGAGGACAGCGTAGGGAAAACGTTGAGTTTTAGATCTTGTTGCTTTTGGCAGGAAATTTAACCTGAAGCTATCCAACAGGCCAAGAGAAGAAAGATGCTGATGTGACATGGGAATGAGCTTTTTAGGATTTTCCTTCCTTGCAGGTGCTGTTTCCTGTAGCTCACCTGTCAGGATCCAGGGGAAAATGCACAGATAACAGGAAAAGATACATCGGTGGTACTTGTTAGCAAGAGCAAACGAACTGCTAGTGTCTTGAAGGGAGATTCCACCTGCACCGCCGTTGGTGGAGTCTTTAATTGTTCAGCACGTTTGGGATTTGGCCCTCTCTTTGAAGAGGCAAGGAAGGGCTGAGCACTGTCTGATTTCAACTTCAGGCAGGTACTGCGAGGGAGGCTTCCCTATATGCAGATTTCTTTTTCTGAAAACATTAGCAAAGAGGATCTCAGCATGTTCTGTGTCGCTGACTGATGCAATATCACAGCCCAACTGCAACTTCTGTAGTTCTCCTTGATTTTTTTTAAAGCACAAAACATCACAGTTTTTTCCTCTTAAACATTCTAAAGGATGTCTACACAGCTGCAGTGGAAAAAATACCTGCTTCCCCCCCCCCCCCCAAATTCAGTTGAAAGCAAAATAGAACTCTTAAAATCTCTCCTGCTCCCCCTTGTTGAAGAGGATTATTTTCCTGCTTAAACAAATCCTGCAACGTCTTCTTTTTAACTTTAGTTCAGGATGGCATTGCTGGGTGGAGAAGAAGGGAAGAGAACTGCAGTGAAGTGGGGTTCTTGAAACCCGTGCCTGCTTGGTCTGTAAAAGCATTCCCCACACATAGTTCAGCGAGGGAAGGCCCATCCAGCGAGGAGGATGGATGCTAATTGACAGTGTGGGGAAATCAGGGTTCAGCTTCCTGCCCTGCCACGCGCGCTCTGGGTAACCTGGGGCATTTTGCTTGCAGGTGGGGCTCCCCGTGTCATGTCCCTTAGGTACCTGGGCTAGGGGCTATAAATTACGTTCCTGGGGAGCCTCTCTGCACCAACTGTTACTCCGATCTCACTGAAATTAGGTGCCTGGAGCTGTTGATGGAGATAGCTCCTTCCCTTCCCCTTTCTCCTCCTTAGGTTCTCGTGCTTCACTTTCGGGGTGTTTAAATACATCACGTATACAAAGCCACTGGGGATGCTATAAGTCCTTACGATTGATGTGGGCAGCATCCAGGTGTTTGTGTGACTGGTGTTCATTGCACAATGAGAAGAACGCTGCTTTGAGAGAATCTGTCCTCATTAGAAATGCAGGTCCTGTTAGCTTACAGGATTAGTAATTGGGGCTGCAGCTAACAGGTGTTGGGAATAGTAAATTCTCAGGTCATGGGAAATACAGCTTTGACTGAATCATGTTGTTTGCCATTGCTAATGAACCAGCTAGATGAAAAGTCTGATTACCTTTTGCATGGTTCTGGGTATCATGGAAATCATCTGGATGTTATTCTTCGGTGCACAGAGCACCGCAGGCAGATGGGTGCAGATCAGTGCAAGTGATAAATTGGACACTTTACTGATAGATTTGTGGTACCTGCTTTGTCTTTTAGGGAGGCATGTTTGTAAGATACTTTCCTTGGTGCAGTTAATCTGCTGTTTCTAGCGATGCTGTGTGACAATTAGGAAGCAAGCTGTCTGAAAATCCCATGGTGCATAATTTTGGCGGGCGTGAACCAATAGGATGAATTTCCCATAACAAGTATCTGCCCTTGTTCAACCCGTAAGCATGTTTCTGACCTTCTGACCACCTCCTTTGGAGCTCTTGGCTTCTCATTTGGGAATTGTGTAGCCACAGCTCCGAGTGAAGCTTGGAGGATTGTTCACTGGATACTTTATATGCCATAAAATTACTGAATATTCTCTTAAGTAAACTAGGTTTTGGATGTTTCAAGAAGGGCATCCAAAATCTGCTAATCCTTGAAGATTTTAGTCTTTCTCTGTACTCCAGCTATTAAAAAACCAACCAACCAACCAAAAACAACCCTCTTCCACATACATATATATTTATATATATAATACTTTCAAAAGCTTATTGAGGTTTTGTAAAGATAAATTCTTGAGGTCTAGGAGACAGTCTGTTGGACCAATAAGGGCCATTTAAAAGCTTAGAAAAAAAGCTCTGTTTTGCCCTTTTTTTTTTTTTTGGATGACATGTAGTAAATTAGGCTTGGGGCATCCCAGGCATGGAGAGGAGTCCTGGTCCTGTTCCACCAGCACTGTCTGCCCCTGAACTGAGCAGTGAGGTTCTGTGGGGACAAAATAACAATATTTAAGTGGTAGTGGGATGAATTTCCTCACTCAAGCTTCTTAAAATTAAAAAACGTGTCAATTCAGGCATCCCCAAGCTTCTGGAGTCCTGATTATGCAACTGTAGAACATAATTTTCTTCCTCTTCTGGTGAGTAACTAAATATTTGCACTGTGGTAGTACTGAGGAGGCACAAGCGTTCCAAACGCAAAGCAAGGTGCAGTTCCTGCCCTGACTTGTAAGTGTTTTTTCTGATGAAAGACTTTGCTAATGATAAGACTTGTGTGTTCACTTGGTTATTTTTGTTCTTCTGATCCCTCTTAATATAACTACCATAATTAATAAAAGCAAAAGTAGAGCTGAACCGCTGCAATGGAGCGGTTCCCAGCCCAGGGGCAGGAAACCCCTAGGTTTGCCTGTCTTCCTGCAAGCAGCACCCAGCAGAGGTGCAGCTGCGTTAACTGGACCCAGCAGCAGTCCGGCCCAGCCTTTCTGCAGGGAAAAATGTGGCCGGACTGTATCTGAACTGTTGATACTTGCCTGAGCTGGTATGTCGCTGCGCTCTACGGCGTTAATGTCTCGTGATCAACCTCTCCAAAGGCAGCAAAGGCTGCCCAAGTTTGAAATATCTGCTAAATACCTTGTGCTCCCTTAGGAGTTGCTTCACTGGTGGAAACACACTCCTCCAGCCCACATAATGGGATGTCCCAGGTTTGTTTGTTTTTCTTTGCTGCCACTCGGAGCAGTTGGGTGCAGTCGTGAAGGGGGTGTGGATATGTGCCACAGCCCCGTGATACCACTCGCAGTTTAGCACATACTGGCAAGACAGTAACCACATGCAGCTTGCCCTGCGCCTTGATGAGTTCTCCCAAACTAAGCAACACAGTACCTTGAAAACTTGTGCAATCCTCCTCCTAATCCATGCATGAAGACATCCTCAGTGTTTACATAACATTTACTGTGCAGCACGGAGAAGGCATGGTTCAGTTCGTGCTGTCATACAAATGAGTCACCTTTGAGTGACAGCCTTGCTAGATGTGCAATTTGATTCCAGCTGACAAAACTCAGTACAGGAGATCTCCATTGGCAACTGCCTCTCCAAGGCTCTCTTTTTCCTCCCTTCTCCTACCCCAAACTAAAACGAATTTCATGGGAAAAAAGCAGGAGCAAAGGACGCTTAGGGTATGAAATACTCTTTAAACTTCACAGACCTGAAAAACAGTTGAGGATCCAGATGACTCTTCTTGACTGTGAATCTTTCCATTGGCCCTTTCAGGGAGCTGAAGTGAGGTCTGACTATGGGTGTATTGCCTTGATATTTCTCTTCTGTTGAGAAGAATCCATCAAGATTCAAAGCACTTTCAGTTTGCTAAAGTCTGAGGGTAAATAAAGGAGCTACAGATGTTTAAGGGTGACTTTTCTTGAAGATAATTTTTTTTTTTTTTTAGCAAAACATTCATGATCTTTGTACTTAAGGGGAAATAACATGGGGGAGGGTCTTGCTTTATTTTCTTTGGATTTCCCTTTATATAAAATTAAACAATACAGTAGTTTGCACACGTATATAACTATACAAGTATTAAAAGTTACAGCGAAATTGGTTGGAAAACCATGGATTCGCATACACCATAGAGCAGCTTTGAAATTGTAATGAAAAGAGGCACTAACTCAACTGCACAGCATTTAAGGCCTGGCTTCTTTCATTTACTTTCCTAGAAAAAGATCGTTCTTGCTTCTTTGAAGGAATGCTCTGCTGGAGCTGGAGAAATGCTCAGAAACTCCGTGCCTATCAACCCCCTGAAAATGAGCCCGAGTGAGAACAGGGAGGAGCATCCCAGCACAGTGTGGGTGGTGTGGGAGCTGCAAGCACTCCGCTTCCAAGGGAGGAACTGAAGCTCCACTGAGCTGTCTTTGCTCTTCCACTCCAGTATGGGGCTTACTGAGGTTTTTGTAACAAGGATATGGTTCTTCGGTTGTTCTGCATTTGTCTGAGCAGATTCTAAGCTCTGAAGAGCCTCACTCCATGTTTTTACTGAGCTAAATGAATTTCTGATAATTTAAAGCTCTCTTGCTTAAAAGTGTTTGAAATAGCTTCCTGACAACATGGTACAAAAATGAATGAGCAGGAAAGTTCCCTTTCTAGATGCCTCCCTAGAGCATCTTGTCAAGGAGCAAATTCTAAGTGATTTTTTTTTTCAGTCTCACTAGTTAAATGCAGTTTGGCAGTGCATGAGCACTTTTGGTCCAATCTTTTTTTTTTTTAAACACTCAAATTAAGAGAACCTCCTCTCAAGTCTTGCAAGCAAAAACATTTTTCCAGCATCCCCTACAAAGCAAATGAACTTGTACAAGACTGCCTGACTTCAGGCTATGCAGAAGGTATCTGTACAACCCTCAGAATGGAATTTGTTAACATTGTGGCAATCAGATGAAAAGTCTGATAGACACTGGGCATCGTGTAGGATTGTGGCAAAGCAATGGCAGAGTGGTTGGGTTAGACAACTAACAGCGCTGTAAAGCTTTGACAGAACAAGAACTTACATGCGGTGTCAATCATCCTCCCCATGCCACTTCCAATTCCTCTAGCTGTAGGAGGATACCTGTCCCCGTTGGCATCTGAATGCAGTTCTCAATGTCACCGAGCCAAGGACAGACAGCACCAACAGAGCGGAGTGCATGCTGGTGCACGCAGTTGTTTTGGTGTTGCCTGTGGAAAGTGCAAGGCTGAAATAGGGGTAAAGGTGGCTCCAAGATATTCTCTGCTCCCAAGAGAAATCTGCAGAGATGTGGACTGAGGGGCAGAGCAGTGGGTGGGAGAGCAGCTGAAGCTGTGGCCTGGACTTTCTTAAAAGTGGGTGGGGAAAAAAAGGTTGCAGCACTGAGGGTGAGACATCTGTATATGGGCCTGAGTTCATCACTGCTGCATGATTGTTGATTAGGTTTGTGTGTGGCTTCCAACTTTAAGAGGATGAATATTTCCTACTAAATTAATTAAAATTTTTAAAATAATTTCTTAAGAGGTTAAATATTTTGCTATGCTTTTTGAAACTGTGGAGGGGCGTGGTGTGAAGGCTCAGTGTTTTCCTTCTTCAATCTTCATGTTTTCCTGTAAATCTGTATTTGAGCCAGATAGGAACTTTCTTTTTAAAAGCAAGTACCTCCTTGACACCAATAACATCTGGCTCTGCAGGGGCTGGCCCTGTGGCCGATGAGCTTTGTTGCTGGAGAAAGTGAAAGCTGCTGTTGATGATATTTTGTGGCTGCACACTTATCAGGTGTCTCTCTCCCTCATTGATTTTCAGGTAGCTTGTGAAGTGTAAGTTTTTACTTCGTTTTTCTCTGAGTTAATTTAATTTGGTCAAGAGACTCAAACTCTGTTGAGACAGCAAGGGCAGTTTGCACGCACCTCAGGCAATTACAAACCTGGCTTCTGCGTGAAGTCAAACTGAAAGAAAAGCAGGTGTACGTCCAGAGGTGAGCTGGCAGATGCACGCCCCTCCTGTCCTGCCCTCACCCACCCAGGTGTGGTAAAGAAGACTGTTGATGAGGAATAATGTTTTCAGAACTTCACTGGACAACATTTTCTGTGGGGAAAAATGTAAAGAAATGTGAGTCATCTTGTTTTTGAAGATACAGAGTAAATTGCCATTTCAGTTTGTTTTAGAACTTCTTATGCCACTTTCTGGCTTGGTTTAAAAAAACAAACAAACAAAAAACACTTTCCACACATTACCCTCTATTTTCTTTTAGTTTATCTCTTTATCTTCTTTTCCTTAAAGGAAATAAAGGAAGCGGAAAGAGTTTTCCCCTTTCAAAATAAACTGTTCCAAAAGAAAACTTCTTTGAAAAAATTCTAGTTAGTAACTTAAAGACCAAGACTCAACACTTTGACCAAAACCCAAGTGTATGTATGGCTTATCAACTAACCAACCTATCCTGTATGCTTGAAATAACAGTTCTAAAGATGCCGAGAGAGAATTGAAGGAAGGAGTGAATTTGTTTCAGCAAGCTTTTGTCTTCTAAATGTGCTGCTGGAGCCTGGCAGAGCTGCCTCCATCAGCTGACCATGCTGCAGCACAAATGCATTCCTGCTGCAATCTCTTCCTCAGAAGAACGAGAATATTTGGATTTGGTTCTTGCCCATATTGGAAAGTTACAGGTTTATCTTTTCTCTCTGCAGTCTTTGTTAAGTGGAGTTTTAGGTTGAAGCAAACTCTAAAAATGGGTTACGGAAATGTTTTGAAGCAGATCATTTGAAAAGTGATGGGATCCTCTTGGCTGGTGCATCTTCGTGACAGCTGCTAAACTGTGCAAATGTAAGGGTGCTTATAAAGTATTGTCGTTCCTGGTTCCTTCAACATGCTAAACTAGCAAACAAATTATGAGCAAGTTGGTTTCTCGTAGTATGTGCGCACAGAGGAAGGGAGGGAGCCTTGCTGGCTGCTTTGCACCCGCAGTGCCACCGATGGAGGGAGGGAAGCTGTGCTGCCGCACCTGCCCGGGACACCAGCAGGGCCAAGGAGCCAGACTCCCCAGTCTGCGGCTGCAGACTCTGCTCCCTGCAGCTGCAGTGACTCGATGGCCTCATTTGCTTGCACAATTGTCTTTAGTGCATGCAAAGTCCTATCTTGCAAAGCTAACCGCATAGGATGGCTTCAGTACTGGCTGTTATGAGTCGGGTGCCTGTGCTGTCTGCACGTATATGCTATTAGCAGCGTCTTGCCTAAGAAATTGCAGATGGGAGGGAAGAAATGCTCTTTTTTTTTTTTTTTACAAGTCTGCCTTTGCTGTAGTTGCATTTCATCCATTTTATTTTTCCTCAATAAGCAAATATACCAATACCTGAATGCCAGTGCAGTCCAGACTAACTCTCCATCCTCTTCCTTTGCTCCACAAACCCTGTTGTGGGTGTTGCGTTTACCACATTTGTACTGGGGGTACATGAGTTCTGTCTCTGCATCTGTTAGAGGTAAGACGGTTACACTGTGCCCTGGGGCAGTGTCTCAGTGTGTGTGGTAGTGACAACTGTTGGTGGAAGAACGACTGCACCTGTGCACATGGGGTTGGTGTGTGACGGCGCGGGAGGCTGAGCTCCTGCATGACTCCCACAAAGGCAGCAAGTGGTCAGAGAAATGAGGGAGAAATACGCAGGTCAGAATTGCAAGTAAATTCAGCATGGTTTTGGATTACTGTAGGAAAGGGACCTTGATATCCACTCATGCTAATCCACCTCTTTTTAAAAAATGTTCTATTACAAATTCACTGCTTATTTACTATCGATCCTGTTCTGCTGAGAGGAATGGACTAGGTAAGGCCATCTAGGGTGCCAGCCCATACAAAACTGACTTGGACACACTCTTAGTATACTTGAGAGGCAGAATGCTTGTCCCCAGTGGATCCTCCTAGCTGGCTGCTTGTCACCGTACCCTCAGCTACGCTCTGCAAACAGCACAAGTAAGAACGTGTGCAAGCTGTGTAATCTTCCTGTGTGTATGTGCACAACTGCAAACTCATAGCTGTGAAAACTTGATGTTTTGATTTTTTTTTTTTTTTTACTTTGTTTTGAATACTTAGTGATGCAACCCGAACTGTATTGTTGCACAGGCAAATCTCCAAAGAATGATCGGCTTGCCTCCTATTTTTATTTGGAGTTTTATGAACTATAATAAAAGAACACCCAGACAACACTCTGGGCACTGTGGATGATCTAATTAAAAAAAAAAATACTCAAGTAAACAAATAGCTTCATCAACCACCTCGGATCAGATCAAATGAAACTTGTTATATTTGTGCTGTTGCTGAGTTAAGAGCCATCTGCTGCGATCTATTAACAGCTATTTACATATATACGGATCCAAAATACTCTGGTAACAGGAATTGTCTTTTCTATCAGAATCCCACATTGTTCAGCAGCTCTTTCCACCTCCCAGACCTGCACAGTGAAAGGTGAAAAGAGGTTCTGCGGTGAGCTAGGAGGGCTAAACCCCTGGTTTGTATTGACTTGGTGGGTAAATGTTCCAGAAGTTGGGAGCTCTGAGGGAGTTTGTTATGAAAATGTGGTTACCAGGGTGAGAACCATGTGCTGGGCTGGACTAGATTGCATTAAATCTCTGAAGCTAACAAATTGCTTTTTTGTTTTGTTTACAGAACAATGGAGTGAAAAGATGTATGAATTCTAGTAAGAATAAGCACCAGAGCTATATTTGTTCTTGTAAGATTGCTTAACAAATTAAGGCTGCCTAAGAAACAGCATTCAACCAAAATGTTTAACCTGATCACCCAGAAATGCATAAAAACCCCGAAGAGCAGGGCATGCGTGTGAACGCTGCCTTTCTCTCTTACTGCCCGCTGTCAGTAGTTATGTTGTTTCATGTCTGGGGTCTGTCTTGGCACAGAATTTCTGGAAGGCTCTTGATTTTCATGCCTAGGAAATGCTCGAATAAAATAGAGTAAAACAAAAGAAGTCAGAACTGAGATGCACTCCATCTCAACTGCACTGCTAACAAATGTCAGATGTCTCCTGTGTGGTGGTTTAATGGTTTAATAATGCTGGGGAAACTAAATTTACTCAGTCACAAGTTAAAAATCGAAAACAAAAAAAAATATATCTGGAACGATCACGTATAAAATCTTTTCCCAGACATGGTACGCTGGGGCATAAGGGTGATCTGCCTTTTGATCTGGTCTCTGCTTTTGCATCCCTCCTAAGCAGCTACTTTAGTATGTTGCTCAAATGATGGGATCTTGTAGATCTTCAGTGTCAAAAATGATCATGTATATTAAAGGTGAAAATAATAAATAGGGTCTTGAACTGAAGTTCTGGAAGTGGGTATGAAGACTTCCAAGGCATATGCTTGCATGCCATGGGATATGTGACAGTCTTTGGGCCGTGATTTCTGTTCAGTTAGCTGGTTGAGGCATGGTAACTTCTCACTGCATTCAGTCGCTAGACAACTCTCAGGACTGTTTCACCAGGAAGGTCCCTGCAGCCTTCTGCTCCCAGAGGAAAAGCAGATCCTGGAGATGCACCTAACACCGATTCCAGTCCCAACCATGACGCCGTCCTTGTGAGTTCCCAACCCTACGAGCAGGAGCTAGGGTGTAGAGCTCAGCCTGCGTGGCTCACCCTGCTGTTCCCGCTGGGCTGCGGGCCCGTGATGCTGGCTGGGAGCCAACGAGAGCCGCAGGCGGTGTGCGGTGCGCTGGCCTCTTGCTGCTAGTCTGGGCAGAGTCCCCTGCTTGGCGGAGAGCTAGTCTGCACACGCACGCGTGCGCCCAAGCGGTGGAAGCTGCGAGTGAAAACCACCTGAGCTGTCCTAGCTTAGGCTTCCATGAGGGTAGTTTGGGAGTCCAAATTGTTGAAATCGCTTTCAGCTCCTTTCTGCAACGCCTGTGGGTGGCCAAGGAAGTTGCACCTGTGAGTCCCCAGCTGAGGGGGGCACCAGGTGGAGCATTTTAGGACAGATGGAGATGGTCATATGGGCAAATAGGACCCTGGTGAGCTCCATGGGCTCCTTGAGCTGCCCAGCAGCATAAGGGTTTCGCTAGCTGCCACTGCCTTTTTTTTTTTTTTTTCAAAGTGTTTGCAAAATGTGGAAAAATGCAGCAGGTCCAGAAAAACTGGAACAGTGCAGTGCAATTATTCAGAACACCCGCCTTGCACAGATAGACCTACCATACTAAGTCCCGAGTCTTGTCTAGCAAGCACTGCAAATTCAATTGAATAGCAAGAGAAATTGAGCTTTTTAATAACTATCATCCTCTTAAAAGAGAAGCTAGAGCTCAAACATAAGCTCAATTTACGGTGAGCATGGTTACATGGTTTATGAAAACTGTGGGGACCTGTAGAGAGCATCATTCTATCAAATCCAAAGCGACCAAAGAAGACAATCTAAGCAAGGTGCTGCCCCAGATCAAATACATTGTCTTGGAAGAATTATAATCATGTCCTGGAAAGCAGAGTTAGGTGGTGTGTTCTTATAGTGCATCTTGGGGCAATGCAGCACAATTACATGGAAACAGCTACAGGAACACCAAATGTGCGATACCCCATTCTGAAATTGCCTGAAAACCTTGAATAACATAGTTTCCAACTTTTCAGTTATGTTACATTTGGTGACTTTTCTGTACCTCTGAAACATGAAGCCTGATATTCAAAAGACCGTGCAGGCAATGGTACATATGCATGCAAAATGCAAGGAGATATCTTGCTTTTGTGGAAGAGTGTCCTGATACCACATGAAAATCCCGTATTTGCATGTGTAGATGATCAGTCCTAAGCACAAGTGCCTCTTACATATGAGGAACGGCCAGTTTGCAGTGCGGTATGGCACCAGGGAGCTGCTCTGACTTCTGCACGCGCAAGGTTTCCATCTCCTCCATGATAGGACACAAAGCTGCCTCCTGTATCCTCCTCACATCAACCCCGTGTGCAGTATTGGGGGAACCAGTTATAATCTGTCGGTTTATTGTAGAAAATTGTGTGCATGTGTGCGCGTACTTTATTAACAATCATCATAATGTCTTTCAAGGTTCTTCTTAGCAAGGGCAACTGCCTCTGGCATTTTGGCTGTCCTTCAAACCAGTCTTGTCAGCAAGAAAAACCATATGAACTTGGAGATTGAAATCAGTTGCCCCAGGGTACCAGGTCCGGTTTCATTTTAACAATAAAAGAATCTGATGCCTTTTAGCAGGCAGGTAGTTATTGCCTAGATGAAGGAAGAGTTGTAATAGTAAATCTAGAATTGCATTCAGATGTGACATCAGCTGATATATAAATACTGTGTGTCTTGCCATATCCACCTACTCTTTCTATATGCAGGGAAATCTGAACCGAGGGAAAAGTCAAGTGCTGGGCTGGCTCCCCCAACTCCACAATTATGTGCTGGTAATCCTGAATTTCCTCTACATTTGCAGGTAGCTAGAGGGGCCTGAATCCTAATGCTGCGCCCAATTTCATACACTGTTTACATTAATCTACAAAAGCTTGTGCGTGTCTGTGTTTCCAGACACAGAAGACTTGAGGACAAAATAAATATTTGAAAGTTCCTGGGAAATTACTGTCATAGCAATAGTCTCCTTTGTAGACTGTGCTGCAGCTATGCCCTGGTCTCCTGTGGTCAAAGTGTCCGCTGACGCTTGAGCATTCAGCTGGCTGATTCCTGATTGAAGTGGAGACGAGAGACAAGGCATTGGTGAATGGGGGTGCAGGACCTCCTGCTATGCCATACGCAGAGTAAGCTAACTGTGCCCCCAGCCCATGAATGAATCATGGATAATTTAGTATCTGAGCATCTTATTATCATGTCAGGTCACCATGAGCATAACGACTTCTAGAGTTGTATCCAGACAGGTCCTTAATGTTGTCACTACTGGGAGATATTTATGAACCATCATGGTGCATGCACAAAGGCCGAGGAAGCATCCTTGTCCTTAAAAAGATTCCTGAGGGATTCTTTGTGAGATACAATATTGTTTTGGCTTGCCACAAGTTATCTTTGACTGTGGAAATGAACCTGTCCGGTGTCATTTTCTGAGTGCGGTCATAGCTTGTCGATCTGGAAGAGAGCTGTTAGCGGTGTGTTAATTGCGATCTGAAAGCCATGTTTCAGAGCCCCAGCAGGATGGAAGTTTCTCAATGGTATGGGAGCAGCTGTTGACAGTGGCTCTAATTGCTGCCCTGTACTCCTGATTAGAGCTGGGGGGAGAGAGAGGGCCCTGCTGGGCTACAGCTTAACAGCTCCCCTTATGAATAATCTTCCCGAAGGTGCCGCTCATTCTTCGGTTTGAGCATGGTGAAATTATCCTCACCCATGCAGGTTAATCAGCAAGAAATGCATTTGGCATCTTGTAGGGAAGAAAACTCTCTGCCATTGAGACTAGCTGGGGTGTAGCTGCCAAGGTAAATAAGCTGTTAAGTTTGTAGCTCTAGACATCTCCTTGAGTTGCTGTCTGTATCCAGCATTAGCATCCAAAAAAATTGGAGTTTTTCTGACTTTGTCCTCTACCACCTTCAAAATGTAGAGTTCCATTTTTCAGCCAAGTAGGCTGAAAGCTCAGGGCACAGGCTCATGCGGTTGCAGAGGTGTTGCACACTAACCCTCGGTACACGTTGCTCTGTTCCACAGGCACAGAGATGTGAAAGAGCGATGCTTATGCTTGCGATGTCTGCGCGTTAGTGCAGACTGTGGAGGACAAATTAGGTTGTGATTCTTTTTTTTTCCCTTTTTTTTTTTTAATTGGGGGAGAAGTAGGAAAATAATGGAAACGCTGTTTGTTAAAAACCAAAATCCCTGAAAGCAGTTATTTTGACAGAACTAAAACGCTTTAAGTTGTTTCAATTTCAACTGTTTCAAGCACAAAAAACCTTCAGAAGGAATCTGTTACAAAACAAAAAGCTGTAAAAGTTTTCATCTGGAAGTCACAAGTGGTACACTTTCATGTGGAAATGTTTTCACTGGGGGAAAAAATGTTGTCCAAATTCAGAGATTTCATTTTATAGGCAATTTACCACTCTGGTGGAATAATGTTATCAATATATCTTGAAACAGTTTCACTATTTATCTCTTATCTATGTGGGTTAATTTTTCTTGATGAAATTGCTTTGTCTGTCTTGTGTGTTCAAATTGATAGCAAGCTGATCCTTTACTCAGCCTACTCCCTTTTGATCTGATGCTCCATTTGTCTCAGTCATAGAAAATGTTGCTCAACAGGATGTCAGTCCCTTTGACCTTTTCCTGGGATACGCAGTCCCATGCGGTGCAGCACCACACGTGCCTTGAAGTAGGAGTTTGCAGACTTGTGGATTGAGCAAGGTAGAATTGGGGTGCTTTAATCTCTGTACAGTTTTAAGCAATCCAGAGATGACATTACTTCAGCGCTGTGTTGCGTGTGTTTGCTTCACTGTGGTTGGTAGGATCAACTAAAAAATGACGAGTATGTTCAGTGGAAAATCTTCAAATGGAAAAATCATTTTTAATGAAAAGTGTTTTCTCCAGTGACATGAGAACCCCCCTTTTTAAAATCCAATTAAATCCTTTAGCATTTTCCAATAGAAAAATAGGTAAAGGAAAGAAGAGGGAACAACAACAAAACAGAAGACAACTCATTTTTTTTTTAGTCGTCTATTTTGACATAAATTATTTTGTCTGCTTGCACAGCTAATTTTCTTCCCCTTTGGGAGTTTTCTTTTAAAGACTACATAAAAGCTTTGTTTCGCTTGCTTGAGGAATCAGGAAAACACCCAGCCAGAAGTCTGAGGATTAGAGCCACCAGATCTTCCTGATATTCGTGACAAGCCTATGGAAAGAAACAGAGCCCAGAAACTCGTAGGGAACAGTTTGTAGGGATCTAATTTCATTTGATCAAAACTTTTAATTTCTATGATAACCAAGCATTTATCAATGGATATTAATTTTTTCACATTTATCACAGGGTTTAATAAAACTGTCTCTTCAGTTGACATCAAACTGCATTGTCGAGCAGGATCTTCCAGTCTGACCAATGGTGTGCTTTAGCTGGGACTCAGAATGTACCAACCTCACTGGGTTTTTAAGGCATTTCTTCAAGAGGCATTTCAAATTTTCTCCTCTTGGTACAGTTTCAGCAGGCTGCAGAAGGTAACTTAGTATTGGATAGGTAGATGTCCAGGCTGAGAATGCAATTTAATATACCTGACAGATTTTTTTTCCTTATTTATGAACCTAAAAGCTAAAGCAAATAGGGATGCAACCTGTAAACTTGATGAATAATTTTAGTGAGCTTAACCACATGTTTAGCCTGAGGAAGAAAAAGTAGTTAATTTTATATCTAATTTTTTTTAGCATCCAGAGCAAAGGACCCTCCTTTTTCCTGAAGGCAATTTTAAGCTGTTATCCAAGAATGAAAATTGATAATTGTTATAGCTGTACTCAGTTGATCTTAATTTTAGTGAAGCTCCAGGCTAGCAAATATGAAAATATCATCTTCCTGGCTGATGAACTGGTTAAATGTATTGGTGCAGGATTTTGATGAAGTAGCAATAGTTAATATTTGTTGCCTAGCAAAGAGCAGTTACCATCCTGTCTTTGGAACTATCCCAAATGGGGGGAAGAAGTCATTCAGCAGCAATATGAAGTGTTTTTTATTTATACAGACACACACACATGCTGTTAGACAGCATTAAGTGTTCCCTTATCAAATTGTTTGCTCTTCCTGCTGATTAGATGAACACAATTTGATTCTAGTCCCCCTGCCCAACATTGGATGATAGTTTTTTGTTGTTTTTTTTTTCCTACCTGATAGACTTTTCACCCCATGTCAATATAATACTTGCAGAAGTTTGTGTAGAAAATACCCTTTTTTTTGCACATTTCCATACAGGAAGCTGTATGGAAAACGCTCTTAATGTGCACGAGCTGCCCTATTCTTTAAACACAAACACGGACCCACTGTCTTGAGACCTGTGCCTAGCTCCACCGTAGGTGATGGAAGAAAAGGCTCGAGCTGTAAAACAGGGTCATATTGCCTATGTACACACCAGGGTTATACAATTTTCTGTTCGTCTGTAAAAGCTAGTATATTCTTTGCACTGGATATAGCTATAAAAGTGCAGGGCTGTGGTACTGGTTTGGACAACTGTGCTTCTACCCAGTCCAAGTATTAGAACTTAATTTTTGGTTGTTGGTTACCTTCCATCTTCAGAAAGATATTTCTTTTGCTTTCTGCCTCCCATACTTTTGATAGCCAGACAAGTGTCATTTGGGATATCTCAGAAAATGTTGGGTTTAGATCATTTGAAGGCAGTTTTGATGAGAATCTGAGCTTTACGCATCAAAAAGACACTTTCCTGGTTTTTATTAGTTGTCACTTCTTGCATGTACTGCCAGCTGTGCTCCACCACTTGGGGTAAATAGGAGAAAAAGGAGTTAGATGTTACTGGGAACTCCAAGACTGGTGTAAGAGGCTTAGCTTAGGCGGAGACAGAACTTGGCTATGTCTTCAGGTTTCTGATGGTACAGTTCTGTCTTTCTGTGGTGTTGGGATTTGCTGCCTGCAAGTTAGAGCAATTAGTAATAAGTCAGTATCTTTTGTGTCAGATCTGCATGTTGGACAGGAAAGGCATCGTGGATTGTTGTGTTCAATCCTCTTACATTGAAGGTGCTACAAGAAGTGACTCTTCCATGGAAAATGTCACTCTAACATGAATTAGACTTCTTTACTCCAAATCACCCTTTGCTACTTCCACCAGAAGTGCTGCAAAGATATTAGCAATTCTGCTTGATCACTGGATCGGGATTATTGGCCAAGTAGATGCTGAGAAGTTAGAGTAATACCTCCAAAACCTAACCAAATGGAGAAAGGGATCCTTTGCAGGAATATTTAACCTTAAAAGTTATTTCTCCAGTGTATGTGCTCAGTAGGCAAGGTAGTTTTCCAGCTGTACACAACACTAATTCGTAGAGATAGCTTTTTTCATTAAAATGGAAATTTTTGTAATGTCATTTGCATTGGGATTTTTAGATCATCTTTAGACTGGTTGAAGGCTGCAATCTGCTTCCATCCCACAGACAGCCATTTCTTCTGGTGTATCCAGGTATTAGTGTTTTTGTAAGAGAGAAAAACTGAAGAAACAAGGTGACTTAGCAATTTGAATACTGCTGTGATGAAAGAAACCAGATATTATGGATCTGTTCTAGGGCATGAAAATATTTATGAAGTATGAATTTATTTAAGGGATTAAGTCAAGTACTTAAAACATCTGCTGTGCATCATATGGCTATACAAGCAAATTTTATTTGAATATATATATATAATTCTATTGCTAACAAAGATTCCAATCAAAGATTCCAATCAACAATGAACCTTGAAATGCAGCATGAAGCTCTCTAGAATAACAGCATTCAGCTAGTAAGTTGAGAGAAACACAACACATCCAGTCCACGCTCCCACTTCAGCCTGCAGGAAGCAAAAGAAGAAAGCTGAGGACATGTTGAGATAACACGGTGATAACTGGATAGAGAGGCAGAGATGCCAGTTCAGCAGTGTCACACTTCGATTGCAACTATGCACAGTTAAGCAAGCTCGTGAGACTAGAAGTCGTGCTGGTAGAAGAGGAGCAGGTGAGAAGATAAAATATGACCCTTAGAGGCAAAGCAATACAGGCTCCTCCTGATGACTTTGCGATACAGGAGCAAAATCAAATGCTAGAAGCAAGAGTTGATACTTCACTCATTTAATGCCAATCCAAGCTTTATCATTCCGTTCCCCAATTTACTTTCTTCTAAACTGTAAACCAGAGATGCTTTTACTATGCTCAGTGCTGGTCCCTATTTAACTTCTGAAAGTGTCTCATCACTGCATCTGTTTCCTTAATGTTTAAGTACTCAGACAGGAAAGATAAGTAACTTGCCAAAGGCCAAACAAAGTACCTGAGGTGGAGTCAGGCACAGAACCCTGTTCTCCAGGCTCCTTTGTTTAACTGATTTTCCTATTTTCCACGTCTTTTCTGTTCCCTGTCAGTCCCTCTATTCTTCTTTGAAGTACAGGGGACTTTATAACCCTGTATTTCTTGCAACTGTTTGAAAGCTGTACAAGAGTGCAATACTCCTGATTGTTTTCGTTCAAAGATGGGGGCGTTTCTAGACATGTCACATCTGAGAAGTGAATGACTTCTGCCATATAGTCCTTAGTTTTCAGACACAAGGGACACATGCAAGGAATATCAAATACATTGCTGAAACCAGACTACGCGTCTCTAAGCATACAATGTTTTATTCTATAGTGAAAACCTAAAATGGGGATTTTCTTTGCCTATATAAACAGGGGAGCCTCTTTTTAGGTATTATCTGCTATACAAATATTGGCCTACTCCTTAAAGCTGGTTTCATAGAAAGTTAAAGACGGTCTAAGAAGGAGAACATATCCTTTTATATATGTTGGATAAGGTAAATGATATCAAATAAAATGAAGGATTAAGGCATGCTTGAGCTTGAGGTAATAGATATAAAAAGGACAGGAATTATTGTTTACTTACATTTTTCAGCTGGGTGTGTGCAATCAGTTTTGCTGGGGATTTATGTATCACACTGGTTAATTTACAGCCTGTGCCAACTCCTGTAGCGTGGCCCGCACCGGCAGCCTCCGCCAGGAGCAGCCCAGCAGGTGTGTGCTCTCGTCCAGGCTCCTGCCCACCCTATGCTGCCTTCTCTCCATACACATCTTCTTATTCTCTCTCCAGCCCCGCTGTCCCCTTCCCTCTCTTCACCATTTTCCCTGATTACTCTAATTGATCTTTATGATTCTATGATCTCCCAACATGCACTGAGGAATGACCCTTAAGAGGGTCAGCCTTCCCCTATGCAAAAAGCTACAGAGCATTCGCCAAAGCCCATGCGATTCTGGACATGGATCACCAGAGGCTTTATGGCTAATATCTACCTGGAGATGTTGTCTTCACTGGGTTTTTTTTTTTTTTTTTTTGAAGGAATCCATGCCTCTCTCTAAAAAGGGCAGGAGCTGGAAGGCTTCTCCCCTAACACAACTTTTTGGCTATCCTAAGTATGGATCTTGCAGTGGCTTTCGGGTTTTGAAAAGTATGTGCTATTTCATGGTGCTGCTGTTTCCCTAGGTATGTTGACCATTTCAAAAAATTTGGTAAGTGCATTTAGGTGCCACCAGTAGCAGTCTTTGAAGCATATTAGCATGCTTAAGATAACAACGTCTTAAAAGTGCAAAAATAAAAAAATAAAATAAAGGAGGTTAAAAAGAAAAAAATAAAGGAAGTTTCCTGGATGTTTTATGCATGGCTGTTTCTTTGTGAAATAAATCTAGGAACTTTAATGATGGTGGTCCTTTACACTAACGAAAGATGAAGACAGAACACCTTGCTTCTTCCCCCCCCCCATAATTTGTTGAGATTTAGAAGCCTTCTGTTCTGTGTATCACAATGTTTTAAAGCATAATAGTGCTAAGATCTTTCCTAGAAATCATGTGGAAAGAGCCAAGTTGAACTGTAGTTTACACCTTCAGTGTAAACTAAATGTGTATTGCAGTGATTTGATGCACATAACACATTTTATATTCCACATTGCTTATGAGCAGTGTGATAGGGTCAAAATCAGTCTCTGCAGTATAACAATAAAAGAGATGAACCAAAAAAATCAGAGAGGTCTTAAGGCAAGTTCTTCTATTTATGTTAAAAAAAAAAAAAATCATATAAGGGTCACCCAAAACATTAGAGGAGCAGTAGAAAAGCGATAATAACACAGTTGGAAATTCACATGTATTTACAACTGTTTAACCACAACTATTTGAAACTATGTAAGAATTTCTATAAAGAGTTTAAACAAACAGGAAAGATTTCAGTATATACGCTATGGTATGAAATAAGCTGACTCAACAATAGAGTTGTTCACATGCAATAAATCAAACCTTTACAAAGTAATTTATGTACAATAGTTTATTTCTGGTGGCCAATAGGCAGGAAAATAACTTTATCAGGTCAAATTTCCCTCTGTTTCATCAATGAAACTGGTAGTCGGGTTTGGCTGTTTGTGTTTTGTATGTGATGGTTGGAAACTTTAGGTAAGTTGCGGACATAATGGCGGGGACATTCAGGTTTCCATAGAGAAATCAGACCTTGGTGCTTTGTTTTTCAGGCTGCCTTTCAATTCCGACAGCAGCTGCTGGGCTGGGGGGGGTAGGATTAAGGGTACGGTTGGGGTGCGGGCAAGGGTCCAGATGAACCAGGCAGGAGAATGGTGATCTCTGGGAACACTGGTCTAGTCTCAGTATGGATTTGCTTGACAGCAGCTAAAAGTAGTAGTATGGCAGTCTGCGCAGAGGCTAATGAGCAATTATTAACACTAGAATTGAGGCTTTCTGAGATATCACAATGCTAAAAAGAAGCATCTAAAATCAGCTCTCCCCCCACTTTCTGCATTGAGCCTGAAAACAAGTGTTTGCTTTTGAAGTTTTCTGGAGTTCCCGTAGCATCAGCTGGCAATACGGAAGATCTGCATCTCCTCCTGAGCCTTGCTGTGTTTGTATCATCGCACCACCAGGGCTACAGCAGTGACCGTCATCCTCAGGCAGGATTTTCCTCTCGCTTAAAAGAGGGAGAAAGACAGGTCTCTTGGTTCTGGTGGAGGGAAGCAAATAGGGTAGAATTGTGGCCAAACACCAGGCAAGTTACTCTGCGTAGTCCCCATAACAGTGGTGTCTGGAGGCTTGCAGTGCAGGCTAGCAATAGCACAGATAGAAAAGGACTGCTTTCTCTTCCATAATTTTTCAATGTAGGGGTATAATTACAATTGATCCAAGTTGGCCATGCATTGCATTGATCTTCCTAGGAAAGCAAGCCCAAGTCATGACAACCAGCAAGTATGTGCAGATGAGCTCATGGGATTTATACAGATTTTTCATAACGACCTTCATTTTTGCACATGCAAATAGCTGTTGTAGTCCTCTCATCTGTGCTCAGGGCCACATCTGGTGGCTGCAGAAAGCAGGTGCCCTGGAGCTTGGCCCTGTTGGAAAAGCACCATGAAGTCCAGAAGTAAAGGCACACTTTGAGCATTCATTTTGCTCTTCCTCTTAATCAGATCAAGCTTTAACGAGCTTTATGCAGGGGGCTGATAGAAAAATTCTTTCAGAATGAAAAATCTGTTTGCTGGTGGGAAGAGGGTAACATAGCAACTCTTGTGTACTTTGGTAAAAAGTAATGTATAAAAAAGTTGACTCTCCTTATGTTTCTCTTGGTGATTCAGGCTGGTTGGGTGTGGCAGCTAGGGAAATTTGATCCACCAACTATTTACATAAACCGAAAAGTGTTTGTCTAAGCACTGCGAAACAAGGGCCTAGCTGGATGAAGTGCTGTAAAGAATTCTTTTCGCAGAATGATCACCGTTTGCCATCCAGAGAGGCGGACAGATGCTTATATAGCAAGATATAAATTTTTGAGGGCTAGTTAAAATCGTTTACCTTACAACATGGTCAACCTTTCCATCTTCCTCTACACCCTAGGGAGCTGAGTGCCTGGCTGGACAGAAAGTGGAGGACGAGTGCTTCCTGTCTTCCCCAGATCATCTCCTTAAGCGCTCCAAAAATAGAGAATACAAATGCACTACAAAGTAAAAAAAGAAATCACTTGTAAAAGCGGCTTCCATCTTGGTAGAATGTTTACCAGCAACAGCAGAAAATTCATAATTACGTCATTAACTATTCTGCCTGTCAAGTGGGCCTGGTTTCAGCTAATACTAGCCATGGAAAGCTCTAATATGTAAATGAACTGACGGAAAGGCGTTCAGAATTTAACACTAGGTGCTGATTTCAATACTGATAAATTGCTTTGATCCATTGACTCATGCCTTGTTGTCCTTCCAAATGAATGCAAGTACCTTCTGGAAGTGAGTCAACCCTGCAGATGGGGGCCAGCCTGGCCGAGCTCCTGTCCGTGCAGTATGTAGAGACATGTGCTTGGCTCCTGTGCCCCAGTGCTCTGCAGCTGACGTATTTAGCCTCGTCACTGTGAGGTAGGGAAATGCTCTTGGCTCTATTTTGTAGCAACAGAGTTGAGGCTTACACAGTCTGAAATTTTCAAATGTGTTTAAAAAGTGAAAAGTTTAAATCAGTGGGAGCTGAGATACCCAAACCCAGCGTAGACACCCTGCTTTTGTTGATTTCTGGGGGAATTAGGTGATTTGCCCGAGTTCGTGGAAGAAAATGGGAACAGTGAACAGAGTTAATCCCAGATGTGTGTCCTGGGCAGCAACGCTTTTTGCTTTTGATGAACTTGAGTTTTCTGTTATCATTAGTTATTTTAGAAGTTCTAGCCTTAAGTTCTAATGGGAATCTATTTATACTATTGAGTTTATGCTTGCAGCACAAGAATTTAGTGCATTTGCAATGAGTTCAATGTAGAAGTTAGTATTTCTGAAGTTCCTGATAAAGGAAAAAGAACGTTGAACAAAGTGTAAAAGCCTCTAATATTCACCTCACATATGAAAATCGGCTCCTCCTCAGAACTCAGCTGCTCTTTCACTTGGGCTCTTATGGGTGAGTGGGAACAAGACCAAGGGTGATTGTTTGCACAGCAAAACCAGGGTTATTTTTAGCAAGTAAGGATCCACTTCTGCAAGACAGAAGAGTGATGTAGGCACTTCAAGACTTCTGCTGTGATTGCAATGGTAGATCTTAGACTGCAGTATCTTATAAACCACTGCACGTCTCCATTTGTGCTTGCCCCCCAGAACAGACACAGGGCAAAGGCAAGTGTAATAGTACAGCTTTGCTGCGAGAGGCTTCTGCTACAATTAATGGTTTATTATGCTCAAATGCCTAAAAGAAATACTTTAAAGGTACAGATATTTGATGGGGCAGAGGTCTGTTTGTTGGAGGCCTGATCTGAAAGGTCAGTGTATTCACCACAGCTGTACGTGGCTTCCCACAGGTGAGTCTGGGAAAGGACAGAGCACATTTTCCCCAGGACAGCTCCATGCATTTTCTATTCCTGATCAAGATCTATTCATTGGGCAAGTGCTGTTTAATCAAGCAGCAGGAAAAGGGTGTGTGCTGTCTTCAGAAGTACAAAGAAATCTCATTCAAAGACAGTCCCGTTCTTAAAAGGCTGGTGTTTAAATTAGACCTGCCCAGACAGGTCTGGCATGTTTAGTGTGACCCCCTTTTACTGTGGATGTTCCGGTTATAACTATCTTACTGCTTCCATTTAAAAGAAAAACACAACTGCCATAGAAAACATAGATCAAACCAAGCTCCAAACAGTTGTCAGCCCTTGTTGTGAGCCATGGTTCGTGATAAACCACTTCTACTGAAAAGTAGCTACATCCAAAAATTTTAGAAAAGTACATACAAGATCACATCAGCGGACAAATTTAGGAGATGGTATGAAAATTACCAAATAGGGCATGGGAAAAATGACAACTGTCTTTCTGCAGTGCGAGGGCTCTGCGACTCTTTGGCCCTACAAACCAAGCAGTGTGTGTCTTTTTCAGCTGAACTGAAACAGTTTTAGCAGAAACTCTGTGCCATCATTGATGGTCAGAAGTGTTGCGTCCTTGGCCTCTCAAGATGTCTTCCTCTTGGGCATACTTTTATGCAGCTTCACTTCACTTTCCCAATATTACATGTGATGAAAATGAATCTTAAAGGTCACCAAGGCCTATTGTTTACTGTGATATGCTGTAGCTTTGCAGGTTATAAACAAATGAGATTGTGCTGAGATGTGCAGCCTTCCCTTTCTGGTGTAAGGGCGGACCACCCTGGTAGCTGGTAAAGTCCATATGTTCAGCTTTTTCCCTGAGAGACCTCTTGGTGGGTTACAGTCTGCCTGTCATCCTCGATCTATCGGCAGAGGTAGCAGATGCTTGGCATAGGTCTTGCCGTGAGTCATCTATGGGGAATGAATGATCCATCTGCACACACGGCTGATGCATGCCGGGAGAGGCGTGTTCACACTAAGGCTCCCTAGGAGCCACTCCCAGGCTGTGCTGCTTATGGGGATGAGTGCAAGGTCCAATTCTTGGGGGTTTGCCAGGCCAGCACTCCCTAATTTTGCTGGGGATTCACTGTTCTGTTCAGTGCTGCAATGCCAGACTTGGCAGAGAGATGTTTAGGTGATACTGGTGCTGGTGTACCCCTTTTGAGGCAGCCTCGCAGAGCTTAGGACTCCTTTCCTTCTCTTTTGGTTGGGGAAGTCCAGCATGGTGTGACATACACAAAAGCATCTTACCTGTGTTTACAAGGCATGGGAGAAAAGGTGAATTTTCTTTTGATTTCCTGTGTAAGGTGTGGTAGGGCAGAAGTACAGGTGTAGCATGCTTTCCAATGAAACTTCACCTTAAACTCGAGTTATCTCATCACAAGAGCTGGAGCCATTTACCAAGTGTCATTATAAAAAAAATCCGATTCTGAACCTCACTGGGTCACAAGAAGATGCGTTGTTGCAGGAGAAATCAGGAACTGCTCCAAAACAGCGATATCTCACTGGCAGGAAATGGTAGATACTGTAGAAACTAGGAAGATTTTCCCCATTTGCAGATGGGAATGAATCTTAGTGAGTTACAATGGACAGGACGATAAGGGTTCATTCTTCACGCTTCCCTACAGAAAACAAGAAACAAACACTACCTGTTGCATGTGGGATGCTGCAGGGTGCATGTCAAATCCCAGAGTTATAAAAGGGAGTCAGGGTTTACATCTGGAGGCTTCTTTACAGAGCCATGGTAAAGGAGAGGATGTCAAAGACTTTTCCTTCCTTATGTACATGAACTTGGTGTGGAAACTTTTTGTCAAGTGTAGAAATTGTTGCCTTGTGGTTAGATCTTTCCAGACTGCTGCCTTGCAGGCCCTGTGTGTGTGTCCCCTCAGTGTTGGGGAATATCTTCGTAACCATCTCTCCTTCCTGCTGGTCCCTGCCAGCTTTGAGAGGAAGAAAGGAGGTAGGAGGGCTCAGAACAGCTGAAACTTTCTGGAGTCACATTGCTTTCAGCGGGAAGACCCAAAGGAAGCCATTCAGGAAGAATTGCTTGGTCTACAGTAATTTGAAGATTTGCCACTGTAACTTCTTCCTTTTAATCCTCTTCAAAAGCTGTATTCGAAGTAGACAAAGCAGTCTCTGTGACTCTTGTAACTCTCATGCTGTTAAAAGTGCATGCAGTACATTGGTGTATGTAGTCCTTTTGTAGGCATAAAAATGTCATGTAAAAATCACCGCCTTCTGTTTGACATCCTCAGCTAGCAAAGCTTTTATTGTAAACATGAACTTATGCACAGGACCGTGCTGATTTTAACGGATTTTGACAAACTGATGGGTAGCACTTCTTTCCCCAAGCTGTTGCTCCTAAGCTGTGGTCAGAGTAGGGGTCCTGCAGTCAGCTCTTGATCAGATCAAAATCTTGTGAAGCCAGCAGCGATACTGCTGGGAGAGCAAGCTTGAGCCTAAGAACTAAGTTACACCTTGGTACGATTCCTTAATTATTGCATTGTGCGTGTGTTTGTGGTCTTTAATGTAATTTAGTTATTTGGCCATCTCTCATAATTTGTAGATGATGTAAAAAGATTGCAGTCTTTCCATGCCACCACCACGACTGGGGTGAGGATTGTTTGCTAAGTGGGAGTCCAAGGTGCAAAGTGTTGGAAAACCTTCCTGGAGCATCTGAGGCCACTCATGTGTCCCTTCCCACTCCAGGACCGCTGCTAGCAGCCTATGGGGCTTGCAGAGAAAAGATTTTCAGTGGGAATAGAGCTAATTATACCTGTGTGGGGAATCTAAGAAATTGCATAAATGCCTTCAAATGTTATGTAGGAATGTAAGCCTTTGTAAAGCATGAAAGGACGACTTTCTTGATACTGTGGAGTGGCTAGTTGTTTTTGTGTTGCCTAAAAATGTGTTGAGAATATTTCTGATGCTAAGACTTGTTCATTTCCGAGCGAGCTGTAAAACAGATACATTTACAAGTATGAGTAATGGAAAACAGAAAATTTCTGCACAATGCAGACAATCCTTTCATGTTACATCATTCAAAGCAGTGTATTCACATGGGGATATATTCAGGCAAAACTCCGCTTCCAGAAGACCAGGCTCCTCCGCTTGGCTGTGCTTTTAAAGTAGGAAACTTTTGGTTAAGATCTGTGGGTATCTTTCACACAATGCATCAAAGAGCTGAAACGTTGAAGATAATCATTCCCACACTTGAGTCTACGTGGGCTAAAGTACGAGCCCTTCTGTGATGGCAATTTAAGCATTATTCCTTGTGTTTACTCTTGAAGATACTGCAGCAACGTAGGCAGTCCAACAGAGAGACTTCTGACATTACTGAGCTATCAAGCCAATGAAGAAGTCTGACATCCTAAAATCTGCAGAAATAAATGTAATACGGAAGGCTGCTAAGAACTAAATTTATTTCCTCTAGATAAATTCCTTTGTACCATGGAAGTCAAAACATCCCTTTCTAACAGATTTCAGAGCTCCGGGGACCACCGTGGCTATGGAGCTTTGCTGTCCGCACATTGAAGTGAAACCTAAAAATTGATCACTGAACTGTGGCGTGTGATGAAGGGGAGCAATTCAGGCTTTGTTATGTTAAATGTTGTATTGGAGGTGGAGGGAAGAAAATGCAAATTTCAAGACTTACTTCTCTGATGGGTTTTAGTTTTATTTTTTTATTTTACAGTTGCATGCTCTTTTCAAGGAGGTGCCTTATTCTGAAATGCCACTGAGCCTCCTAGGCTCTAACAGTGAAGTCCCAACTCCAGGCACTATCGTTTTTGGAAATGGTAGCACCATGTGAATATACAAAAATCTGGAGGCATAAAGGAATGCATAAATGTACATGAGGCTTCTAGTTATCCATGCAAACACCTAGGTGTGGATCCAGCTCGTGTCTGATGTGTAGGCAGAGGTAAACGTGACTGCAAATGTAGCCCTGTGCCTATCTCTGCCCTGCTTCCTAGCAAGGTGTCTCCATCCTGACATGCAACAATCTCTGCATTCCTGTCCAACCTGAAGCAGGAGTGAATTTAATTAGGAAAACTTTATGCTAACCTGTCCCGCCTCAACACGTGTCTGCTGAGAGCGAGCTCAGCTTTGCTAGGTGCTAGGCAGAGCGTATCAAGATTAGAGAAAGGATGTTTGGAGAAAATCCGGCCTCTCTCATATTCCCCTTTGGGAACAAAAGGGTTAGGCACGAGCAGGGCTTTGTGGTGGCTGTTGGGCAGAGAGGCACTGACCCACCAGACCTGCAGCAGCTCGGCAGCGCTGGCCAGAGCCCGAGTCAGACCCCAGCACGAGTGCCGAGCGAGGAGCCAGCGCTGCAACCAGATGCCACTGCTGGCAGGGGTTGTGATCAAAAAGCATCCAGACTTTTGGCATTTGGGTCTTGCATCTGCCAAGCTTTCCCCTGTAAATGGCCTTGTGTGCCACCCCAGACAGGGACCGTGCTGAGGAAGGGGCCAAGGGCAACGAGCTCTGCATTTGCCATAAAGAAGGCTGTGGGGTACGCCTGCCGCAGCCCTTGCTCATGGGGTTTCCTTTCCGACCCTACCAGAGTTCAGGGGTTCCTGGTTTTACACTCCTTTGGTTTAATTTTTAAAAGCGTAATTGTTTGGGGAAATTAAGCATTTCAGTAATATGATTTTGAATTGTTCACTGCTTCCCTGACATCTGGGTCCCATCTTGCCTAAACGCTGCCAGCCATCTGGGGCAGTCAGTCCTTACTTGCCAATACTGACTGATATGGCTGCCCATCCTCTTACAGGAGTTGTGAGTTGTGCCAACCCAGTTGGCAAACAATTTGTGTTTATGTATTCTTTTTAGATGTGCTGATGGTTTCCAGGGATAGTGAGTGTAGCTGAAATTCCTTTCCTCAGTGAGCTTAATCTGCATGCACCTAATCCTGATGGCAGAAAGCAAATTGCCAGCGTTCAGTTTCATGCGTTTAGCTACGAACAAATGCTCCTTTGCAACATCGTGAGTGAGTAGATTACCTGAATTTTGAGCAATTACGCAGCCTCTTGATAAGCCTCTATTATTTCAATTTGTATTTTCTGTGTTGGCCCACAGTATCACAATGTTGTCTGCATAGCTGGGATGGAAATCTGTACTGAACATTTAGATTAATAGATGCTTGCCCAGACCTTTAGGGATACCTCCTGCTGCACAGGTGGTATGTACCCTACACTTCCCTTGTATTTCAGTCTGCATTTACCATATTTACTTTGATGCGCTTCAGAGAACTGCTGCTGTAGGTTGCAGGTGACCTGTGGAGGAGATTTTTAGTAATATATTGTCCATCCTGTGCCGAAACTGCAGGGCGTTATGAATTACTTGTATCCCATCTTGGCATAAGTTTTATGTGTAAACAATATCAGGAAAGTCAAGTCTGGTTTTACTGAATACTTATTGGAATAATTGAATTGGAAAAAAAAAAAAAAGATGCCAAAACTTTAACAAAAGCTTTTTTTCTCCCCTCCGTCTGTTTAATCAGGTGTTTGACTGTAGAAGGTGTTTTAACAAAAGCTTGTGCAGATGGTAGGGAAAACATTCAACTATTTGACTAAAAATCACTTCCTCTCCCTAAGAGGGAACACTTTCACAGATCTCATTAGTTCAACTTCCAGGAGGTGCCACGGGGTACAAAATGCCTGAATTCACAGTGGCAAAAAATCATGAGCAGGATAAAGTAAGTGAATGCCTAAATAGCTTTAGCTTCGGTGTACATATCCAAAGGAATTACGTGCTCCCCTATTTCTCTATAGAAATGATATATTCCCGTATTTGCCATGCCATATTAACTCCAATATTGTTTTGATACCTCTGTAGTATAAGCTGGATGGTGACTGTTGTAGCCGTGCAGAAAGCAAGCGCTGACTCACAAAGCCCTGACCTGCTGCTCCTATTATGACCTCGTTATTTCGCTGCTGTGGGTCAGCTCTGGGATGGGACCTGGGTGCACAAGATAGTCTCAGAGCCTGCAGCCTCAGCCAGCCTGCGTGTCTTACTCCGAACTGCGATGTCTGCGTTAGCTGAGTGAGTCACAGGGTTTTGTTTTGCCATATTCAGATGACACCTCCTCCTCTTAGAGAAAACATGCTGGAATCGCCTCCCAGCATAACCAAACAACAAGAGCACTGCTGACAGCTCTGACAGGTGCATTTTAAACTGGATTCAGTTTTGTCATCAGGCATATAAAGGAGCATTGACGCTGGGAAAATAAGTAGAGTTTTTAAATGTAATTTTGTAACTTTGCCAAGCTTGGCTTCATTAAGAACTCCAAACATTGCGATCTTCCAGGGTGATTCAAATGCAGATATGTTTGTTTTGTAATGGCACTTAAATATTTCATTCTTTAGCAGGATTTGCACAGAATTTCATGTAGCTGGTGGAGAAAGATTTGCCTGCTCTGGTTTGAGGTGAGCAGGATGACTCTGGGGTTCTTCAGTGCTTTGAGCATGCTTCTGCTCTGTCCCTGTAATTTTTCACCAGAAATTGCCTTGACTGGTTTGATCATTTATGTCAGTGTGCAGTTCACTGACGTACAGTCGTAATCCGAAGCAGAATTTTCCTGTTAGCCTTTTGCAGACTTTGAGGCATCATGTTTGTACTTTGGAAGGAAAACAGGAGACTCAAAGCCCAGTCAAAAGCAAACACCATTTGTTTTATTTTGTTCTTTTTGCCATAGCCTCTCTGCTCAAAGGCTTCCGGGTAAGCACAGGCGGTCACATGAGAGAAATCCCCAGACTCCGAAGGATTAGGATTTTTTGTCCAGAATCTGTTTTCTGCAATCCAGACAGATTTGGTTTGTGCGGAAAACTTGCAAAAACTTTAAGATCACTTAAGGGACTGCGACAGAGATGATGAATTGAGAGATCATCTTCAAACATGCATGTGGAAAAACACAGCTGGAATAAGGCTGAGTGTATTTCATCTGGTAATTCTGAGGGACTGGGTAAACTTAGAACACACAGTGCCTATGGCAGGGTCTGGCTGTTGAATTCCTTACATGCTGAGCAAAGCATTAAAATATGTTTGGTGCAAACAATATCACATTAGCTTGACAATGACTTGATAGATTGAAAGCCTCTATTCCTCCCGCAACGAGATGTACAAGTCCCAGGACCTGTAAGCTGGCTGGGTCTCCAAAAAACCTGTTGCTGGGTCCTAAATTTTCTGATGTTGATAGCTTTGTATTAAGAAAAAAAAGAAGAGCAGTAGCATCAATGTGAAACCAATGCTTTGGCTGTCCTTTTAGGGTGATCTTTCCAAGCATGCTCCTTTCTTCCTTGAATTATAGCCCTTCCTGTTCTGGGTGTAGAATGGTGATTATATATATATATTTATTTATTTTCTTTCTTTTCTTTTTTTCCTAAGTGTATCTCCTGAGCATGCAAACTAGCTTAGCTAAATGCTTGAGGTAAGGATCATAGCATTTCTGCTGAGAAAATTGCATCTAGTCCTTTCTAACATTGGCTTCATGTTTAAAGACGTCTCTGTATATTTTTACATGCACAATTCACATCTGCAGACAGGCCTAACTAGCGTTTGGACTTGACTTTCTTCTTGAAAAAACCTGACTCTCAAATGCATTCTTTTCTTGTGAGGCTTAGGAATATTGATTTTTTTAATGACTTGCATGTCAGACCACCCTTCATTTCTAGCACTGAAATTATGTGACAGTCTGTGGATGGCTGTGGAATAAGCGATGTCTTGGTCAGAACCCAACACAGATTTCAGGCGCAGCACTTCTGCCTCCCTTGCCAGCCTCTGAGGCTAAAAGTCTGCCTCTGCCCCAGCATCTCATCTGCTTTCTCACTTGGACTCAAACAAAGGTCAAGTCTTGACTTTACAGGTCAGTGCAATGAGTGGCAACAAACTAAAGACCGATGGGGAAAGTGTCAGAAGAAGAAAGCCTTTAAATCTGTCTTCTGGTCGAAACCCAGGCAGGAGACAGCTCGAGGTTTCTCCTTGGTGCTTTCAGCACAGGGGCTCTCTCCTTCCCTGGTCCCCCACTGTGAGGTGCTATGAGCTTTTTGCACCCATGCACTATACTGGAGCTGATCTCCAGCAATTTTCCCAGTTTTTAGGTGACTTTTCTTTGCCCAAAAAAACCTCCTCTGTGGAGCAGCAGTGTCCTGTACGACAAGGGGCTACATTTGCAAAAAGGACTTTATAGTAGAATGGAACATGGCGTTTTAAGATCCAGACATCAGTTTCACAGCTTGCTTTGTCAAAGCTGTCTCTCTCTACCAATATCTACTGGTTGTGCATCTGAGTTCCCAGCAGTTTTGTGCCAGGGTGCTGTTGAAGGAGGTCTTTGCGGCCGTCAGCACGGGTGTAAGTTGTAGGGGGCCCAGGAAGCTGTACTGCTTCCTAAAGGCCAGCTGTGCACTGCTTTAGGGAGAGTGGATTACAGGGTGCTTACACAACAAAAAATAGGATTGTGCTGCCTGCTGTAGAAGAAAAATAAGCACAGACTTTTTGGGTTTTTGTACAAAAAAAGGCTCATACTAATCCAGAACAAATAAAATAAGAAAATGGGAGTTACAAGAGGATTTTTCCCTATGATACGTGAAGAACTTGAGGAATATAGGAAGAGAAATTCACTTCAAGCATCACAGAAGGTGGGAGGCTGGAGAAGGGTAGGACACCAGGAGTTATGGTTGTCATGTTCTTGTTGAGCCAATTGCAATCGCGTCATGGCCAGATAGCAGAAACCAGCGTTGTCTTAGTTTCCCAGGAGTTAATTCGTATTTTGGTGGAGTTCAAGGAGGACTTGCAGGACTAGCAAAGCAGCTCTTTATTACGTTTATGAAAAATAAGACTTGCAATGTATTTTGAGTCATAACATCTATACACTGGATCCAAATCTTGGTTACTCCATTAATTATAAATTCTTGCAATAAAATAGGCTGTGGTGACCTACTGGAGACTAGCACAGGAGCAAGATGTTTCAGTAGTTATTTAGCCACATATGAGGCTCTGGAAAAGGAATTGGATGCATAACCACACTTTCTTTTTTTTTCAGTAAAATGTCTATATCCTGAAATTTGAAGGGAATCCAAAGTTTACATGAATGAGCATAGGTTTGGTAGATAATGCATCCTCCACATTAGGAGAGGGAGCTGGCAAATACTGAAGTGTTTTCTCTTTTAAAGTCTTTGATATTCAGAACGACAATTTTATTTGCTCAATAATTGGCATAAATCAAAGAAATATTTTCTTTTGAGTAAAAAAATGTTTGTTTGAATCAATTATACATGCGTGTGTGTGTACACATTTTTGTCGCTGAACCAAAAATTACAGTAATTAGCTTTTTCCAAGAGGCTGTTGCTCTTAAGAGAAAAGTAGCAATATTTTGACTTTTTACATATGTTTATTCATACTATTTAGAACCCAGTAACAGTGATGACAATTTTCTGGAAAAAAAGGGGAGTAGCATATGAGGAAGTAATGGAGTTGTTTTTTCTTCTCTAAGTGAACTGTCCATTTGGCAGAAAGCCATCTTAGGCAATCATGCAGGTTTTCATCTAGCTCCTTCTGTGAGCTTTTATTGCTCCAAATATCTACAAAATGAGTAAGCTGGAGGATTCTTTTTCCTCTTGTGTAAATTACTAGTGAGCACGTAATTACCTGTTATAGTAATTACTTTGTTTCTACACAGAGGTAGCAACTATATGCAAACGAAGCACTCAAATACCTGAATATTTTGGCATTTGTGTTTCATGTGCATGAAAATGCGTCACAATTTCTGTGTAAAGGTAACAGATGATCATCTCATTTCTAGTGAAATGCAAACAAGTTCTGAAGGGCATATCTCAAGATCTCAATTCAATTAGACTTGTGTAATGATCTGGTGAGAGGGTATTACATGCAAGGTTTTCTTGATACCAAATCCTTTATATCTTGTATCAAACACTTGAACTAAATATTTGCGAATTAGGGGTATTAAATTAAATAAAGTCTGTTTCAGTGTCGTGAGATTTCCTCTTGAGGATGCTCCCACAGTTATTACAAAAGAACAGAGCAGAATATTTAGCATCCTACCAATGATTCCTTCCCTGCCCAAGGATTAAATGAGGACAGGCTTCAAATTCACCCCAGGCAAGAATCCGTGCTTGAATGGGATTCTTGCTGATCTGGGTTATTCAAGTCCTCAGTACCAAAAGTAAGCCTTTTGCTGTATTTTCTGAGCAGTCTCCCTAAACCTTCTCACCTCTAACACCCCAGACAGTGAAGAATGTCATAGTGTCTCTGAAGCTCTGCAAGTTTTCAAATGCTTCATGCCATTTGGTCCAGATTAAATGAGACAGAGGCCTCAGTCCTAATGGGTGTCACTGGAAGTGGTTAGATGCTTGGGATTATTCCCTTTTTTCCTGAAAATGGTGCGGTCTGCCCAGAAGGAAGGCATGGCATCAATATTGGAGAGTTTATGCATGTCTGATTCAGTCTAGATTGTTTATCTTTTAAACACCATTAACTGCAAATTAGCTGGTACTTCTGTGGCCAGAAATTAATAGATTCCATTAGCGAGCAGTCTCAGTTACAGGATTATTTTCCCCTCTACCTCATGCGCTCGGCTGTTTGCATTTGTGGTGCTTTCCTTTTGTGCGGGAGGTCCGGGCAGCGCTGAGCCGCCGGGGGTTGGCTCTGACTGTGGCTCGTTCCCCTTCCTGCCCCTCGCTTGTCCGAGGTGTCTGGTGTAATCAGCCAGCTCTCTCTTCTTGAAATCTTTGGATTTTTGGTTTCTGTGGTTTCACCCTCTTGCAGTTATTGCATTGCTTTCCCTGTACGTGTTTCCTTGCAGATGGGTCTGTAGTTCTCTTCTCTCTTCAAGTCACCTGTTTAAAAACCAAAGACAAACCCCCAAACCTCTGTGCTGTTGAGTAACAATTTACATCACTGCCAAAACGTCCTGATTCTGTGCAAAGGAGACCTCGGTCTGTCCCTGACATCCCCTGGGGCGGTCCCTGGAATGGTTCTGGTGCCACAAGCAGGGCCCCCTGCTCCTTGTCCCTGCCATGCTCAGTGCATTCCTCGCCCTGCAGCACAGCATCATCCACCTCCGTTTAGATCTCTGTAACCTGACTATGACAAAACTGCCTGATTTTTCCTGCGTGGCAGATGTCTCAGAGTTTTTCCTACCTGTGTCTTGTCCAGGCTCAGAGTTCACTTTATTGCAAAGCCCATTAGGGAAAGGAACTGTGGCTATATTGGTAAGTCTGTGGAGGACGCTTTTGCCCAACGCGTTGCTCTGACCTTAGTAGTTCTTGTTACGCTACCTTCCTAGGCCATATCACTTATAACCTGTTGCTACCTTACATCCCTTTTCTGCATGTATCACTTTTTTGTCTTATGTTGTATGCTTTTTTGAGGAAAGAGTATATTTCTTTATCCCTGTGTTCTATGGCATCCAGTCCATTGAGGTGTAGGTCATTAAATGGGATTCCTAAATCTCTGGAAATACAAACAGTAATATGGAGAATTAATTTAGGATTTGCAAATTAAGGATTTCCTCTCCCTATATAGCACATGAAGTATATCAGCACAAAATTCCTGTGTAATTAGATGTAGAGAATATTTTGTCTATTATGAAGCGTCCTAGACAGGAACAGGAACTATTAGTCCATTCCTCCAAACCAAAGTTATTCCAGTCCTTTAATCCCTTCTTAATGATTTCCTAAATGAAATTCATAAAAGCTGTAGGAAAAAAAAAAAGATGGCATTGATTTTATTCCCCCCCCCCCCCCCCCCCCCCCCCGTGTTCTTTGAAGCATTGAACATGTAAATGCGAAGATAGATAGCAGATGGATTTTTAGATATCCCGAGCTGTGTTCTGTTCAGTCGTTCGTCCCACAGCTAGGTATCGCTCGGTAGCTGGATCCTGCTTTGCTGGCCCGGACGCATCCTGGGAACTGAAGGGAGCGATGCAAATCTGGGGGCAATGCAGGTGAGGGAGGCGTTTCTTGCAGGCTCTCAGTCTCGCTTCCCAGTGCAAACTGGTCCAATGGGAGAAAACCACCCTGTTTCTGGGAGGACTAGTGCCCTAAAGCACCTGCTTTTAGCTGTGCCTTTGAAGAATGCTTTGCAAGCTTTGAGAGCAATCTCAGTCCTGTTCAAACTGCAGATTAGACTGAGGAACAAGATTGGTTGTGTGGTGGCAGTCTTTAAACGGAATGATTTATAAACACAAACTGTAACTAAATTTTGAAGGAAACTGGATCTCCAGACATCAATGGCATGATTAGAAACACCGTGGGGAGTGCATGCATAAAGCTTCTTTTAATTCTCCGCTTTTCAAGCATTTAATAGCTTGACAGCAACATTTTAATAACAGCCGACTAGGCCCAGTTTTGGCATGCACCGCATACGGAAACAGCTTCTGGAAGCTGTCCATGGAGCAGTGAATTCCGTTTCCGCAGGCTAGAGCTCATGTGGAGATAGAGCACCGAGATAGAGCACTTAGGATTCAGGACGCCTTTCCATCACTCGGTGCTTGGGAACGTTGCACGTTCCTCGTACCAACGTGTTACCGGCCCTCGGCAGGGGGTTGTGCTGAATTAATTTTTCAATGCACATTTTCTAAGCTGACTTCACTGAGTAGTGCTGAAGAAAGCTGTCTTTTAGCAGTGAAGTTTCGGTTCTGGAATTCTATGTGGTGTTCCCCTAGCCTTCATCAGTGACAAGAATGGGGACCATGGCTGGAGACCCTTTGAATAGAGCTCCTGAACACTGGAGCTCCTGTCAGTATTTGCCGCTTTTCTTTTTTTTTTTCTTTTTTTTTTTTCTCCAAGATCTGACCTTTCTGAGCCTTGGCTTTAACCTTTAAAAGGGAAATTTTCTGTTCTGTTTAAAAAATAAAAATGAAGCCAGTTAAGTTGAAAAGGACTCAAAAAATTGTATCTCCTGATAACATATCTGTGATTCTGTGTTGCATCTTGTACCATTCCTTATACCTCCAAAAAGAAGTAGTAAATATGCTTACAGTTATGGTGATTGCTACCAATAAATTGTTTATTCAAGGAAATGGAAAATTAGGGATATTTAGACTATTAAAATTGTATTGCTACTTAGAACCTTGCATACAATAAGAATTAGGTCTTTCATCTGAATTGGGATGTAGGTTGACATCTTGCTATATCCTTGTCAAAGAGGTGGAAAAAGGCACTGTTTTGCTAATAAACATGTGACAAATCACTGCAGTGGGAATTGGATTTTCAAGGTATGTCTCAGTATTACACCTTTTCTCATTTTAAAACATAAGAACAATAAACTATGTTCATTCATTATGTTTATATTGTGATATAGCCAAAATTGCATACCACTCACCTAAATTTATCCACTGACCTTGTTAAAAATATGTAGGCTTGTGCAGGGAAGTGCCCTAAATATAGAAACGAATTGCAAATGTTGTTTGACCAAATGTCTCACATTGGCTGGGAAATCATGCTCCTGCAGGATGGATGCAAATCCTGGAAAATGAATTCATTTACCTGTCATCTGAGCGTATTAGCTCCTAATGTGAAGCAATATGTGCAAGCAACAATATCTAAAGAGGTGCATTAATAATTGAAGTTTGGTCCAACCTATACCGTGGCAGCAGTAGTGTAGTTGGATTTCGTTATGCATAGGTTTCTCCTTTTGGCTGGTTTTCTTCTCTGCCTGAGCCCCGGTCGTAGCTCATCTGCTTCCCAGGGCTGTTCTGGCTCGGGGCGGCGCAGCTGCCGCGGGCGGCGTTGCAGCACCCTGGCAGCTAGCGGGCTGTAATTCCCAGGGAGTCGGCATGGCATTTCCTCAAGTTCAGTCACCATGTTAGACATCTTTTAATTGGAAAAAAATCAGAGTAGTTACAGACAGGATTACGCCATTCCTGTGACCCCATGTTACTTCTCAAGGCAAGCGAAGCAAATTGTTCGGTAAACTTTAAAAACGGTGGGCATCACAAATGGTTGTACCTTAAACTAGCAGGGGAAAAGGGAAGACTCCTTTATTTAGGCTTTATGCTTTCTGAGCTAAATTTTTAAGGAAGATATTTTGCTTTGGTTCCTGTATTTATGTAGAGTAGAGGGCAGGGACCCCCTGAATCCCTATGCAAATAAGTAGCCATATTATTTTCAATATCAACAGATTTCAAAGCTATAGTCATTTATGCACATGCTTATTTTTAAACATTTGAATGATCTCATTGCCGTCAAATAAAGATCTCCTTTGGAGGTTCCTGGTTGGACGGAGAAGTCTATTAGAAGCACATGTTTTGGTGGAAGAGGTGATGCTGACAATGAGGCAGGTGTGGAGGAATCACCATTACGTTTTACCCTAAGTAAGACGTCAGAAATACTCATCAGTGGAAACCTTGCTTTTTCTTGTGGCATTTTGACCAAAATAAGCTATAAAACAGAAAATGTATCGAAGCCTATGTTAAATGAATTAAAGCTTTTGAAACTCTTGCTTCAAAACCCATGCAGAAAGGGTTGCACCTTTAGGTCAGGTGATGTTCTTGCTAATGAAATGTATGCTTACTCCTAACATCAGCATCGCTTTCAGGATCAATTTTAAATCCATTTCCACTTCTCCGTGCACATCAACACTGTTGGCAGGTCCAGGCTGGGGTCTTTCTGCTCCTCAAAGGGGCAGGTGGAAATGCAGGAAGGTCCAAAGGCAGCAGCTCTGCTCGCTGGTTAGCAGGGTCCCCAAGGGAGCAACTGCGCTGTGCTCTTTGCTACCAGTAGCACTGGGCCCTCTGGATATATGGCCCGATGCTTGGTCGTGCTCTTCCTCTGCCAAGTGACACTGAATGGAAGTTGCTCTAAGGCATTCAGAAGGTGCTATGTATTTATCAATTATAAACATTACATTTGTGAAGACTGCTTTCTAGCAGGTAAAGGGATATTAGCATCCTCTCAACTAACCCTTGCGTTACACTGTCAATAATGTGTTTAAATATACAGTTTGATTTTTTTATTTTTAAATTTGAACCCCTCTATTTCCATTTCTTCTGTGATTAAATGTATTAAATTGCTATGCTGATGACCGCAAGGGTTAGATTAGAGATCTTGGTAGCTATCTTTGCGACAAAACCACGTGAAAGCAGGTTTCAGGTGGGTTCTTTTTATGTTTCATTCCTTTTAAGGTAGTGAAAACCCACATTTCAGTGCAATGGTGTTTACTGCAGAAAAAACAGGAACAAAATAAATAGATAGGATTTGAACAAAACTGATCACTCAACAGCATCTACATAATCCATAGTCTATAATCCCTGTTACTAACAAATCTTTTCTGAGTTCAGTGGCATTGTTTGTTTTACTTTCTAAAAAATGCACGATGGGAAGAGGTATGTTGATGGTAATGTGCTGTGAATAGCATGAAGGCATTCTGTGCACAGCATATCGTATCATCCATCATTAAGTTTTTCTTCTCTTCCCTTTGCTAATGCCAGTGAATCAAATATTTAAATGTTTGTTAGTCCTACATGCAGCTCTAAGAGTATGTTGAACAGGATAGAAACATTGCGTAGTACAAAATTAGGCTATAAAGTGCAATTTAAGCTGGAGATTTAGTAACGGACACAGAGCAAATGAACTCAGAAAATTAACATTAGAATTTGCACTTAAAATGCTCCTTAATTGGCACCTCTTAGGATACGTTTTGAACTCACCCAAAATGATTTTTTCATTTTACTGAAAACAGTCAGTTTGGGCTGACAGCACCTGGGTCAGAGTGAATGAGAGATGATGATGTATTTGGCAGCTTTTCTAGTCGAGCACTGACAAGTCTTGTTCTGTAAAGAAAAAAATCAAAACATATCAATCCACATGCTCACTGTACTGAGCAACTTCGTTGTCATATCTTTCAAATTGTTTTAATGTTTCAGCACTGCAGAATTGAATGCATAACAGAAGGAGACAACTATCTGCAGTTTCACTTTGTTGAAAACAACTACATAAGGAAAGCAGAACATAACTAGCAGAGTCCTGATAAGGTCATGTCAAACAAATTAATAGGAGACGGATAAGAAAAGCTTAAAAATCATTCTTTTACAATGATAGTCCTGCTGGGATGGAAAACTAGTTGGGCCAGCCAATCCAGTCCTTGTCTTGCCTTAGTGCCTTCCATGTCCCCAGGATCCTGGGCTGTCTAGCTCTTCGGAGTTCATTTACTAATCCCTTTCTAGGGTATTTCTGCGTGTGTGCTGACCCGATCTGCCATCCAGGCCTCATTAGAACTGCTTACTGACTCCAATCCAAAAAGCCACCTCCTGCCCACTCTTCCAGATGGGAGAAAGACATGACAAGAAAAATATCGTATTGGCTTAAAATTATTTTTGAGTGCCGAGTGCCTTGGTTTTCAGAGTGAGCTCTAAGTGCGCACCATTTCCAGGGGCTCTGTATAGCCTTTAACAGCTGGAAACCTGCCGCCTCTTTGGCTGGGTGTGCTGAGACACCAAACAACCTCAGGCTGATTCTTGGTAGTAGCTTTTGCATCACAATATGTAACACTGCCTAGCTATTGTTCATCACCACTGTAGCCTCAAATGGACTCCCGGTGGTGCTGGCACAGGGGGACCCAAACCCACGGGTAGAAGAGGGAGGAAATCTTGCCGTTCCTGTTGGTAGCCTAGTTTGGGGATAAATGCCAACAATGTGTAAAGACCTTTTTATTTATAAGAACACAACTTATTTCTGGGAGTGGCAGGGCCACTTGTGCTCTCACTGCCAGTCTCTGCACTGGCAGACCAGAGCACGTGCTAGAAGCCCCCTGCTGCAAGGTGATTTTCAGCCTTAGCTAAATGCTACAGACCCAAGCAGTTCCATTAAATTAAATTCTGGCTTCTAGATTGGGTCACCCACTAACTATACAGGAGTTTTGCATTTTTCTTGCAGTTGTACTTACAATTACATTTGTGACTATTTGAAATCTGTTAGAACGGAGGAAAATAGTTTTGAATACAAATATGTAGTGTTGTTCTCTGTGCTTCAAATGCAAGGGTCTAAGCTTCTGCTGCAAAGAGGTATTCATTAATACGGTCGAGCTTTATTAAAGGACTTTGTTTAAATAATGAAGAGGATAAGCTTCCTGATTTTTGCCACTGATGTTTCTTGTGAAGAAACTGAGAGTCAAGGGTGAAAATAAGGATAGCTGTGTAAATGAGAGGCTATCCTGACACAGACTTGGAACAAGAATATCTGTGATCTTGGGTCCTTTCATTCTGCCTCGGTCTGTAAAATTGCCCAAGGATTACTCAGAAGTATATGAACACTTTTTTTAGAATCAAACATTTTTTTTCTGCATTGAAAATCATCTAGTCAATAGGTTTGTGTTTAAATATAGCCTTGTTTGCTTCCCTGTAACCTGTTGCTTAGTTCCACTGACTAAATGTCCCGAGGCACAGTCTTCTCATCCTTTTGTAAGTGGAGTCTACTTAATTATTTACCTTAGAGCAAAGATGTTACAATTATAGCCTTCCCTTTGTGTAAGTAACCAAGCATCTCTTTGACTGTTATGTTAACTGTTTAAGAATTAAAATATCTGGGTATAAATCTGGCCCCTTTATTCATCTGAATTCATGGGGTTGCATTGCTTAGCTGAGAAGCGGTGATTTTATCTGATAACTGCTGTTTTACAGATCACATAGGGTGAATCTAAAATTCTGATTAAAGGAGTGTGGGAAAGCATCTATGCATTTGTTTTTTCAAAGGATTTCTGCGGGCATGGGATCCGGCGCTCTCTTTTTCTTCCGTAATGATTTATAATTATCTCCCTTCTATCCTCAACAGCATGTGTGAAAAGAGCTGCCACTTCTAACAGTTCCCGATCCTGAAACCTTCCTGCAAGTTTCCCTGCATTTCCTTCTCCTTCCCCTTCTAGCAAAGAAGGAACTGGAGTGTGTTCCCCGTTGTTTGCAGCAAATGCTTGTTAAGTATTTACCGTTATATATCCCTGTTCGCTCAGGCGGGGAGGGGACACTGCAGAGATCCTGCTTACACACATCTACAAGCAATCCCCATTGAGTAAATCAGTGTTTAAAAATCATTAGTGTTTCTATTGGTCTGCTCTTCTGGCAATCAATGCTTTTTGTGTGTGTGCATGTGAATGAACGAAAACAGTTTTGGAGCTTTTTCTATAAAAATCGCACAAGTGTGACAAAGCATCTTATGTTGGAAACTCTCAAAATAAGTTCTCTAAGTGGCTGAAGATTTTAAATGCCTCATTTTCCGATTTTAATTGGGACAACTGGTTTTCAGGCACTACAAACTACAGTTTGGGACCTGCAGGAAATGAGGACTCAGCACCTTGGGAGGACTGGTCCCTGATCAAACAGCGCTGGGTTCATTGAAATCATTCTCTGCGCTCATGACATCATGCCATGCTTTTCAGTCTTGGTTGTTTTTTGTATTTAGTATAAAGGTCATGTTAGGATTAAAAACAATGAACAGCTCACAGCGTGTCTAGTGACCCTGTAAGAGAAATGGTAGCGCATTTCTCAGTAAAATATACATGTGCTAAGCGCAGTGCTGTGTCCGAGAAGTGGAATTTTCTAATTACGTAGTCATTTTGAGAAGGAATGTGCTTGTTAGAAGCAGGCCAGGTGTGCAGTTGTGATGGGAGTTTGAAAATGCTGTGTAATTACACACCTTGCATAATATAAAGTTTACAATAGCCACACAATTGATGCAGCAAGATGTAACTACAACAAGTTAGTGTCTAAAAGGACACCTGTAATCTAGCCTACAGCTATTACAATTATGTTGGAAACACTGTCTAGTGTTAAGATTTATTAGTGTGTTAAAGCTGCCACTATTCTGAAACAGAAAAATCTGAGAAATACTTTGGAAAATGATGTGAATAACACATTTTCAGTGACAAATGAAAGTTATTTGAGAAGTCTTACTGTAGTTCCCTGAGGGAGGAAGTCATAGTAAAATCACCTTTATTCAAATATTCAATTCAGTAATTAGGTAGTACTTTCCAGTAAATTGGCTTTATGCTCTCACATTTGTGAGAACTTGCATAGTGTGCGTCTATCCTAGAGATGATCACCAAAGCGTTATCACTTTGCAAGAAACGAAAACCATTGGAGCAGATTTAAAAAGAGGAAAAGGCGAAGAAAAAGATTTCTGTGGCAGCCCCTGTGTAAGCTAATGCAGTTCCCAACGTGCTTTGCTCGCAGGGTGTGAAGACTGGAGCCGAAAGTGAAGGTTTCCCCAGCGTTAGTGAGAAATGCTTCTGTAAAGGTGCTGTGCGCCAGCGCAGCGCTGCTGAACGGCCCCGTGCAGCAGGGGTAGAGAGGCAGAGCCTGGCTTTTTGCAGCCACTCCTGTCACAAGGTGTCTGTGCTCAGCTGCGACATGACTCGGGAGGACACAAGACCTGCCAGCTCCCCTATCACCCCAGTTCTGATTCTCCTGACCTGTGCCTGCATCTCTGTTGTGCCCCAACCCCGTCTTGGGGGCTGCAGGAGCCCCTCAAAACCCCGTGTGGGCGCTTTGCACTGTCCCTGCCTCTGAGGGCCTCTCCACAGAGCCACCCCGGGGAGCTCCGTGGGCACCCGCAGCCGGGCGGTGACTCAGGGCCGGACGTCCCCGGGGACACGCGGAGGCCTGCGCGGGCTCTGCCCGCTGGGTGCCCCCACCAAGGAGTGGCCGTGCCGGGGCAGGCTGCTGGCGGCAGGGGCTGGGAGCGCCCAGCCGCGGCCGTGCCCGGGCAGGTCACCCCCTGCTCTGTGCCACTCACACCTAGAAATGGCGTGTGTGTGTGTAGGAGTGTGCTACGTGCACCTCAGGGCTGGTGGTGAGAGCCTGTCCCCGGACAGGCACCTAGGGCAGCCTTACGCTGCAGGCTGGGGTGGCTTTTGGGGTCGGTGTCCCCATAGCTAAAGGCCTTGTGCAGGCCCTGATCCACATCAGGCTGTTTTTGTCCCTTCTCCTGCAGTCCTTTCCTCTTTCATCACTCTCAATTCACTGTGGTGCTCTGTTCAATTCAATTCTATTATTGTTTAGGATATTCAGCCCATACCTGTCCCCTTTCAGCCGTAAAACTGAGCATGCTAATTATACTAAAGGAGAAAAGGAGTCTATTTGAGGTAGGAGGTTATTGCTCAGTTTTCCTGATTTATTTGCTGCCGCTCTGTGAATAATAGAACAAGCCTTCAGGACAGGAACTGAGACCAAGCAATGCTCCCAGCATTATTTCCTTCCCTGGCTCTTTAAACCACCCACCAGCTTTCCATGCCTCGAGGTAGGAAGGAGTATGCTGCTGGTGACCAACGTTCCTCGTGCTGCCATCGCAAGCATGCAATTGTTGGTGATGATATCAAGTGCTCGTGAAGAGGAAGGCACATACCAGAGGGGTGACATAATACAAATAAAGGCTCTGTACACTAAAGGCAGTTAAAGGCAGGTGTAACAGGTGGTTTGAGAAAAAGAAAAAGCACATAGCCTTGCACAGCACCTCCTATGAAATACAACACAGCGAGGAGACGACAGGCAGTACCAGGTGCTCTCTGTTCACAGAGATACAGCCAAGAAAAACAAGTGACCAACATTTGTCACAGGCTTGGGAAATCCAGGTGCCCTGGGCAATCCGTTAGGGGGCATTGCCAGGTCTCTAGGAGCTGAGATTGCTCTGAGCAGGAGACGGGGACTTGTCTGTGCTGTTAGATGATAGTCCATATCCATCAAAGGGGAAAAATGACAAACAAAAAATTCTTCTTCTTAGTTTAGAAGGAACTGTAAAATCTGGTGTGACAAGTTGAGTAAAATAATGGTACAGTAGGGACATTCAGTGCTTGCATGCATCCCATAAAAAAGGAACAAATCTGCTTAAATTCTCAAAAAGAGAAGTGACCTGGTTACAACGTATGTGTGCCTCCCAGGGCAAGGTATGGAATACATGTTTCTAATCTAGTGAAGAAAGACATAGGAAGAACCAACGACTGGAAGTGAAGTCAGACAAGTTCACCCTAGAAGTTAAGCATTGAGTAAAAGAGCTTTTAGCCTTGAAGGAAAAAAAAAAAAAAACAAAACTAAGTTAAATGATTGCTTTTCATCTTGGTCGAGAGAATGTCGTTCTAAACGGAGCATTTTATTCAAATACAAATGAGTGGACTTAAAACAGATTTCAACAGATAAGAGGAATATCTTAAAATTAATGGGTGGCCTGATGGCCCAGAGTAACTATCTGTGGCTCTCCTAAATTGGTTATGATCTTAAATAAATTATATAGACATGCCAAATTGGAATAGCAGACCTCTGATTCTCTTCCTTTGCCTGCTCTGACTCATACATCCTCTGTAAAGACATCTACATTTTGGGGGTGGAAAGGGAGTCCTGTGCCTTTAGTTTATGAAACATGTCACACCAGATTTTACACTTTCCTGTATACTGTAAGGATTCTAAATCTAGCAGTTGTGGCCAGATTCCAGTCCCTTTACATCATTTAGGTAGATAATTTGTTCCGCTATGTTTTTCTTTCTTCTTAGCTGTACTTTCTCTTTGAAGCCTCTAGCTACTGAATTGGGAAGGTAAATTACAGCCTTTCTCAGTCCTGAATTGTGCCTCATGTTTTGATTTTGGAAATCACATAATTGATTCATTGCAGGATGGCTGGCATTCACATGGGGAAAGGAGCGGAACCCCTTTTCATAGAAGCTGCTACATGAAAATTGTTGCTATACTTAAGCATGATCTTTCAGTACCCCCTTTCTTGGGGCTACAGGAGAAGCGATGTTTTCTCTATGACACTAAGTGCAAAAAAGGAAATCACTCAGCTTTCAACGTGTGCGCTCATTGCCTTGGTGTTGCTTCTTTGGTGCATATGCAGGCTTTTAAAGGTCGTCATTCCTTTATGGTTTACGTAGTTACAGATACCCATGTGGGGCTGTGCCCAGTCAGAATTTGGCCCTTGATACTTGCTTTGGAATAATAGGTATTGGTATCAGGGAAACATTCTCTGGTCATAACAAAGCTGCAGTGAAGATGGGCAGTGGGTCTGGGCAGGGAAGCTCTGGACTGGGGGTATACATCCGGACTTTTTTTAGGCTAGGTTTTTTTTGGCTGTGTTTTGTTTGTTTTGTGATGTACACAGTCAGATCTCACTTAGTTTTGAAGCATCTGGAATATTGCAGAGGTAAGAGAGTTATATGAGAGGTAATGAGAGGGGGGGGAAAAAGGGCTTTGGGAAATGATGGGCATTTTCTGTCCTCTGAGTTGCATGGTTTTAGTACGTGGTTAACTCACTGACCAGTCACGGTTTTGGACTGCTGCATGGCAGAGTTTTCATCCAACAAATACCTCTGTGGTACCCACCGAAAAAGGAGAAGATGAAAGTTGATTTTTAAAAGAAGAAAAGCAAAGGGAAATCTCCCCCTTTTCAGAACTAAGCTGGAGGAATAAAACTCTCTCAGGCTTTCCTTTAAAAGGAGGTGTCTTATACAAGTCACCCTCATATAAGCATGGGGAGCTGCAGAGTCTTTCTCATCTACTCAGTGTGAAAGTCTACTTAATGCTAATTAATGCCTCTTTGTGATGGACGCTTGCAAACCAAGGTCTGGATTTTGTAGGTGGCAGCATTATGTTATCCGTGTGCATTTCTAAGGAGCCGCTAGGGACAGATTTATGCCATTCATGTATTTTGTATCTCACACTTATTTAGATTCTTCTGTCCTAAACATAAACGTATTTAGAAGAAATAAAAATGCAAACGAATAACTGGTTTGTGTTTGGTTAGCAAACGGAGCAGGAAGTGTGGATGTGCAAATGCCCAGCAGGCTCAGGGGTTAAACCTCCTCCCTTTAATTTTTACAATGGGTTCTCAACATCCAGAATAAACAAAACTCAGTAAATTACTCCTTTTGCTGTGCTCAGTTGTCCAATCAGCCTTCCCTCTTATATACATTCTGTTTGAAAAGTAATTTAGGCAACTGGGAAAGTGCCATGTGAGATGCAGAGGAAGTCTTAACCACCAGAAATTAACTTAAAATGTAAAACTCTATAGCATACGAGTAACGTGACCAAGAGGTTATTATTTTAGTTTTTCTTAATCAGTTCAATAAACTGGCCAAGACCTGTAGAAGATGGTTAAGGGAAGCTTCTCAAATCAATTATTGGGAGACAAAATAAAACGAACTAAGTATTTCATCTGTGGTGGAATTGGGTTTGTTCAAAGAGCCTGTGTAGAAATAGTTTTGAACATTGATCATCTCGTGTTAGCTCCTGCACATTTGAAAGGAGATGGGTACCCCACTGAGCAAGCTATTAATGAAGTATTCTCTCTGCTATGATGATGAGCTAAATGCTATGCAAAGATTTCAGAAGAAAACTTGTTACAGATGAGAACAAAGTACTGAAATCTCTCTGCAGAGATGGATTTAATGTTGTCTAGTCATTAAGTAAAAAGCCTCAGATGGAGCATATATTGCTGTGACGGACTTTCAGTGGTAAAACAAGTGGGTTAACGGCTGGTCGGGGAAATGGTTCCAAGGGGAAAGGAGGGCTATGTGTTGGATTAGGTCAGATTATTAGTATTAGTGTTCCCTTCCTCTGTGTGCATGTGCTGTATTGCAAATACACAGAAGTCTGCTGCCTCTCAGGCCAGGCACTGCCACCCCTCACCTTGCGTACATGGGTGAGGGAAGCTGCAAAGTATCCAGAAATTTTGCACATGGGAAATCTGCCTGGAGGGACCTGATTTATAATTGCCACGTTCATACCCCTCCGGCAGCAACGGAGTTTGGGAACTGGACTGGGCTAGGAAGATGTATAATTCCCAGTAAAGCACCTGCAGGGAGGAAAGAGCAGCGTGCTCTAGAGAGGACAGGTTGGCCCAGCAAAGGGGATGCTCAAAGGGGTGGCTCAGAGCCGTCCCAAATGCTTGCGGTGCCATTCCTGCCAGCAAGCAAAAATAGGAACTTCTGTAAGGAGAAAAGAAATAATTAGAAAGAAAATGAAAATACGGATACCCGACTGTGGATTTGGCAGGCAACAAAGAAAAACCAATTGGACAAAGGAAGACTTTTGTCAAAAGACTTTTCTGCCAAAAAGTATGATTTTAACAAAACTTTGGTATGGTCCAAACAACTTTTTCTTACAAAACTGTGAGGATTTGGGTGAAATTTTATTTAGAAAAAAAGTAAATGTGTTTCATTTCAGATTTTTCCTTAGGAACCTAATGTATATTTTAAAAATAAGGTAAAACAGATAATGTACAAATCAGAGACTCTGACTCCATTGAAACAAAATATTTTGATTGACTAAATTAAAATTTTGCTCTGAGATATATCCACTCTCAAGTTCTGTTGCTGTTAATATTTTGGCTTTTTGTCCCGATCCTAGGTTATAATTTTAATAGGTAATAATTTAACTTAGATGTTTTGCCTTATGAAAAGTTAATTTTCAACTAACTGTTCAAAAAGTGTATTGAGTTGGTCCAGCACTGTTGAGGCACTACACGCCAGCAATTTGCTTTTAAGGTTGTTCTTGAATTTACTCTGTTTCACTGTCGCCCAGAACTCTTGGCATAACAGTTCCCAACCATCTACAAAGGAAATGAAGGCACAACAGGAATCAACTTAATCTGTTTTTTTCAAAGAGGCGTCTTAAGGGCTGCAACGGGGTGCTGTCTCTAATGCTGCTCTAGAGCTTTGCCTCAGAGCCGGGTTTACCTTCTGCATGGGCTGCAACATGGGGTTGAAAGTTAATGCACAGTCTTGTTGGCCAGCAGCTGTCTTTGCTTGTATTTTCAGCGGGATTTCCTTGTTTCCCCAGCTCACCATTCATTGATATCTTGTTCCCCCAGCCAACGTACCGTAAGCAAAGGATTACTCGAGCAGGTGAAGTCCAGCAGAAATGTCAGACACGTACTAGACTGAGTAATCAGCCACAGCTTATCTCACAGGGGCTGGAACTACACTATAGCTGGGTTGATGAGTGTTTGTAATGTAAATGCCTTCTGCGCATTTCCTAAAGCTTTGTATAATTTTTTTTTAAGGTACCTCCAAATTAAGGATTTATTCAGCAAATAATCCCTCAAATGTGATACCATTTCTATTCATTTATCTTGTAGGAGGAACGCATAATTCTGGCCCGTTTAAGAGAAAAAACATGCCAAACATCTGGGATACCTCCTCTACTATTCTGATGTGTCTTTTGCTTATTTCTCAAGTTGATATTACTGTTTTAAATAGAGATATTTCGGTTATCCATGTCTGAGGTCAGACATATCTGACAAAGCCTTGAGGGAAGCATGATGGACATCAAAGTAGGTCTTGGAGGACTTCATGCAACCCTTGGGTGACTCATTGTGCATCCATGCTTTAACAGGAAGCTTTCGTTGTTCGAAAATTTACATTTTGTTTTCCATATCAGGCTTTTATTTCTGCTTGAAGAATTCTTCTCCGCCATGGTTTAAGAAGTCTCTTCCTGCTTGCTGCTGGCTGTGCAATGCCCAGTGAATGAGTTTTGATAATTTCTGTTAGGATTAATTAATTAATTGCAAATATCTTCAGGCTAAATTGTGTGTTTGCATGTCAGGATGCTGTTCATAATCAGCAAAATCACTTAAGGGCTTGACATTATGGATGTTATATGGAGATTGTGAGAGAAGCACATTCAATCTATATTAGTCAAAACTTTCTTTTCATTATTTATAAACCAGTTCCTATTTTATGAATTCTCATGCAGCAGGAAGATAATTCCACTAATTGATGAAATTACATATATTTTTTCTTCTTAATAAGATTACTCCCAAATGTGATTGGGAAATAAGGCTGTGGAGGAAATAAAGATCCATAGTAATATTTCAGGTTAGATGGAACACTGCTATCCCAAATGAATAAGCACTAATAAAAAGCATTTTATGAACTTCTACAGCCTGGCTACACAAGCTAAGTGAGGGTTGCAGGACGCATTACTGAAGTCAGAGAAAGGTTTTTAATCTGGACACTGTTAGCACCAACCGACCCATAAGAATAAATTGTAAGGCACATAAAGGGTTTTATTTTATTTTATTTTATTTTTTTCATTTATAAACCTGAAAGTTTTGGTTTCTGTCCTGATCCTAGATTATTGTGTTTTGTTTTTTAAACTGACATCTTCTGTTCCATAAAATCTATTGAGAAATCACACGGAGTTAGTCCAGCAGAGGTGAGGCAAGCTCAGCTATGGAAAGACTCTCTGGTCTATAATGCAATAAGAGACGGACTTTCTGAATGTCTTACACCTGCATTTTGAAATCATCAGTTTAAATCCCCTTGACTGTGAAACCGTTGTTGCTTCTGCTGAAATCACCAGTTTTCATGCACCTCGTAAAGGATTCTGATTTCGTTGCATCAAGTAATTGCTTATGGTTTTGATCTGTGGTATCTTGCGGTCCCTGTCCCACACTGGATTCGCTTTTTTTTTTTTTTTTTTTTCCTATTTCTGAATGCAACAGAGCTAGACCCAATGTCTCACCAGTCAGCTGCCAGTTTGTCCTCAGCAGCTCCTGGCAGGACTAAGCACTGATCTTGGTGCCTTTCCTAAGGAGTAACACCATGTTTATGCTATTTTCATTTCACAAACAAAGAATCTGAATCAAAAGCAAAAGAGAGGAAATCTGCAAGCAAGATACCTTGCTTGTTGCTGTCTCTGTGGCTTTGTCACCGCTGTGTATGCTCAGGCTGGCAAGGACGGTTACAATTCCTGGACAAAGGCTGAGAAACAACTCAAATCTCAGCAACTCAGCATGGCTGTGCAGGAACTTAACAGCACCTGTAGAAAAGTTACAGCTAAACTGCTTTCAAAAGGGAAAGAAAAATAAAAAACAAAACATAATGCCAATACCACTAAGCTTTAAGAAAACACGGAACAATACATCTGACTCTGGTTTCCATCGAGCTCCTGCACAACCTTGCTGTCCATGAGCCATAAAATTGCAAAATATGTTCTTGTATGGACTGCCCAAGTGCACCCTTACCTTCTGCTGCAGTCGCAAGAATTCATTGCGCAAGAAATGATTTATTGAAGTGTTTATCAAAACAGATTCGTAATTTACACTTTTCATGTTCAATGATGTGGTTAAATGAGGCTCAGACTTGGCATTATTTATGTTTCTGGCTGGGTATTTTGGTTGCATAACCAGGTGCGTGTGGAAATCTGGCATGCGACAAAATGCTCTAAGCACATGTGAAAGTGCAACATATGGCTGTTGTGATTGGATGGTATTTATAGGTTATCGTTGTTAATATTTACGATTTTTGATGTTGCCACAATAACAGAAAAACAAAGCTTTACCTAATTAACTTAAAATCTGTATTCCAATAAACTAGCCTTGTCTTGGATTTTGATAACCACATTGAATGTAAAATAGTAATGCAAAAGTGCCTTTTAAAAAAAAAAAATCAGTCTGTAAAAGTTCTCTTTCCAAGCACTTCAGTATAGGCTTTCCATAAGCATTATAGAAAGAAACTAGGTGGAAAAAATGCATCTGTCATAGAAACTGTGTATGTCATTGACTAGAATTGGCCAGTTGTGCCTGCAGTTATTTGACTTACATGCATATTTTTCTTTTATACAAGTGGAAATTAAGCACGTACTGCAGGTATGTTGGAGCATATGTTTCACTTAATAAAAAAAAGTGTATGTAAATAGATGCCATAGTAAAATCTGCTATTAAAATTCGGGTTTGAGACAGTATTCCTAGATGTTCTCCAGAGATACGAGAGCTCTGGAATGCAGCATCAGGGCTTGACCTCCTCCCTCTCAGCTCTCTAAAACTTGTTTTCCAACCGTCAGGGCTCAGGCAGGCAGAAATGGGAGGAAAACCTGCTGCTTTGCTTGTGTGGCGTAACAGGGCTGGAGCAGCGCAAAGGGCTCCCAGTAAGGGGAGGATGCTTGCAGCACTAGTGCTGCAGAAGATGAGCACAGAGCTGCTTCCAGAAGGCTTGCGTTACAATCCCACGGACTTTAAATAGGGACAGAGGTACAAGGCCAGCGTGGTAGAGAGAGCCCTGGACTAACTGGAGGTGATGCACAACTAGTGGCCCTGCTGAGCCTGGTGCTGATGGCTTTGCTCAGTGAAAAGGTGTGAAAGCACCGCTGGTGCCTGAGCTGCCCAAGGCCAGAGGATGAAAGCAGTGGGCAAAGCAGCCTTTGCCTGTCCTGCTTTGCTGCGGGCTCAGTTCTCTGGAGGTAGGGTGTGAAATCTTCGCTTCAGGGGATGTTCTACGAGGATACTGTCCGTGGGAGATAGGCATCCCCTGAAACCAGTCATCCTGATAAACACCGGTTTCCAAAGTACTTCTGGGGCTGCACTTGCTATATTTGGTTGCTGACTTAGAATCTGGGGGCATAGTGTTCTTGTTCTTCCCCATCCTTTACGTTTTTGCCTGAGCCCACAGTAACTTGGGCTCCTCCACGCTGGAGGAGTTGAAAGGTGATCTTTGTCTGAATCTGGATCACATTCAGAGTTAGGCCTTCACCCTTTAATCAGTCCCCATTTGTAAAATCCCATCTTCCACATAATTTCACAGGGTTTTTTTTGTTTCATCTTGTTGGCTTTTTTGTCTTTTTTGTTTTTTTTTTTTTTTTTTTTTTTTTTTATTGTTGGACTTCATCTGGTACAAAGGTTTAAACTACAGAAGTAATTTAAAATATTGTGGCATTTCCTTTCTTAATTAATCCCAACTGTTTTCCTTGGTAGTACAGAAAGTATCAGTATTTGATGAGGACATTATGCCTTCATCACTGGGGCAGTGGATTCTTCCTGCCGAGTCTGTAAACAGCAGACAAGCCACAGAGTTCAGCCTTCATGTTCTGGTTTTCATTAAGCCCAGACTAGAGGAGCACCCAGCTGTGTCTTCCTGTAAGGTCTGTCAGTCTTCCAAAGCTTGTTAACATGCTAATATAAAAGGAAATAGGGCTGACTTCAAGGAATTTACAACTAGTCTTAAACTTCAAAGACTGGAGCTACATCTCTTCAATTCAACAGCAACAACAACAAAAATCCTATAATAAAAGTTCTCTTAGCTTACAAGAAATGTTCGATGCATACAGATCTGTTAAGCCATAATGCACGATGCCACATTTTTTTTGTGGAAGTTGCAACACAAAGCCTCCTGCAGTTGTGAAACTTTGCTCATAGCTGGTAGGTTTGATCAGAGACAAGATAAATTGCTGTCCAGCCCACAAATAGAGTATCAGGAACGATGTTGTCAATCTCTCCTTCCCTAAACCTGTTTTCTATGTAAATGTTTGTGGTGGGTAGGTGAATCGGGCTCGAACAGCAGGCAGCGTTCTCAGGTGGCGGAAATTGGACAAACTCCTATGACTTCAAGGGAGTTACCCCTGTTTGTAACATCTGAAGGTTGTTCATCCCAGTCTGAGGAGACATCTGCAGCGTGCTCACCTGAAGGTGTCCCATCGAGGCTGGACACATTCAGTCGCTGTTCATGGATAGAGAGCACAGCTGTGTGCAGGTAGCGTGAGGCACCTTTTGAGCTGAAGAATGGCTTGTCGTTCTCATTCAGTATGGACACATGGCTGTGCAGGAAGGTTTACAGAAACAGCGCAAGCACTCAGTGATCCTTCCCCAGTCTCTGGTGATTTAAGATCAGGGACATCCTGAAGCAGAGCTGACATCATTTATGGCTGGGAGAAGTCATCTAGTTTTTCTCCCATCTCCATAGTACAGCACTTCTTTAAAGTTAAATGGATAGCTTGAAAGATTAACTGCTAATGCTTCTTTCACCCCTTGTGAATGCTCTCGGCTCCTGTTGGAGTCTACAGGAGCTTGCAGGAGCTCAGTGGGATGAGGCCACACACTCCCAGGTTCTCAGACCTGAGATGCTTTTTCACCAGTGCTGGAAGGAAGATGCCACTTTTATCTTCTGTAGATCAAATCTCTGATAAAGGAAAAACCCCTCAGATGTCCAATAACGCCCGTTATTTTGATGTTAGAAAAGATTTCCATTAAAATTCTCCTGGAGAAATCTGAAGAATTGAAATGCGTAGAAATAAAGGTGGTTTCACAGCTGCGATATCTATATATTGAAGTGCTTTGGCAGGGAACCTGAGCAATAAATGTGTCAGATGACACATCCTTGAGTCATTTGAGGAGATTTCTTCATGAGCTTATTTTTTATTGAGACTGAGCTCTTTGTGTCAAAGAACTATGAGAATTTTTGTGACTATTCAGCTGACCTCAAAATTGGTTTGTTTGGTCACCCAGAGATATTCAAAGCAACTCAACGCAAATAACAATAAAAAAAAAGACAAAGTAGCATATTAAACTCAGCTGTTATTCACACTGTTCCTTCTCTGACAGCTTGTTAAAAATGTTGGTAGAATAGGTGCTACTGTTATACTTCCGTTATTCGGTGCTAATTAGAACAAACTTACACAGAATCAAAAGTAGTTTCTAAAGGGAGCTGATTGTTTTAATAGGAATTAATTGAAAAACCAGACCACAGCGGTGAGGAAGGCCACAGGGAGCAGTGGCACACGTTCAGAGTCACTCACCAGCCTGTTCGGTGTGTGCCACGAGGGCAGACGAAGCACCGGGGGTGAGAAGACTGCAGGCCACCGATGGCTGGGCTGGTGAACAAGCAGCACAGCTGTGTCAGGGCTGGCTTCCACCTTCCTTTTTTTCTTGGAAGAGAGAAAGCAGAGACCTGAAAGGTAACAGGTTATTGTGTTTGCACACTGGCTGCCAGCTGGGCAGACGTCCCATGTAATGCTCTTTGCGGGCTGTTTCCCATGTGCAGTTAGACCATACATGACTGCAGCTTCTATCATCAGTTCAATGGCTGAGTCCTCCCAGGCGCAGGAGTTCCTGTTCTCTCTGCTGCCTTGCACTGGTCTAATCGGGGTCTCTGGAAAATAACACCCCTCAAAAAACAGGTTCTTAAGGAGTTCTTAAAGAAACAAATTGCCCCATAGAGCCTCTACTTGAACGTAAAGCTGGGCATTTTTGACTTTTCTTGACAGTAAAGCTAGGCATTTAGGCAGTGATGTGCCACTTTTTCCAATGTTCTTGAAATTCCTGTTTTAAGAGGAAAAATGACAGGAAAGGCTGCATCAGTCTTGTCAAATTTCTAGGAATGGAGCTAAATATGATATGGTGTGTATCTATTGCCTTCTGCCAAAAGCACCTCAATTTTGTCAGAGAAAAATGGTAGGAGACACTGCGCCATGAGCTGATAAGGTCATATTAAATCAGCTGTCTATTGAGTCTCACATATTTTATATATAGCCATCCCCTGAGGGGGTGTGGATGTGTTCAGACCCTTGGACAGCTAATAGCGCATAGGTGATGGCTGACAAGCAGAGCAAATCAGCTAGAAGGGAACTGCACTTTTTTATTAAAAAAAATGCAAATTTTGAAAAAAAAAATGCAGGAGGTCAACTTTGAAGGATCTTTTAACTACTGCACTTATTTTTTATGCTAAGATTAGCTTTTAATATTTTATCAACAGTGTGAGTTAACGTTCTGTTTTAACTAGTGTCAGAGCATATTTGAGAATCTCGGTCTATGAATCTTAAAAGCGTTATTTCTAAAAATCATCCAGGAGTTTTGCTCAAACGATGGCCGGTCTAGCACATGGAGTTTATTACTCATATGGTCATGGGCTTTGGAGACAGAGGACACAAAGTAAGTATGAGGGATGTCTGCACTGCAGCGCATGTGCTGCGTCATCATCTTGCACAACTCCAGTGTTGGAGACATCCCAGCTGCACTGCACTTAACGAACACACAACACAAGTGCAATGGACCATACGTATCCTTAAGATGTCAGATCTACTGCACACTCAGGGTATGTTTTATACAGCCTGCTCTTGAGCTACTGCTCAGAAAGGGCTGAGATTGACACCCAAAAATCCCAGGAAAAGTTTCTCCCCTGATAAAGCATCGAGGTGGGTAAAGAAGACAGCAGCAAGGAAGTCCAAACCCATGACTGATTAGATTGGGAGAAATAAAGCAATTGGACAGCATCTAGAAGAGCACTGGATGAGCATTGGCATTATGGTTACGAGCATTTGTAACAGCAGAGAACCTTGACCAAAGCTGTAGAGGTGAGGAGTCCATATCCCAGCTGAGGCACTGGAAAACTGACACTAGTTTGGGAACAGCCCCCCTCCCTGCAGGAGGAGTAATGAGGAACAGCAGGAAAATAGGAAATTAGCTTTAAAAAGGAAATGAAGATCCACAGTAAAGTTATTAAAATTATCATAGAATTTGCTTTGGAAAAAAAAATGTTGCTTAATATAGCCTTAAGAATCTGGCACATTCTCGATGATGTTAATCCATCTGCTGACATTTCATCTTACTCTTATTGGTTTTGCTTCCAGTTTTTTGATACCTCAAGCATTTTAGATGTTATGTTATTGAAGTCATGGGTCTTGTACAAAACAAATTACCCCATAGAGTTAATTGCACCCATCTCACTCTTTATCTTGTTGAGGTGAACTTCTTATCTGCATTTCATTGTGAAGGAAAAAAAAATCTTTTATAGGAAAGAAACAAACACACAAAACAGGAGCAGAAGTTGATCACCTCTTGCCGTTTTCCCAAGAGCAAAATTAACAAGATAAGCCATTATTACTTGCCAGGTATTATTTGAACCCCAAATAAACTGTTACCTGGATAGACCTGAGGAAACCTTGCACTTTTGTGGAGAAGTCTATAAAAATTTCCTTAGCATTGTTATTTGTTGGAGGGTGAAGTTTGAGATTTTTTTTAGCTGGGCAGTATCCTTGGCAAAGAAAGATGATATTTAAGCAATCACGGCACATTTATCGCGCTTCACAGCTTCGCTGTTGTACTTTCAAATTCTGACTGAAAGCATCTCAGTTTTCCAGTCCTTCCCCTTTCCGTCTCCATAATCTCTGCGCTATAAGTCATATAGAATTTCCAGATTTATTTTACTGTTGCAATACTTTAAATGTTGATTTTTGTTTGTTTGTTTTGTTTTGCTTTTCCTGCCTTTTTTTTTTTTTTTTGGTAATTGCTGCATTGTTGTGGACAGAGTAATTCAAGCAACCAGCATCTTAACGGAGTGTGGTGTGTGCATTTCTCAAGGTGGATCAGATTCCCTCTTTAAAACAAGCATATGCTTGTGTGCAGTTATGCTCATGTAGCTTTGCGGTTAATGTCTATAAGTTATTTCACTTGATTGTGAATGTATAGATTCACTGTTGGAATTAGTGGAGTGTGTGGATTGGGGAAGTCAAGGCAGTAGGGGAATCTGTGGGGAAAACCCAATTGACTGGCTTACATGAGACTTCTGAAGACTTTTTCCTTAATTTCTTTGTGTTTTCTCTTTTGCTTCAAGGTTTTTCTTTGTTTGTACGTGTTTAAATACTGTCTCAAAAACATATGCAAACTAGCTGTCTGGCTAAAGATTTTGAAGCACACGGCAGTGGATGAAAGTGGTTGGAGAATACAAAGGAGCACCTACAGGGAAAATGTGCTTTTGCCTCCTGTCCCATGGCTGCCAACAAGACAAACCAGAAGTCTGGGGCTGCTGAAGCCAAATGCAAAACTTCTCTCACTGTGGCCAGAATTTCACCTCAGGTGAAAATACGTATCTGACAAAGGTCTGACTCCTCTCTTGGTTGTAGGGGTGTCCCACATAGTTTGCTGGGCTGCTTGGTGGGATGCAGCCCTAACCTAGATTATGGTCTGGGTCGGTTTCCAGCAGTAGGGTGGCCAAGAGGCATTGCTAAACCTGGGCCTTAGACAGACTGACTCTTTGCATGCTTCACGTAGGTTTTCCTTCTTCCCTACTGTCAGAAGCTGCTAAATTAGAAAGCTCTTACAAGATCCAGCTTTGTTAGAGAAACATATTCAGATAAGGAGGAATTCAATGATTTATTCACCGGATGATACTGAATGAATGGTGTCTGTTTTCTGTGTATGAATCATAATTGACTTTATTATGATGTTCTCAATGTATTCGTTATTTGAACTGATTTCCTGATTCATTCTTTGTCAGTAGATGGGTTGCCAGCAGTTCATTGTGGGTTTTCCAATGTTTAAAATTTAACCTCTTTGTAATAGATATCTGAGTCTTACGATGTCCTTCTTTTTCCTGATTGGAAAAATGGGTGGGGGGAAGGGCTGTTGCAAATACTAATTATGCGCCTGAATTTAAAAATCTTTTTCCTTTTTCTTTTTTTTTTTTTTCTCTTAACGCTTTGAAACACTGTTTTAAAATGCATCCTTTCTAGGCAAAATGCGCTTTCATGCAACTCACTCAAAACCCGTGCCCTTCCCACGTCCTGATCAAGCAACATACCAAAGTCTTACATGACACACAGGTTTTTGCTCTGGTATTTGCGGAGATTGATGTGTAGGAACTCACTTGAAGAATCAGGTTGGAAAAGAACACAGTGAAACAGAATATTCACAGACTTATTTACAGCTTTCTCTCAGTTCTAATAATAAGTGTAAGTGTGGATCATTTGAGCTGCTTCACTCTGTTTTCAGCTCTGCAAATTCTTCAGGGATTGATTTCTTTTTTGGTAGGGGCGTGTATTGGAAAACAGGACACTATCAGGCTAAGTTCACCTTGCACATGTACAGTGTTGATCTCGTACCATGTAATTAAGTTGTGACTCAGGAGACTATCTGCAACCCACGCACCAGTTATCTGACCCTCTGGAATTCTGCCTTCCTCCAAGCAGCACAGTTATGTGGGCTAACAACATGCTAGGTGTTTCGAGGATATTCACTTTGGCTGAGTTTTTTGTTCTGTTTACTGTGTAGATTTATGCACAGGTAAGATTTTTAGGGCAGAGGATATATCATATGAATGTGAAATGACAGTTGATTTTTCTTTTTTTACATCAGCATCCTGAGCCATGGCTCAATTTAACTTTCCCAGTTCTTGTCCTCTTGAGCTGATCGGCTACTCTGTGCATGCATTGATGTCTGTAGAACAAAGTCTCACCATTTGAAACACTTCTGGGTAAATCATTGTATTCTCCTGGTCTTTCATTTGTTCGTTTGTGGGTTAACAATAATATGTAAGTGGTGTTTTGTGAAGTAGGATAAATAAACCTAAGTATAGCTCTTTGTGATTCCTGGGTGGGAACAGAAATACAATGAACTCTCAATACAATTAAAAAGCCGTTAATACTTTTTCTGCTGTGTATATGTAACGGGCAATTGAAATGGATTGAGAGTTTTGATATTTGGAGACAAAAACAATAGTACCTGCTGCTATAATAGAGTCTTTTCCTTTGCATTTTGTTTAATTGCCCCAGAAGGATTTCTACAAAGCCTTCACTGAAAGGACAAAAAGCTGTAGCAGCAGCTCCTTGGAGTGTTCCTGACTCCAGGTAGGAAGTGTCCGTTTGACTTGGGAAGCAAGTTCATGCATCCTGAGTCTCACTGTCCCTTCAGGGTCATCATACTTAAGGAAATTCTTAACCAGAGAGGAATAGGTTGAGGCTCTGAGGATTATCATAGTTGGTGATGCTCTGAAGTACCGTATTAATACTCTGGGCTTTACATTCACATTAATTCTGGGATCTCATAACCTATTAGTAATTAGTGGAAAGTCAGCATGTCCTGTGAGGTAGGTATTAACTCTCTGCCCAGCTATAGTGATGGCTAAATATAGCAGAGCTGTTGTGCATCTGTTTTGTGAGGGGTTAGCCACTGACCATTTGCATTAACAGTTAAAACTTTTATTAACTAATATTAAGCAAGTTTTGATTAGAAAAATCATTAGCGGATAAAAAGGAATAAGTTAAAAAAGTAATTTAGAATAAATGTTCAAGAGGGTGTTTCCTTGACAAGTTAGAACAGTCATTGCTATTTTCATCTTTGTATCCAAGATGCTGGCGAGGAAAGGAAGAGGTGGGGAGAACGCAGCCGCTAGCAGGGGGCTCGCATGCCGAGTGGAGAGTATCGGTATTTACCCCAGCTTTCAGACTTGCCTGCTCAGTGGTAGTTTCTGAAGGACCCAGGATGTTATTAGACTGCAGTCAGTCTCCAGTAACTCTGTCCTTGCAACACCCTAACAGTAAGGCTCCACTACAACACATATAACTGGAGTTTATTACATATACAGATGCCCCATGAGAGCTCAGGAAGCTTTAAGATTCCCTCCTGCACAAGCTCCTTGTGTTGGGATCCATGGCTCAGTCTCAGAGTCATCCCAGGTACAGGATCTCTCCTGTCTGAATCGTGACTGATCCTATTTGCGTTTGCTTACATGTTCAGCTCAACTTTTTCTGTAAACAAAGGAAAGAAATCCATGACAAAGCTCTCAGCACTCTTTTTAATAACAGCATGGTTAGCTATCTTTAAAATCTGCTGAACAATTAAAGACATTCACAGAAACAGCAAAGGCATTCCTCCAGCCCCAAACATCAGCAGCGTGCGGCACATTACGTAATCACCGCTGCTCCCAAAATGGGCCGTGTGGATCAATTGGTCTGTAGGTAAAAACCCTACAGATAACCACTTCTTGCTGGAAAGGGCTTTCTGAGCAATTTTGGAGAGCAGACTGTTAAAAAAAAAAAAAAACGCTTGAGAAATGGCTTTCAAAGAGAAGGAAATCTCACCAATTGTTAGACGAATTGCAGGGACGAATTCAGGCAGGCCTGTCCGCTCTGCGGGAGCAGAAAGCGAGGCACAAAAGAGGTGGCCGGAGGTGGGGCTGGTGGTGGGCTGGTGGCAGAGCAGGGGCTGCAACCCCAGGGGCGGCCATGAGCCGTGAGCTCTACGGTCCCTCTGCAGCATTTTGCTTCAGCCAGGACATCTTCATCCCATGACAATAAAGAGAGAAAATGTGTATATTTATATGGATAACTTTAAAGGCAGTAGGTTTTTTTTTAATGTTAAATTTACAGATAATTTGCATAACTAATTTGTAAGACACAGTGTAAATGATGCTCAGCTGAAGTGACCATTTTGACAAGCAAGTGCAAACATTGTCAGAACATTGGCAGATCTGCTTTGGACAAGACTGGGTTTGACAGCTTTTTCTGTGTGCATCTGGGTTTTCTTGGGGGGGGAAGCAAGGGGGAAGTGCTTCTTGTTTCCCTTTCTTTTTGATATGGGCTACTTAGGAATGTTGCATAATAATAATCCAATTTTTAAATTTTCTACCTAGCTCTGTAGTTGAAGGTACTAAAAAAAATAGCGTGCAAACCAGAAAGACATTTTTTTTGTGCTTGTTGTGCCCAATGCCATTTAAACAAATGCAAGACCATTGTGAAGCATGCAATGCTCTCCACCATCTGACATAATTTAGCTCCAGTTAAAGGTGATGACTTCAAGAGAGCTTGCAAGATGCCTTAACCCAGTGATAGGTATGGATGATGTGGATTGGGAGCGAGAGAATGAATATTTTAAAATTAAAGGAATACTCAAAGTAATTCTTATTTCATCTTAGAATGAAAATGGTAAAATTGGAGGATTTACATGGCTTGATTTTTGGAGTTTTTAAATGCTCACAACTTAAATATAAAACACGGAAACTCAGGTGTTCGTCATTTTAGTGTTTGTCTAGGCCTATAGATCTTTTTCTTAACTTCAATCCTTCTTATGCGTCACTCAGTTTGGGCAGAGTCTTTTCCTGTCAGCTTTAGCTCGTGTTAGCTCTCATGCAGCCCAGTGCTCCCAGCCTCTGGTGGGAACCTTTCCTATAGGACTGAAGTGTGCTGGAAAGCTGGAATGTCAAAAGGTGAATCCCAACACACATCTGCTTGCACTGATGTAAAATGAGCCCCAGAGAAATATTACTTTATTTATATCTAAATACATATTATATATAATTTAAAAATAGAATGCAAGTTAGGATTGGACATTTAATGCTAAGTAGCATGTTGGGGATTTAGAGGATCAGAAAAACGTGATTTTCTCATTCTTGTACTGCACAATTAGTGTGATGTCCCCAGGTCTAGTGGCTTTTTAAGGCCAAAGTGTACAAAAGATGAGAGGGTGCAGAAGCAGATTTTCTGTTGACTTCTGTAATAATTTCACCTGTGGACCATTATTTATCATTGTTCATCTTGATGATCTGCATCTGCTTTAATAAAAAGAATATTTAAGAAACTGTTAGAAAGCTAACTCAATTTTTTTTTAATGCATTATGTAATTAAATCTTCATTGAGATTTGAGAACTGTGCAACCACAAAAGAATTAAAAAAACAAAAACAAGAGTGTTCATATCTTTGTATCTAGAAGCATATTCAGGATAAATTTGCATGCAGAAAGAAAAACGTATGGTCAGTTAAGTATGAGACCATTAAAAAAAACCAACAAAACTATCCCAAAGGCCTGTCCTGCAAATATTAACAGGTGGGTAGGATTACAGAAGTGAATAGCTCCCTTACATACAATAAGATTTCTCTGCCACGTAGTTTAGACATACGCACCTGCAAAATTAAAGCCTGAATGTTCCAAGTCTCTTTCAGCCACGTTAGGAATGAGAAAAGAAAGGAGCTAAATTATGTTTGGTTAACCTGGTACTTTTTCAGGGCATTAAACACAAAGTGGACGTGACCTGACTCTGACTGGATGAGCTTTTCCTAGCTTATTTCTTAATGACGTATTTTGGGGATAGCCAAGCCGTGGTTCACGAGTTCATGCAGTTCACAAGCGGTTTGGGCTGCGGCTGGAGCACGTGAGCAGCCTCATCCCACAGGCACCAGTGGGAGTCTGCAGCTCCATCTCCTTCTGCCTCTCCACCGTTAACTTCTGCCCCATGAAAATCGCAGCAAGTGGTTCAGGCTCAAAAAGACCAGCTTTCATATTCTAACACTAGGTTTTACTGGTATGCATATATGAATGTGCCTTGCCGATTGACGTGCACTTACAAACGTGAAATCTCACCACCAGTGCTCTTGATTTCCACCGGACTATGTGGACTGTTAGTCCTCTTCCCACTGAGTAAGGTATCCAGAAATGAAAATACTGAATCGTTAGTTTTGTCGCAGAGCTAATTTGTGATAGAGGTTTTATCTAAAACCTCTAAACCATTTATCTGCAGATCTACGTTTCAATACGTGGAGACAACCCTGGATTTCCAGTAATATTTTTTTTGCATGTATTGAGTTTGCAGAAGAGCAATCTTTCTCTTCTCTAATCGTTCACTGAGAAATGAGGGAAACCCACCCCCCATCCTGAATGCGAGTTATCTTGTATTTTTGCTAATGTATATAATTACTGATGTGGGTGTTCCCACATCTTAGAATGGAAAAAGTGCTTGCCAAGATTGAAAAACCATAGTAAGCAATATAAATGATTTCTCTCACACACCAGCATTTCTTGCTGAGACAAGTGAACTGGAACTGTGTTTAAAACCATATAATTATACTCCTATATATCATTTATTAAATCAGATTCCCCCACCCTCTCTTCTTTCAAGTCACTTCTGAAAATGCTTTTCTTCCAAGAGGCCTGCTAGCTGGGGTCCTCCCCTTGTAAGAAGTCTTTCCAAACAATGAAAACAAACAAAAATGTAAACAGCACGTCAAGGCGCCGCATGTGACAAGTCCCTGTACCATCACTGCTCTTTGCTTAAATCTTTGCTCCAGCTTCACTTTCACTGCTGTCTGCAGATAGGAGCTATTTTCTGCTTGGGGTCTACCCCAGATGTCCGAGGGTTGCACGGAGCATTTTGATCATCCAGCCTGGCTTTGTCCACGACATGGGCTGTACAATTTCATCTCCCTGTTCCACAGTGCGGGACCGGGCTGGAACTGCCTGTTCAGATGGTCCATGTGCTGTAGAAAGATGTCTGGATTTCCTTATTTCACACTCATTTCTGTGCTGTTTAAAATATAAAGAAGCTGACCTAGTGTTTTCACACCCATGAAACAGAAGGACTAATGAACAATTTTCCAAAGAACACAGATTGTATATGCAAAGGTCCAGTATGCAAATCCTGACTTGTTTATGCCTCGGGTTGTGCATACAAAAAGCTGTTTAACTTTGAGCCAATATATCTTTCTTTCCAGCACCCACACCTCACTCAACCCACCTCCTCTGAGAAAGCCTGGGGAAAAGACTTTATACCATGCTCCAAAGGGCTGGGGAGTATGGCTGTGTTGGACAAAGGGACCATCTGAATATGAATTGGTCCCTGCAATGAAATCCCTTGCAGTTATAACCAAAGTGGAGGTTCTGGCCTGTTGGCTTGTTAGGAGGGTCCTGCCTGTCATGAAGCTTGGAGTTGGTGCAGGCATGTGGGGACTGGGACCACTGCTGTTGAGTTTGTGGTGTAGGTGGGATCGCTCACATTCTTAGAAAAGCTTTCCCCAGTGCGTATTAAGCTGCGGTGGCATCTTTGGGACTTTCAATCACAGTTTGAGAGTCTAAGGACTTGGAGGCTCGTTCTTACCTTGGCAAACATGGGGCTGTGTTGAGACCCCTGCATGGCAGATCATGGAGGCCGGACAAAGGGTTTTTTTCATGTTGAAGTACTAATCCACATGAGCAATAGCTGCTAGTGTGGCACTGCAGTTTTCTCTTATTAGGCTCATTTTATCTTTGGTCATTGTTAGTAACTGTCACTGAGACAGGAAAATTGTATATTAAAGGTTCAGTACGTAAAGGGAAGAGATACCTATACAACTCACTGGTGTGGGTGCGTGATGAAGAGGCGTTAAACTTCAGTCTAATTTTCCCATCAACCTTTTTTTAGTTATTTTTTTGTCCTCTCTTCAATCTATTCAATCTATTTTTAACTTCTGATTTTTTTTCTATCACCCTTTTCTATTACTCCTTTTCTGGTCAATGTTTCTGAAGTGTTGTTATGCAATGTTCTGGTTCTGGTCAAACTCTCCAGCCATGTACTATGAGACTACAGCTCCATCAGTTCCCATGTACTGCTGTATCCAAGATGCCTAACTTGTAACACAAGTGTTTAAGAAGATGTATTTTATATTGGTTTCTTTGGGATTTAATTAAATTTCTTAACGAATCTTTTTTGTACTAGCCAAGTTACCATGTGTTTTAACAAAATGCAATATGAAATAGAACAAAAAACATTATTTGAAAGAAGATGCTGAGAAGTATGGGAGTTATTTATGCTGATTGTTATTTAGTGAATACTTGAAAACTGTCACGTTTGGGACTATCCTTATTAAGAAAGTATTCATTCTCAAGAAAAAACAAGGTACAAACCATGCAAAATATAAAGAAAACAAACTCAGCTATAAGAAAAACAAATGTACTGGGTACCTACCATGATCAAAAATCTGCTGAATTTACCACAACGTCTGTCATAGGAAAAATTGTAACATATTGTTCTTTTATTGTGTTTTATGCCTTTTATTAGCTTGCAAATCTAATTAGGAAACCAATTGGCACACAGTATGCAATGACGGAAGCAGTACCACCTATTCTTGTGGCAGCTTTGGTTTTGCTTTATGGGTGGTCTTTGTTCTTAAAGGCTTATATGAATACCACATATTAGCTGAGCTGGTTCTCCCTTGATGTCTGTGTTGTATTGTACACATGTTGTCACTGTTTGACACTTAAACAATCCAGATTCTTACCCAGCCCATATTTAGTGCCATAATAAACTTCTGAGCATATGTTTTTGAGAGCAACAGTAACATTCATCACTGCAATGTGACATATAAATAAGCACTACTGGAGAGCGTACATGCCTTCAGAGGGCAGAGCTGGACTGGAAGGTGTGTGCTGAAGGGATGTGGCCATCATCTGCAATGTCCTTACTGGGCCTTTTTCTTTGCCTTGTCTCAGTAAATCAAAGCATTTATTGAAGTGACCTACAAAATTCACCCCGTACATGTGAAAAACACACATTGTTACAAAACTTTTTTAGTGAAACATTTCCTGTTTGGGGCTTTGGCCTGACAAGCAGTGGATGTAAGGCATAAACCATTCCTCTTCTCTCATCTAGTTTGTTCTCTCTTGCAGTGGGGAGCTCCTCTGAGGCCCGGTCCGAAGCACCGGTCTGGTAGACACGAGGTACCAACGCTTCCTGCTCCTGTGAGTCTCCTTCTGTTGTTTTTGCAAAATTCCTGTGCTTGTATGGTTTTGTTTTGGCAGAGGATTTTTTTTTCTTTTTGAGGTGGCTTTGGGAGAAATGAAGAGGGAGTTGCAGATGAAGGGCTTCAGGATTTGACTTGTCCCTTGTTCTCTCTGAGCAAGACCAGAGGCTTACAAAGACTAAGGATAGTACAACAGATTTAAAGCATAGTCATATCCTGTCTTAGTTGGGTAAACACATTCTGATTCAATGAGAGCTTTGTCTGAACAAGGACAGAAAAGTTGGGCTCTGAACAAGGAAATAATTTATATAAGTCTTAACGAATATTTAATATGGAGCATTAATTATAAAAAGAGGAGTATATATTTTGATGTCCTGCCTCTGA